>NC_064862.1:52247884-52550384 GCF_024139225.1 Suncus etruscus | reverse complement strand
CAGATTGGAAAATGGGGAAGGTTAGCAGGGTGTCCTGACCACCTCTCTCCTGGGGCCTGCAGAGCATCCTGCCCTAACCCCCTAGGGCTTTCCTGGGTCTTCAGGACCAGCCCAGCTGGGTGGGGTGGGCAGCACCTCCATGTTCCAGGATGTGAAAGTGGAGACTGAGGTTAGGAAGAATGAAAGGCTGCAACCAGCACACACCCAGCCCACGGCCTGTGCAGCTCAGCGCTCAGGGCTCACGGTTTCCTTTCCTGTGGGTACACTGAGAACATTGTGTTCTGGCTGTGAACTTGCCCTGCTCAGCCTGCTGCGACGCCGCCCTGGGTCCTAGTGCTCGCTCTTCCTCTCTTTCTCTCTCTTTCTCTCTCTCTCTCTCTCCCCCCCTCTCTCCCCACCTCCCTCAGCTTGCCAGGACTGGAGCCCCCCAGCCTAAAGGAGAAGGGGACATTGGGGGAAGGTGGCACTTCTATGTGTCTCACACATACACACAAACTGTGAGCTCACTTAAATTCTTTACTAGAGAGATCTGTTGGGATGTGATTTACACACACACACACACACACACACACACACACACACACACACACAACTGTGAGCTTCACTTAGATGACTTTGGGATTCTGGGCTGGAAAGACAGTCCAGTGGGTGAGGTACTTGCTTTGCATGCAGCTACCCCTGGTTTGATCCCTAGTACCAATTAGGATGCTATGAGCACTGCCTGGTTTGATTCCTGGATCTGCCGCATGCAGGCAAACGCCCCACGGCTGTGCTATCTCTATGGCCCCTGGAGTGATTCCTTAGATGGGAATAGTCCCTGAGCACAATCCTGTGGGATCCCAAAATATGCAAGCAAACAAACCAGAGTGATGCTATGTTTTTAGAGCATCTCTCAGGTCTCTCTGTTCTATAAGCAAAGTTCATGTCCCTGTTGACCAGACTCAGGCTCCAGGCAATTGAGGGAAACAACCAAGCTCAGGTTCAAGGTTCTGGGACCCAGTGTCTCCTGAGTGAAAAACTGATTTTGCCTTATCTTAGCCCCTTGAAGTCAATGTGACCCTGGGTCTTCAGTTTCTCTTCCTCTCAGCATGAAAGAGGGCTGTTTCTGTTTGGAAGCCACACCTAGGGGTGTAGTGCTAGGGCATTAGTTGAGGCTTGGTGGTACATTAGGTGGTGCCAGGGATCAAACCCAGGTCTCTGTCCAAAGGCAAAGCACTTGGTTAGTTTGTGGATCCCTCTCATCCCTCTTTTTGTTTGGCGGGGGGGGGGGGGGGGGGGGGGGCACACCCAGCAGTGCTCAGGGCTTACTCCTGGCTCTGCACTCAGGTATTCAGAGGTGTTCAGAGGATCATATGAGATGCCAGGTATTGAACCCAGGTCAGCTGCATGCAAGGCAAATGCACTCTCCACTGTGCTATCGCTCCCACTGTGCTATCACTCAGGTTTCTGCTTATTTTGTTTTAGGGCCACACCCCCTGGTACACAGAGCTTACTCTTGACTTTGCACTCAGGCATCACTTTTGGCAGAGCTCGGGGGCACCATTTGGGGGTCTGAGATAGAACCCAAGTGAGCCTCATGCAAGGCATAGCCCATCTCCAAGTTGCCCTTGATTTTATTTTTAAACTAGTTTTTCCATTTTATTAAAAAATAAAAAAAAACATAGGCCAGAGAGATAGCATGGAGGTAAGGCATTTGCCTTTCATGCAGAAGGTCCTTGGTTCGAATCCCGGCATCCCATATGGTCCTCTGAGCATGCCAGGAGCGATTTCTGAGCGTGGAGTCAGGAGTAACCCCTGAGCACTGCCAGGTGTGACCCAAAAACAAAAAACAAACAAACAAACAAACAAAAAAACAAAAACAAACAAACAAAAACATGAATTAGGGGCCGGAAAGATAGTATGGAGGTAGGGCATTTGCCTTGCACGTGGCTGAACCAGGATGGACCTGGGTTCAATTCCCAGCACCCAGTATGATCTCCAGAGCCTGCCAAGAGCGATTTCTGAGTGCGGCCAGGTGTGACCCAAAAAGAAAAAAAAAATTACTCCTGGCAGGCTTGGTGAACCATATGGGATACTGGGGAATCGAACCGAGGTTGGCTGCATGCAAGGCAAACACCTTCCCAGCTGTACTATTGCTCTGGCTTCAATAGTTGAGTTTTAAGCATATATTTCTTTGTGTGTGCGTGTGTGTGTGTGTGTGTGTGTGTGTGTGTGTGTGTGTGTGTGGTTTTTGGGTCACACCCGGCAGTGCTCAGGGGTTATTCCTGGCTCCAGGCTCAGAAATTGCTCCTGGCAGGCACGGGGGACCATATAGGACACCAGGATTCGAACCGATGACCTCCTGCATGAAAGGCAAACGCCTTACCTCCATGCTATCTCTCCGGCCCCAGCATATAATATTTCAACACCAACCCACTACCAGTGTCAACTTCTATCACCAGTGCCCCCAGACTTTGTCATCCCCAGCTCCTCAATCCACCTCCCCTGCCCCCCTGACTGTCATCTTGACAGGCACATGACAGTGTTCATGTGGTTCAGAGGTTTCAGCTTAGATCTCCTGTTTTAAGTGTTTTTGAGACTCAAAAATTGTGCTTTGGGTGTATATATAGCTACCCTATTCTCCCACATCCCTAGTAGGATCAAAGCCCCAACCACTGTTCCCCCATTACTTCCCCTTCTCATCTTCTTCTTCTTCTTCTTCTTCCCTGCCCCCCCCCCTTGATTTCTTTGTCCTTCTCTCTGTCCTTTTCCTTCCTCGACTTTTGGAAGGGCTGACCCTGATTTTTATAAAAATAGCTTTGAACTTTCAGTTATCCGACTCAATTGTAAACCCTATTTTTTCCAAGTTTCTGCATTCTGTGGGCGTGTCCTTGGTTAATAATTGTTGACAGTAACCCACAAGGAAGGGCTTGCCTTGAGCTCCTATCACTGCCTCTAAACAACTGCACCTGAAGTGCACTATCACTGTAGCCAAACACAACAAAGACCAGGTATCACAGGTCACCTCTCCTAAGTCACAGTCCACCATGAGGTACGAGGGTGAGGTGATAGGACAGAAGGAAGGGCGTTTGCCTTGCACTCAGCTGACCCAGGTTCAATCCCTGGCATCCCATATAGTCCCTTAAGTACCATCAGGAGTGTTCCCTGAGCTCAAAGCCAGAAGATACCTCTGAGTATGGGAGTGGCCCCCCACAAAAATATTAAATATTAAAAGAAAAGGTTTTCCAGAGTATGAACAGTCTTCCAGGGTCATCCTCACCCTTATTATTCCTTGGGGAGTCCAGGGTGCTGAGGTGAAGCACAGAGCAGGGCACATAGCAGGAGTCCTTTGAGGAATTAATTGCTCTTGAAGCCAAGCCCAAAGGTGGGGAGTAGGAATTTGGCAGAATAAAAGGAGAGTAGGAGTGGAGAATAAATGAAAATTGTATCCTCCTTGCAGGTGAGAATCAGTCATTTCAGGTGAGACAGGCTGACCCCTCTTCTGTGGCCTTCCCTGAGGTGCAGAACCCTCCTCACAGAGATATGAAGGTGGATGGGAAGCAGCAGGAGACCCAGGTCTCAATGCTGGGGGCCTAGGCAAGGCAGGCAGTAAATGACTTCCCACCTCTCCAGATCTCCATATTCCTCCTCCCCTTAATTTCTAGAACTTCACCTGCAGCTCAGACCTCCCACAGCTGAGATTCCTCTGATCAGACCAGGATTCCACCTGCAAGAGAGCCTGAAAGGATGAAGTACTGCACCCCTACACCCCCACAATAGACATTTGTTGAATCAATCAATGTGTGAACTTGCAGATTGAAGGTTTTTTCCTGAGTCCCTAGGGAAGCCTGAAGGGGGTCCTTGGTTCTCTCTCAGTGGCTTTGATCTTATCATTCATTATTATCCCCACCCCAAAGAGATAGGCCCCAGATCTCAGCTTGATGCAAACCTGAGCTAGCCTTGACAGTCTTATCCTGGGGGAAGAAGAGGTCAGATGACTGCCGAGTGGGGAGTGGGGGCAGATAGTTTAGGTCCTAAACTTTAGGAGGGTAAGGCACTACCTTGCATGTGACTTTTTCCTGATAAAGGTTCAAATTACAGATACAGCATGCTTAAGTTCCCTCAGCGGAGAACAGATGTGTTCTCTGAGCACCTTGCCCCCTGAATAACAGACAGTCTGCTCCCCATCCACCACCCCCAAAAAAGAATGACTGTTGGGGCTTAAAAAGAATGACTGTTGGGGCTTGAGCGATAGATAGCACAACAGGAAGGGCGTTTGCTGACCCGGATTCTGATCCCTAGCATCTCAGCGTCCCCTGAGCCCTCCAGGAGTAATTTCTGAGCACAGAACCAGGAGTAACCCCTGTGTGCTGCCAGTGTGTTCCCTCCCTCCCAAAAAAAGACTGCATGGAATTGAAAGGTAGTCTAAGAAAAGAGAAAGGACTAAGAGATGCAAAATGTATAGTGTGTTTGTTCATGGACAAAGCCCATCTCAAGGCTGCCATTAGTGCTGGGCGGACCATGCAGTGCTGAGGAGAAAATCCAGGGTCAGCCACATGCAAGACTTACTCCCTGAACTACCTCTCCAGGCCCAGAGTGGGTAATTCTCATGAGGCTTTCACTCTCTGCTTGGTCCACTCCAGACTTGCCACTGCTCTGTTCTACTCCAGTGAGCAGCTAGGGCGTTGCCAGAGCAGAGCCCCAGACAGGGGGGTAAGTGTTCCAAGTCACTGCTCTCAGCCTGGGCCTGGTGGAGAAGTCAAGGCGCTCCCCCATCCCAAACCATCACATGTATTTCCCCTCTCCTCTGGGTATCCAAGCAAGCTCTGATTCATCAGACAGCACTGAAACATAGAATTAATTCTGGCTTTACCCCTGGTGAGCCTGCCCGTTACGGCCACCAAACCACCACTTAGAGCATTATTTTGATGGGGAAATGTGTTCTGAGCTCCCAGCAGCTAAATTATAAGCAGGACACAGGCACACCCAGGTTGAAACCACACTTTTAACACTTCCTCAACCGTGAGGCCCACGGCCAGGCACCAGCTTTCCCAGCCTCAGTATCCTGCTTGGTCAAAGAGAACCTCCTGCCCAAAGGTTCTACAGCTGACCAGACAGCAGTGACAGCACATGGTGCACACGGGGACCCTGGGTAAGGTCGGGGTGTTGAGTGAGACCATGAGACCACTGAGTGCCTTGGAAAGCGAATCCTTCTCTGGCATGTACTGGGCAGCTTCACACAAGCCTGGGGCTTGGAACAAGTGTTTACAAGATAAATGAGCTGCTGTCTTAGAAATCACAGAACATTCCTCATCTTTGACCTTCTCGAGCTTTTTACTCCCTTATCGAGGCCAAGAAACTCGGGCTACCCGGCGGCGAGGCCCTCTCTGCTCTCCCTCAGACAGCACATTGCTCTGGTTTCCTTCGCTGCACGTCTAGGGATGGGGCTTCACCTCCAGCTGGGGCCAGAAGACCTGGCCTTTCACCCCCAGCCTGGCTGGCTGCCCAGAGAACAAGCCGGAGGGTGGAGCCCGGGCTGCAGCGCCCCAGCGCCTGCTGGGGGCGAACCTCCTCCCACCAGTCCTGCGCCCCTCCTAGCTGTTTGTTTCCACGACGGAGGAACCAGAACGGTCTGTACCCTAGGAAAGGGAGGAGGCGGGGAGTCCGTGAGGTCCTAAAGGTCTCCCTGCTTCCTCTCTGGGCCTTTGTTCCCCCAAAGTTAGGACTCCGGGTTCCCTGGCCAGGGCCACTAGGTCAGCCCTCCTCCATTTCCATGCACTGAGTGTCCCCATTTGCGGCTGCCAGAATCCCGCCCCAGCCCACCACACTGGAAGCCAGAGACTCTCTCATGTCTTCTTCCATCTGCCCCAGTCCTTATCATGTTAGTGCCTCCATACTCTGCAATTCTGCAGGGTTGCCGAGCTCCAAGCTCCATCCTACCTACTGCCCCCCCCCCCCACACACACCATTCTGCAACAGCAGATACACACACATGCCTGCACACACCATTCAACAATAGCAAACATCCAAACATAGACATACTCCATTCTGCAATAGCAAAAAACCCTTTTCTGAAGTCCTAGGCGCTCCTGGCGCAAAGCCAACAGTACAGAAGACTTAAGCCACACAGTAAACACCGCCTCCTGCCATCCCCCCTCAAATGGTTCTTCCAGAGCCTGGAGCTGTTTTCTCTGAGCTTTGACAGACGTCTGTGTGAGTGCCTGAATGCACCACAGAGCTCTACGAGGCTTTGGTTTCCTTCCGAGTCAGACAGTATCACTCAGCTGAGGTACAAGGTGTTCTCGGGCCCTGACGCTGTTCTGGCATCTTCCTTAAGTCTACCTCACTCTTAACACCCACATAATAGTATGTGTTTCAAAGATGGTTGTGGTTTGGGAGGGGCGCTGGGAGAGCTGTTTGTTTTGGGGGAATAGGGGCTATGCCACAGGTGTGCCCAGGGCTCCATGGAGCCCCATGCTCTGGCCTTTGGAACTGTCTCTCCACCCCAGGTGGTTTTCAGTTTTTGCAATTACAAGATAATTTATTCCCCACCCCAGGTCTCAAACATGCATCTCCTGCTAGAATCCAAACTCCCCAACCCCACATTTTACCCCTCACTCCCCCCACACACACAGACACCTTACTCCTCTTCCTGCTGTTAGGCTCCTGTCTTTTTTATGGTTTTGTTTGGTTGTTGGTTGTTTTTGTTTTATTCAACAGCATATCCCTGCGCTCAGGGATCAGTGGTGGCAGAGCTTGGGGGCCCTATGAGGTGATAGGGATTGAACAAAAAAGCCATGTGTCAAAGCACAGTGCCTTCTCCCGCTGTCCAATCTCTCTGGGACAGCTCCTCGATCTTAAATTCAAGAAGGATTTCTCCCTCAAAGTACTGGGAACTAAATCTCAGCACCTCAGCACTGCCCCTGGAGTTTGAGGCTGACACAAATCCAGTCCCTGACCTCTTACAGCCTCGATTTCCGTGGCAAAGACAACCAAAGGATGCCGACACAGTCAATCCATAGATAATAAATTATGTGGAGAGGAGTGCTTTGAAGGGAACAGGCAGAGGAGGAGTGACATCATCAAGGATGCTTCCTGGGGCTGGAGAGATAGCACAGCCGTAAGGTGTTTGCCTTGCATGCAGAAGGACGGTGGTTCTAATCCCGGCATCCCATATGGTCCCCCGAGCCTGCCAGGAGTGATTTCTGAGCTTAGAGCCAGGAGTAACCCCTGAGTGCTGCCGGGTGTGACCCAAAAACCAAAAACCAAAAAAAAAAAAAAAAAAAAAAAAAGGATGCTTCCTCAGATACCTTATATTCTGGACACCCCTTTAGTCTTCTCATCTGACCCAGGGAACATCCCCCTCAAGAACATGATGAATACTGAGAATTCCAAAGAAGTCTGGTTCCCCTTCTGAAAGGAGGTTCAGAATCAACCTCATCCTGGGGTTCTAGTTCAAGTCTGGGCCAAATGTTTACTCTGTGTGTGTGTGTGTGTGTGTGTGTGTGTGTGTGTTTTGGTTTTTGGGCCACACCCGTTTGACGCTCAGGGGTTACTCCTGGCTATGCGCTCAGAAATTGCCCCTGGCTTGGGGGGACCATATGGGACGCCAGGGGATCGAACCTCCGTCCTACGCTAGCGCTTGCAAGGCAGACACCTTACCTCTAGCGCCACCTTCCCGGCCCCATGTGTGTGTTTTTACAGTGCAGAGATTGAGCCCAAATTTCATACATACAAACTTGTACTCTGCCAGTTCCAATGTTTCAGTATTACAAACCTATGACCTAGAGCTGTGGGTGTCACTCAGATTTGAGTGCTTGCACTGCATGTGTGAGATCCGCAGTTGGATACATTGGCACATTGAAAAGAAAAAAAGAAGAAATGAAAATAGATGACCTTTGGGTCAAGAATGTAGCTCAGTGGTAGAGCCCGTTTCTCATAGTTGATGAGGCCCTGGGCCAGACACCCAGCACCAAGCAAAGAATTAAATTCTCGTCCTTTCCTCGCGGCTTCTGCGCTCGCAAGCATGGTGAACGTCCCGAAAACCCGCCGGACATTTTGTAAGAAATGTGGGAAGCATCAGCCCCACAAAGTCACACAGTACAAGAAAGGCAAGGATTCTCTGTATGCCCAGGGAGCGCCGTTATGATCGGAAACAGAGTGGCTATGGAGGGCAAACTAAGCCAATTTTCCGGAAAAAGGCAAAAACTACAAAGAAGATTGTGTTGAGGCTTGAGTGTGTTGAGCCCAACTGCAGATCTAAGAGAATGCTGGCCATTAAGAGATGCAAGCATTTTGAACTGGGGGGAGATAAAAAGAGAAAGGGACAAGTGATCCAGTTTTAAACATCTTTTATGAAGACAAATCAAGAGTTGGTATTTGAGGGCAATGTATCATGAATAAAGTTTAATTGAGTGAATAAAAAAAAAAGAATTAAATTCTCTGAGCTCAGTTTTGCTTTGCATCACACTTGGCAGTGCTCAGGGTTTACTCTTGGTTCTGTGCTCAGGGATCACTCTTGGCAGGGTTTAGGAGATCATGAGATCGTGTGTGATGTCAAAGATCAAATTTAGGTGAGCTGAGTGCAGGGCCTCAGCCACTAGAGTCTCTTTCCAAATCTTTGAAAAAGTGTATCATCTCTTAAGGCCTCAGACCCAGAGTGGGCAGGATCATTTCAATACACAATAGCACAAGAGGAAAAGGCAATTTCTCCACACCTCTGGAGCAGAGCAGAGCTTTCAACTTATGGATCCTGTCTGGGTCACCTCACACTCCCCAGTATAGAAACATGGAACCTCTCAAGTCTTTCCAAGGAGAGCTCCTGGGGGGGTGGGGGGGCTGAGTTTGAAACAAGTTATGGGTGGTAGAAGAAATCAGAAAGATGTGGGAAAAGTAATCCATAATGGTGGAGCAAAAGGGGAGGGCAGAGCAGAAGCTGAGAAAGAAAAGGCAAAAGGCACAGGGCCTAGTAAACCAGGTGAAATCCATTAAACCAGCTCTGGACAGAAAAAGGCAAAAGAAGATCCCATTCTTCAAGGAGTAGGTTGGGGATCCAATTTCAATCCCCAGGGGGGGCACAGATGGGAAAAGTCAGAAATCTGCTGTGACTTCTCCCCATCTCATTTCCAAGACCTTATTTTATTTGCTTTTGCTTTGGAGACCAAACCTCACAGTGCTCAGGGCTTATTCGTGGCTCTACCTGGGATCAATCCTGGCAATGCTCGGGTGTGCCAGAAATGATACTAGATCTCCAGCCCCATTTTCTTTTTTCTTTTTTTTTTTTTTTTTTGTTTTTGTTTTTGTTTTTTGGGCCACACCCAGCGGTGCTCAGGGGTTACTCCTGGCTGTCTGCTCAGAAATAGCTCCTGGCAGTCACGGGGGACCATATGGGACACGGGGATTCGAACCATCCACCTTTGGTCCTGGATCGGCTGCTTGCAAGGCAAACGCCGCTGTGCTATCTCTCCGGGCCCTCAAGCCCCATTTTCAATGCCTTTGAAGTGATTTAAAATAGTATTGCAGGTAGGGCACTGACCTTACACATGGCCAACTGGGGTTTACTTCTGGCATTCCATATGGCCCCCTGAGCACCTCCAGGAGTAACCCCTGAGTACCTCTGGATAAAAATAGACTCCCCCCCAAAAAATCATAAATGATCTACTTACATGCGGCTATGTTCTTTTTATGGTCCACTGTATGTGGCTGTCCACATTTTGTCTACCTGAATACACATTACTGCACACAGTTGTATACACAAAGCCATGCACACTGTACTTTATGGAAGGTTTAAGAGCGTTCGTTTCAGTGGTAATTAGAACCATATGCGATTTTGGTTTTCATCCTGGGCTGTGGGAGGGAGATAGCTTTAGAAACAGGCCCAGGGACTCCCCTGGAACTTGGGAGGAGGGCTGGCAGGGAAAGAGCCAAGCTTACTCTCACTTTCAGGGCTCTGGAGTTTAGATTCAAGAGGGTAGGTTTTAGACAGAACAGAGGTGGGGAGAAAGTGTGTGCATGGGGGTCTCCTTGTATCCACTTTCCCAGCAGTCACCCCATCATCATCGTGTCCACCTCTCTGTGCCTCAGTGTCTCCATCTATAAAGGGAAGTCTCACCTGCCACAAGCAGGAACTGTGGGAAAACCTTGGTCAACTAGGACAGTCAGAAGAAACAGGACTTCCAAGTCTACTGGCTGGGCTGTGTCTACTCTAATCGCTGTTCCCAGGCTCCAGGGACTGTAGCTGGCGCGTCAGCTGTCAGGACCAGGGGTCAGGGGCCAAGGGTCATAGCCTGTTCTTTGAGGGGGCGAAGAGCGTGGTGAAGCTCCTGCCAGCCTATTGAGTGTTTCTCTTTTCGAGGCATAGACTCTTAAAACTTTCTGCAGTAATGAGGCAACACATTTCATTGCGCAGCCCGCAGCAAATGCTAAAGGAGAGCTCCCATAATAAGCGTGTGCGGTAATAAAAAGATAGAGGCCATGAGGTATGCAGGGCAGGTCAAATGGAGCCACCCACCCATCTGGCCTACTACCAGCAGAGCCAGGTGGGGGACTCTGGGTTTTATTTTCTTTCTCCTCTCTCCCCACCTCCAAGCTCATCTTTCTAGCTCTTTGCAAAATTAAGTAAAAATTTAGGGACAGGGGCCGGGCGGTGGCGCTGGAGGTAAGGTGCCTGCCTTGCCTGTGCTAGCCTAGGACGGACCGAGGTTCGATCCCCCGGCGTCCCATATGGTCCCCCAAGAAGCCAGGAGCAACTTCTGAGCGCATAGCCAGGAGTAACCCCTGAGCGTCACAGGGTGTGACCCAAAAAGCAAAAAAAAAAAAAAAAATTTAGGGACTGAGTGATAGATAGCAGAGTGGTAGGGTGTTTGCCTTGCATGCAGCCGACCTGGGACATACCTAGGTTCGATTTCTGGTATCCCATTAGATCCCCAGAGCCTGTCGGGGCGACTTCTGAGCACAGAGCCATGAGTAACTCCTGAGCACCACCGGGTGTAGCCCCAAAACAAAACAAAACAAACAAAAAACCAAAGTTAAGTAAAAATTTAAACTTGGGGTTGGAGGTGCAATCTCCGGTATCTATTATAGTCTACCGACCACCGCCAGAAGTGATTCCTGGGTGTGGAGACAGGAATAATATCTGGGCATGGTCAGGTGTGGCCCCCAAACCAAAATTTAAAAAAAATCGAACCTGGGGCCGGAGAGATAGCATGAAGGTAAGGCGTTTGCCTTGCATGCAGAAGGTCAGTGATTCGGATTCTGGCATTCCATACGGTCCCCCAAGCCTGCCCAGGGGCAATTTCTGAGCTTAGAGCCAGGAGTAACCCCTGAGCGCAGCCGGGTGTGACCCCAAAACCAATAAATAAATAACTAAATAAACAAACTTAATGGCTGGAGAAAGACGGATGAGTGCTAGCTTTGCTTGAGTACAGGAGGCCTATGGTCTGTCCCAGAAAAGGGCGATGCATGGTCCCCTGTTCACTGCCCCCCAATCACTGGTAGTAGCCCCTAGCAGAGCTGGGTGTGGCCCCCAAACCAGGGAACACACAAACAAAACACAAACTTAAATAAAGCTCCCATCTTGCCCTGCACTAGGTGGAGTGGGCTGACACATCCCTAAAGCACTGGCACAGCGGCCCCAGGATGCCCACACCACCAATCTGACCCTGTGTGCCCTGGCCTCTAAGCCTGGGGTTCTCGGGAGGGCTAAGTCAGGGTAGCCAGTGGTGCGACTCAGACATTCCCACGACCACCCCCAGAAGGTTTTCTGCACATCCACAGGGGCCCCCACCCCATGCCAACAGAGCCGACTTTGTTAACAGGCCCTGGAGGAGATGCACAGCCCAGGGTTTGTGAGGGCGTCCCTGGTCTCCCCTCCCGCCGCCCTTTTCTCCCCCTCTCCAGTGCTCACCCGAAAGGCGCTGCCCTGCCCCCACCCAGCATCCCCAAACCAAAACGCTGAGCTCAGCATCTCCTTGGACAACTCGGAGGCTGGACCCACCTCGTGGGCGTGGCCAATACAGGCCCCGCCCCTCCTCCCGTCCTGTCCCCCACTCAGCATCCTGCGGCCGAAGTGCTTAGCTCAGCGTTTCCGCGGCCCGGGTGGGCGGAGTCTCAATCAAGGGGGCGTGATCAGACAGGACCCGCTCCCATCCGGCATCCCGCAGGCAAATCGCTGAGCTCAGCATCTCCGCGGTGCTTGGAGGCGTGGCCTTACCCCTAAGGGGCGGGGCGTTCCTGACTAGGCCTCGCCCTCCCTGGGGGCGGAGCCTCTCAAGAGGGCGTGTCCGGGACTTGGCCTGGCGCCTTCAGCCCCCCTTCCCTTGGCACGTTCCTGGAGTCACGTCGCAGCGGCCTAGGCCACCCCAGCCCCCAGCCCCGATCGACTGAGTCAGCTGCTCAGCATCTGTCGCAGGCCCGGACGGGCGCCCCTTGGGCTGTAGTGCTGTATGGGGAGGCAGGGAGTCGGGGGAGGAGATCCTTCTCCCCCCCCCAATCACAGACCGCCCCTCGGCCAGAAGGACTCAAAGTGGGGTCACCTCTTGCTTGCAAAGGTCTTCCCAAAGCAAAGGCGTGGAGCCCAGACATGTTTGTGTTGATCTGTGCTTGCTGGGTAGAGTAAGACTCGACTCAAGAGAGGCTCCTGGAATTCCAGTCTGACATTCTTGGGGGGTAGGGCCCTCAGGGACTCATCGCTGCACCTGTTCTGCCACACTCACCCACCTCCCTCCTTCTGGACAATAGACAGTAAGTCCCCCTATTGTTCACAACTAATAGTGACTTGGAATTAGGACAATGAACCTACGTGGAGGGGGTCTTGTCTCCTGTTCATTAATTGGCTGTGCGACCTTAAGCAAGTCACTGCACATCTTTGGGGTGTTTTGTGGGGGATGGGCCACACCTGGCATTATTCAAGGGTTACTCTTCATTCAGGGTTCAGGGATCACTCATGGCATGCTCGGGAAACCTTATGAATTGGGGGATCATATGCAATACCAAGGATGGAATTCCTGTCAGTGGCATGTAAACACGAGAGCCTGTTCTATCTTTACAGTTCCCTAACCTCTGTTTTCTTCCCTGTGAAGCAAGTCTGAGGCCTCTCCTGCAGACCTATGAGATACAAATCTTAGTTACTATTTTTTATTGACAGCGTTATGAAAACAATAAAGGCCCTACAAGTGTTTTATTTCTTCGTGTGTGTGGGGGGGGTCACATCCAGCTGTGCTCAGGGCTTACTCCTGGCTCTGTGGCTCAGGAACCACTCCTGGTGATGCCAGGAATCAAACCCAGGTAAGCCAGGGTGCCTTACCCACTATAATATTTCTCCAGCCCCCTAGAAGAGATTTTTTGTTTGTTGATTAGGCCACACCCCCGGTACTCAGGGGTTGGTTACTCCTGACTCTGCACTCAAGAATTACTCCAGGTGCTGCTCAAGAGAGATCAAATCCAAGTCAGTTGCATTCAAGGCAAACACTCTACCCACTGTACTATCTCTCCAACCCTAAGAAGCATTTTATTTTGGGGGGAGGGTCACACCAGGCTGTACTCAGGGTCCACTCCTGGCTCTGTGCTCAGAAATTGCCTCTGGAAGGCACAGGGGACAATGAGATGCAGGGATTTAAACCACCGTTCATCCTGAGTTGGCTGCATGCAAGGCAATCACCCTATCATTATGCTATCTCTCCCGTCCAGAAGCATTTTTAAAACCAAAGAGAGCTAGAGAGAGAGAGAGATCAGCCATCTTTGTGAAGAGCAAAGTTACTCAGTAGGGCGGGCAGCTCCCTCCTTCCAACTCAGTAAACAGCCAGTAATGCCAAGCCCCATGGCTGCTTTTCACATACACTTGCAATTTCCAAGCCTTGTACTACAAAGGCTGCTTGAGATTAAAAAAGAAAAAGCACTTTTGAAAGAGGTTAGGGGCTTGGCAGAGGCAAAGAGTGGTTGCCTGAATAAAAAAAAAAAAAAAGGCAGTTCCTAAGGAGTGAGGTCTAACTGCCAGGAAAATGGTGTCCTGGTCCCTGCAAGACCCCACCCTTCAGCCAATTCCCTGTCTAGAAAGTGGGGAGCAGAGAGGACCTGGAAGAGGTGCTCTCCCAGACCCTACTGGTACTCCTCACATCCAGTAACTTTTTTGGCATGGACTTGATAGTGCTTAGAATGACTCCTAGGTCTGTGGTGCCAGGGATAAAACCCAGGGCTACAGTGTGCCAACTATGCCACTAGCATTTTGGGCTCTATCCCGGGCCCCACATGCAGAGACTTTAAGATTCTTTCTGGTGGGGCTGGAGAGATAGCATGAAGGTAAGGCATTTGCCTTGCATTCAGGACGGTGGTTTGAATCCCAGCATCCCACATGGTCCCCAGAGCCTGCCAGGAGCGATTTCTGACTGTAGAGCCAGGAGGAACCCGTGAAAGCTGCCAGGTTTTTGTGTTTTTGCTGTTTTTGTGACCCCAAAACAGACAAACAAAAAAAAAAAGATTCATTCCGGTGATGAAAAAAATTATAGCGAGGCCAGCTCTTCTTTCTGCTCATCTGATCCAGCCCTACACTCGCTCCAATTCCTTGACAGACTTAGAGGTTCTTCCAGTTTTTCTTTGTGCAAAAATAAAAAAAAATCCAAAGTCACTGCCCACCCCAACCCACCTTGGCTGGATGATCAAAGATCCCCTCAGCCCACCTTTTCCTTTAACATAAGGCGATTAGAAATCCTTAAAGGCAGAGGCATGGGCTGGAGCCATAGTAAAGTAGGTAAGACTCTTGCTTCGTATGTGACCAATCTGGGTTCAATTGTTGGCATCCTACATGGTCCCCTGAGCCCTGCCAGGGAGTGATCTCAGAGCACAGAGCCAGGAGTAAGTTCTGAGCATTTCAGGCCTCTGGAGAATGGCACCATCCTCATTCCTAACAATGTCAGGAGAGAGTAAATGTGAGAGGGTTCTTGGAAAAAACTGCACAATAGAATGCACTGCTATTATTTCCATTTCAGAAAGTTTCCTTTGCAGAGAGACACACCACCAAGTGTTGAATTCTCGTTGCAGTAAACACAAGAGGCCTAGAAGCCCAGAAGCCTCAGCCGTCTTTTCCCCAAAGGTCCTCGGGAGCCAGGTGCTCTGGGAATCTTGCTATTTTGATCTCCGTTGTTTGTTTTTGAAGTTAAAAAAAAATTTTTTTTTTAAGCCACAAAAGTTCTGGGAACTCTTTAGCGGGTGTTATTACCACCTTCCACCACCCTCCACCTAGTTCCCAGCACCCTGAGACCCTGGATCCTGCTTGCCTGCTTCAGGGCTTCCCACTCAGCGGAGAATCCAGTCCCCACCCCCTGGAGCTGGTTTAACTCTCCAAACCAGGGCCACTCACCAGATGGAGGCCCTGGGAACTGGTGCACTGGACTGGAATCGGGACTGGAACCGCCCGGACTGGGAGGAACAAGAGAGACTGAAAGCTGAGGGAGGGACCTGGGAGCCTTTGTGTCCCAGTAAAGGCAGTGCTGTCTTTGTGGTCAAGGTGACTGGCCAAAACTAGGCCATGGAGTCTGGGTACAAACTCTAGAGGCCTAAGTCTCCCAGAATGTGACATAAGTCCACCCTGCTTGCAGGGTTACCCAGATGTGAGGTCATGTGTGCTGAGTGTAATGAATGCTCCCCCATATCACTGCCCTTTGGAAGATGCACACAAAATCAAAGTCTAACTAGAAAGGGTGCACCCTGGAGTTGTGCAAAAATACCTCATTTCCACCAACAAGGAAATTAAGCATCCAAAGAATTTGTTTTGTGGGGTCTGAACATTTGCCATGGGGCAACAAAAAAACCCAAAAACCAAAATGATGATGATAATAATAATAATAATAGTAATAAAAATAATAATAATTCTGAGGAGAGTGACAGCTTGATGGGTATAGAATTTTCTTTTTCTTTTTCTTTTCTTTTTTTTGGGGGGAGGGTCACACCCGGCAGCCCTCAGGGGTTACTCCTGACTCTATGCTCAGAAATTGCTCCTGGCAGGCTTGGGGGACCATATGGATTTGAACCACCAACCTTCTGCATGCAAGGCAAATGCCTTACCTCCACGCTATCTCTCTGGCTCCAGGTATAAGGTTTTCTTTCAAATGATAAAGGTATTTTATTTTATCTATATTGGGGGCTGGGTCTCACCCAATGGTGCTTAATGTTTACTCCTAGTTCTGTACTCAGTAATGACTCCTGACAGTGCTCAGGAGACAATATGGGGTGTGGGAGATTAAATGGACTCAGTTGTATGCAAGGCAAGAGTCTTGCCCACTGTACTATTTTGCTGGCCCCTACTTTTTATAGTTTTTTATTATGAGGGGTAAGGCCACCTGAAGGAGTACTAGAGGGCCTGAGATTGAACCCAGGGTCTCATAAACTTAAGGTATGTACTCTATCACGTGAATCATCTCCCTGGCCTGAAAAAGGGATTTTTTTTGATGGTTCTGGGCTATATATGGTGATGCTCAGGCATTGCCCCTGGCAGTGCTCAAGGAGATCATGCTGTGTCAGGTATTAAATCCTGGGCCCCTGCATGCAAAGTTTGTGCGGTTTTTTTTTTATATATTTTATTTAAACACCTTGATTACATACATGATTGTGTTTGGGTTTCAGTCATGTAAAGAACATCACCCATCACCAGTGCAACGTTCCCATCACCAATGTCCCAAACCTCCCTCCGTTGGTGAAGTTATCTCTGCAGTGCAGAGCAATCCTTAAACAGGCTAGAACACACACTGTGCATTCAGGAGATCCAGGTTTGGTCCCCAGCACCATGTGGTCCCTGAGCATGGAACTAGTAGGGGCCTTCAAATATGGTTGCGTGTGACCCCACATTTTTGTTATTGTCGCTTTTGGGTGCTTTCTGGGTTTACCTGGCAGTTCTCAGGGTTTATTCCTGCCTCTGTGGGGCTTGGGGACCATATGAGGTGCAAGATATTGAGCACGAACTGACTGCATGCAAGGCAACACCCTGCTCTCTGTGCTCACCTCCCTCTTTTTAATTTTTAAATTTAATTTTAGTTTTTTGGTTTGGAGCTATACCTGACAGTGCTCAAGGGCTACTCTTACCTCTAAGCTCAGGAAATCATTCTTTTTTTTGTCTTTGTTTTTGGGCCACACCCAGCTTGCTCAGGGGTTACTCTTGGCTCTGTGCTCAGAAATCGATCCTGGCAGACTCGGGGGGACCATATGGGATGCCAGGGATTGAACCCGGATCTGTTCCAGGTTGTCCGCATGCAAGGCAAGGCCCTACTGCTGTGCTATCACTCGGACCCCAGGAATCACTCTTGAAGGTTCTCAGGGGACCATATGGGATTGATGGGGATCAAACCTGGGTCAGCCATTTGTAAGGTAAATGCCTACCCGCTGTGCTATCTTCTGGCTCTTCCAATTTAAAAAAAAAGACAGTTCAGGGGCTGGAATGATAGCACGGCATTTAAGGTGCTTATCTTGTATGCCACTGACCCAGGTTTGATCCTCAGCATCCCATATGGTCCCTGAGCATCTCCAGAAGTGATTTCTGAGTGCAGAGC
This sequence comes from Suncus etruscus, assembly GCF_024139225.1. Classification (NCBI taxonomy): domain Eukaryota; kingdom Metazoa; phylum Chordata; class Mammalia; order Eulipotyphla; family Soricidae; genus Suncus; species Suncus etruscus. The sequence goes on along the minus strand of NC_064862.1, from coordinate 52,532,871 downwards.
CAGGAGTAACTCATGAGCAACCACCGGATATGACCCCCCCTCCAAAAAAAAAAAAGACAGTTCAGGGGCCGAAGAGATAGCATGGAGGTAGGGAGTTTGCCTTTCATGCAGAAGGACAGTGGTTCGAATCCCGGCATCCCATATGGTTCCCCGAGCCTGTCAGGAGCGATTTCTGAGCATAGAGCCAGGAGTAACCCCTGAGCGCTGCCGGGTGTGACCCAAAACCAAAAAAAAAATGGAAAAAGAAAGAAAAGAAAAAAGACAGTTCAGAACTCAAAAGATAGAGGTGGTGTTTGTACAACATTATGAATGTCCCATATTGGTTGTTCCCATTGTTGGTTTTGGTTCTGGTGGTTTTTGTCTAGTGCTTGGGCCACATCTGGTAGTACTGAAGAGCTACTCCTAGCTCAGTGCTCAGTAGTTACTCCTGATGGTCCCTGGGAAATCATGTGGTGCTGAGGAGCAAGTCCAGGCCTCCTACAGGAATAGCATGTTCTAGTTCACTGAGCTCTTTCTCTGCTCTTGTTTTGGGGTGACTCTCAGCTAAGCTGAGAGCACCATGTGATGGTGGGCATGTGCTAGGCCTGTGAGCAGTCTCCAGGCTCACTTGATTTATCTATTTATTTATTTTCTGGTTTTGGGGCCACATCCGGCCTGGCACATGCACTCAGAAATTACTCCTGGTGGTGTTTTGGATACCATATAGAATGTTGAGATTCAAACTTAGGTCAGTTACATGCAAGGCTAGTGCCCTACCTATTATATGCTCCTCTGGCCCATTTAAAAATCATTTAGGGGTGCTCGCTTCGGCAGCACATATACTAAAATTGGAACAATACAGAGAAGATTAGCATGGCCCTTGCGCAAGGATGACACGCAAATTCGTGAAGCGTTCCATATTAAAAAAAAAATCATTTAGGGGCCAAAGAGATAGCACAGGGGTAGGGCGTTTTCCGTGCACATAGTCGACCCAGGATGGACGGTGGTTCAAATCCTGGCATCCCATATGGTCCCCCAAGTCTGCCAGGAGTGATTTCTGAGCACAGAGTCAGGAGTAACCCCTGAGGGACACTGGGTGTGACCCCAAAACAAAAAAATATTTAAAATGGGGAGTGCAGAGAGATAATATAGGGGTGAAGGTATTTACCTTGCATTTCTCTGATGCCAATTCAAATCCCCAACACCACATATGGTTTTCTCAGGCATCACCATGCCTCAACACAGAGTCAGGAATAGCCCCTGAACACTAATAGGTATGACCCCAAATTCCAGGCAAATAAAAAAGCAAAATAAAATGGCCAGTTTTTATTTTCTTTCCTTTACTCCTTCCTCCTCCCTTCCTTCTTTCCTTCTTTTCTCCTTCCTTCCCTTTTATTGGGGGAGGGGAGGTCACATCCAATTGTAGTTCTCAGGGTTGCTCCTGGCTCTGGTGCTCAGGGTTCAGTTTTAGTGGAACCAATTTTAGTATATGTGCTGTCAAAGCGAGAACCAAATGTAGTTCAAAGTTCGGACCAGGTTTGACCTCATCCAAGGCAAGTGCCTTAACCTCTATTCAATTGCTGACCCTCATCTAAATTTGTTCTTAAGCCTTTGAAGGCCTGAAGACATTTGAGTGCTTGAGAAGATCCCTCCCAAGTCAGTCAGTCAGTCAGTCCTCTACTTTCTGGGAAAATAAGATTATTCAGGCCTGAGCAGAGAAGAAAGGAAACTTTCCAGAATGTCCCAGGTTCGAGTCAGGTGACTTGAGAGGGGCCTCTGAGGGGTCCTGAAACCCTTCCCTACATCTGAGTGTTCCGGTGTATCTGAGTCCTGGGAGATAGCACCTGACCAGAACCTGTGTGGCCCTGAGGAGCTGCCGAGAGGCATGTCCACTGCTGTCAGGGGACCCAGGTTCAAATATCCCAGCACCACAAGAGCAATAAAGGAAAAAAAAAAAAACCCAGGGGACAAGGAGATAGGATAACAGATAATGTGCTTGCCTTGTACACAGCTTATCTGGGTTCCGATACCTGGGTATCCTATATGGTCCTCCAAGCCCACCAGGAGTGATTCCTGAGCACATAGCCAGAAGCAACCCAGAGCATCACTAGGTGTGGCTTTCAAACAAACAACAACAGCTCTAGTCTTTTTAATGATGAAAAAAGCCAGCTTCTTGCCTTCTCTAGCTATCTGTTTCTATATCATTTATTTTTATTCATTCACCCCAGAATATACTGGAATATAGAAAATAAGAGGACTTGAACTTCTTCCAGCAACTCCCAGTCCAGCTGGAAAACTAGAGTGGAAACAATTACATTGATGGAGGGGATATCAGGATGGCCCAAGGATGGCCCCTGGGGGGCCAGCGACCAGGACACTTCCTCCTGGAAGGATTCCAGAGTTCCAGAGCCCAGGCTGCTGCAGGAACATGTCCTGGCAAGTCTGACCTGCAGCCAGCCGGTTGTGAGCTCCAAAGAGGCCCTGCGGCAATGCAGCTGTCTTTTCCCAAGGGGGCCACTTTTTGGGGGTTTGTGGTATTCACATAATTCATAAGCCCAGAGCAACTTTAGCAAGGTGAGGTCTGCGGCAGTGATGGGGGTGTGTGTGTGTGTGTCATGAAGTCAAAGGTGAACCATCTGGACCTTTCTTTCCCTCCCACGGTGAGGGAAGATGCAGGACTCTTTCCCCCACTTCTAGAAGTGGGGTCCCAGGCCTCATTGAAAGTATTTTCTTCCGGGGCCGGAGAGATAGCATGGAGGTAAGGCGTTTGCCTTTCATTCAGGAGGTCATCGGTACGAATCCCAGCATCCCATATGGTCCCCCGTGCCTGCCAGGAGCAATTTCTGAGCCTGGAGCCAGGAATAACCCCTGAGTACTGCCGGGTGTGACCCAAAAACCACACACACACACACACACACAAAGTATTTTCTTCTGAGCCTACTTGGTGCCTGCTTGGGGAATTTACTCCCAGCGCACCACCTCCTGGTTCTTTCCCAGTCACTTTTTCTGTTTGGTTTTAGGGCAGTGCTCAGGGCTGACTCTTGGCTCTGCACTCAGGGAATCATTTCTGGCAGTGTTCAAGGGGCCATAAGGGATGTGAGGGATTGAAACCAGGTCAGTAGCCTGCAAGGCAGGCACCTCCCCCTGTGCTATCACTCTAGCGCTTCCAAACACTTTCGAAAAGCTCATCATGACTTAGTGGAAAAAGTGCTTGCCTGGCCAAGTTGGAGACTTCAAGTTCTGGGGCCCCAACTTAGTCCTCAAGGTTCTGCTTTCCAGGACCCTCTGGCACCACCTCAGGGTGTGCTGCCCCTGGAGTACATTTATGCACACATAGTGGCCCCCTGAGAGCACTGGCACCCGGATATGTGCGAGTATCGAAGTGCAAAGGACGAACCCCAGTGAGCACCCCCACATCAGTGACCCCAGCAAGCACCACAGTTTGTGTGTGTGTGTGTGTGTGTGAGAGAGAGAGAGAGAGAGAGAGAGAGAGAGAGAGAGAGAGAGAGAGAGAGAGAGAGAGAGAGAGAGAGAGAGAGAGAGAGAGAGAGAGAGAGAGAGAGAGAGACCCAGCACCAAACAGCTAGATACTAGTCAAACATTAGTGGATTTGGAGGCCAGAAACAAAAATACTAAGTGCCCATTAAGAGAGCCTGTCCTGTTTGGGAAACAGAAAGAGACAGAGTTTATTTATTTATTTTTCAAGTTGTACATCTTAATTTACAATGTTTGCCATTATAAAGTATGTTACAGAAAGTTTAAAGAGTTGAGCAATCATGAGGGAGTTGTCGAATGATTTCTAGTAAAGTGACCTCTCCCCGCTAGTTCTGGATTCTTTTGTTACAAATATACTGTTTGGTGTTTTTTTTTTTTTAATCCTTTTATTTGTCTTGTTTTAGGGCCAAACATCATGATGCTCAGGGGTGACTCCTGGCAGTGCTCAAGGAATCATATGAGAATGCTGGGGGCGAACCTGGGTTAGCCCCACAGGCAAGGCAAGCGTCCTACCCACTATACTATCTCGCTCTGGCCTCTAAAATTCCTTTCAAAAGAATAATAAGTGTTCTACTTTTTCTGAAATACTGTTCTATTTTTCTAGCAGAGACACAGAAAGAGAAGAAAAAAAATGCCCTTTGTATAGCTGCTGTGGGTTCAGAAGGTCCCAGCCAGGTCCTACTGGTAGGAGTGAGTGTCCCACTGAGGCTGTAATTCTCTTTCTTCTCTCGTGGGCCACATAATCCAGGCCCACAGAGGTCACTCCTCTTTTCTTTTACCCCAGAAAAGAGTGATTTCAGGATCCACTCATTTGTCCACAGAGGTGGTTGGTTCTCCCATCGATGAAATGGAAGTGGGGGACAGGACTTGATTTCCAGAGCTTTTAGGATCTAAATGTCTTATAGCCTGGACAGACCACAAACAAGGTTCTTTCTTTTTTAATTGGTGGCCCAGTTGGCGATTCCTGGAGATTGGGCCCTCTAGTTCCATCCTTTTGGGCTCCTTGCCTGCCTGCCCAGGAAGTGTGGGGGGGGGGGCAGGAGCGGCTAAGGCTGATGCAAATATGGTTCTCTCTTCCATCAGGGTCTCTTGTGTCATTCCAAGTAAATAAACCATGATCAGAAACCTCTGATCCTCCTTGTTTCCCTCCCTTAACACGGTGTTTCGGTTGGTCTGACTTGCAGAGACCCCGCCTAAATGACGAAACCCAAAGTCAGCGTCTAGCGCGGACTCCGGGATTTTTTCCGGGACGTCCAGGACTCGGTCCTGATGCAACTCTTCGGCTCTTTTACACAAAGAGCCCGGCGCCCGGGCGCTTGGACCCAGCGGGCGTTCGTGGGCTCTGGGCTGCAGCGGGGCCTGCACCGACGTGCAGAGAGGGACCGCGGGTGGGTCTGAGTGACCGAAGATGCTGGGGTCCTACCCTCAGCCCCTCCACCTCTGGACCCCCCCTCAAAACTCCCCAAATGCAATGCACGAGCCTTCTCCTTGAGAACAATGTGGGGTGGCGGGGTGGAAGCAAGACTCAGTTTAGGGGCTGGAGAGATAGCATGGAAGTAGGGCGTTTGCCTTGCATGCAGAAGGACGGTGGTTCGAATCCCGGCATCCCATATGGTGCCCTAAGCCAGCCAGGAAAAATTTCTGAACCTAGAGCCAGGAGGAACCCCTAACTGAGCGCTGCCAGGTGTTACCCAAACAAACAAACAAACAAAAGACACAGTTTAGGCTCTCTGCTCCTAGGAGGGCACAACCCCCTGACCCCAAAGGTGCCCATTCTGAGGCTGTAGAGCCAAGGCCCAGATGGGCGCTCTGGGCAGGGGGAGCTGGGGACCTGCAGCTGCTTGCCTATGAGCCTCAACCCACTCTCTAGGCCGTTCCCTGGGGTCGGCAAGTGTGAAATTGAGTGTGCAAGGGCCCCCTTCGTTCCTTTCCACCACTGTCCCCCTCAACCCGGTCAGCCCGGTGCGGGTGCCCAGAGAGCTCCCGGGGGGCCAGGTGGGGGTGCAATCGTCATCCCCTCCCTGCACAGTCCTGAGTCCCCCCCCCTCTCTCCCCAACTGCCGCACGACGCTGTCATAAACAAGCCTTTCCTTGAGCCTCCCTCCCCAAGCTCGAGCGCCCGCAGGGACCTTGGCAGCCGCCGCGACTCCCCTCCAGCAAGGGGGCGTGGCCGCGCCTGGCGTTAGGCCCAGCAGGGGCGGAGCCGGCTCGCTGTCACCGGGCAGGAGAGAACGTTGCGAACGTGCGCCCGCAGCTCATTGGCCGAGGCGGCCACACTCCCGGCTCCCGATTGGGCGGACGCGAGAGGGGGCGTGGCCTACCCGGGGCAGGCTTTATATAGCGCTACTCGGGCCGTGGGTACCGAAGACCGCGGCGGGCCTAGAGGGAAGTGCGGGTTGGAGACCTGGGACCCCTCGGCCACCAGTTTAGCTCGCTCACCCATTCAAAGCCGCATCGTCCGGCTGTCCTTGCTGACCGCTCCACTAGCGAGTGGCCGGCGGCTGTGTGAGCCCGTTCGGTATTCGCAGAGGCCTCCAGGAGGGTCCCCAAGAGCCAGCCTGAAACTGACAAGACCCCCCCAGCTCTGCGCTTTCAAAGCAGCGGGTCTTTGCTCTCTCCCCGTTCTCCTTGGAGCTGCTTGGCAGGCGTCCGTGCTCCAACATGTCTAGCCTTTGGGATCGCTTCTCGTCGTCGTCCTCCTCCTCTTCTTCCTCCTCCTCCTCCGCTTCTCCGGCTTCGCCCCTGTCCGGAGCTCCCAGCCCCCAGCAGCCGCGGCCGCGCTCCGCCTGGGGTTCGGCGGCCCGAGAGGAGGGCCTGGGCCGCTGCGGGAGCCTCGAGAGCTCCGACTGCGAGTCCCTGGACAGCAGCGGATTCGGGCCGGAGGAAGGTAAGCTTGGTGCACCTAATCCCAAGCGGATCGGGACCCAAATACGGGGGAGAAGTGGGGTGCGGGGAAGGGGAAGGGACTGGATCCTATCTAGGGTGCCACTGGGGAGGCATGAAAGAAAGACACTAGCTTGCTCAGACCCAGGAGGGTTGGATTATTTTTTTGTTTTTTAGCCAAACAACAACCCTCCCCTGTGGAATGTTTTTTTAAAAAATTATAATTTGGGGCTTTTGTTTCTACAAAAAAACACTCTTACCCACGGTCTGCTCTTGTCCACTTCCAGACTCTGCATACCTAGACGGCGAATCCCTGCCCGACTTCGACCTGCTCAGCGACCCCGAGGACGAGCACCTTTGTGCCAGCCTGCTGCAGCTGCTGCAGGAGAGCCTGGGCCAGGCACGGTTGGGCTCGCGCCGGCCTGTGCGCCTGCTGATGCCCGGCCAGCTGGTGAGCCAGGTGGGCAAGGAACTGCTGAGCCTGGCCTACAGCGAGCCGTGCGGCCTGCGCGGGGCGCTGCTGGACATCTGCGTGGAGCAGGGCAAGAGCTGCCACAGCCTGGGCCAGCTGGCCCTGGAGCCCAGCCTGGTGCCCACCTTCCAGCTGACCCTCGTGCTGCGCCTGGATTCGCGCTTCTGGCCCAAGATCCAGGGACTGTTCAGCGCCGCCAACTCCCCCTTCGTGCCGGGCTTCAGCCAGTCCCTGACGCTCAGCACCGGCTTCCGAGTCATCAAGAAGAAGCTGTACAGCTCGGAGCAGATGCTCATCGAAGAGTGTTGAACTTGGGGGTGCGGGCGCGAAGAGGCCAGAACTTTGGTGGTGGTGGTTGTCCGTAGGGGGGTGCACAGACAGGAAGTGAGGACTGCCCTAATATTTTTCTGTTTAGGGGAGAGAGAGACAAAAGCCATCCCAGACACAAGAGCAAGGTGGAGCTGGGGGAAGGACAAGAAGGCGTATATATTTTAGGGCGCTCAGCGACCGACCGGCGTGCACGGGGTCCCCCTCCAGTACTGTAGCATGGAACAAAGGCTGAGGGGCCTAGCCGGATGTGTATGTAGCATGTTACCTTATTACTTTTATTGTTACTGACAGTTAAGGCGGCTGCGCGGTGTGGCCGGGCCTGCAATGACGGCAGCTGGCCTGCAGGGGATGCGCCGAGGCCAGCGCTGGGGGGAGGGGGAGGCCTTGTTCTGTATTATCTAGGGGTCTTTGGGGACCCAAAGTATTTGTTTTTCATTCTTTGGTTGGTGGTTATTATTTTGGGGGGGGGGAGAGGTGGGAATCATGGCTTCACTACTGACCTGTTCTCGGCAGCTGTCTTACAGACGCATGAATGTAAGAGTAGGAAAGGGTTGACACTTGAAGAAAAAAAAAAAACAAAACAACTAAAACAAAATACCAAGAGCTGCATTTGGCCCACCCCCCACTGATATGTGGAGCCGGGCGGGGATGGGGTGACTGGGGTGGGGGCTGGAACCTCTGCCCCTCTGGAGTGCCATTGGGGTCTTCCATCTAGAACTGTTTACATGAAGATACTCCTGTTCACGATACACTTGATGTCCAAGTGTTAAGACCTATGCAATATTTTTTACTTTTCTAATAAAAAGAAAAACATGTTTGTTATGGCACTTGGTTGAGTCATCTTTGGTGTGGGAGATAAACCGGGAGGGGACAGTGCTAGGGATCGGCAGCTCCCGGCAGATTATCCACCTGCAAGTGATTGAGGGAGCATCTGTGTTCTTTGGTGGGGGGGCCCAGGTTTGGGGCCGTGTGCCCACCTGCACAAAGGGCCCTGGCTCTCTGGACTGCTGGCTGAGGAGAGCTGGGAAAATACTAGAAGGTCAGGTTGAGTCAGGCCTCCTGCAGAGCAAGATAGTGAGCTCACCTGGCTGCCTGGTCACACGGGTCCCCAGTGACTGGCTCCGTAAGTCACTTAAGTCACATCATGGCTGTTTGTCCTGCAGCCATGAAAGGCCTTTGTTTCTGCTAGGCAAGGCTAAGGAGGAAAGAATGATAGAAAAAACAACATCCGCTCTGAGCAGAGTCTGCCTCTGGGGGGAGCTGGGGGTGCAGGTGACACCATAAATACAACACACACCCCCACTCACATTCACAATGCATTCAAACTCAGGTATACACAATCCATTCACACATATAGACACATACTTATACAGTCATTCACATCCACATCCACGAACACACATTTACACACATGCACTCATACACACATATACCCTCACACCCATACACTCAATTATTCAGACACACAAACACTCTGAGGGTATGTAAGGAAGTGAGGGTTTGGAGCAAACTAAGAAGGGTGATCTGAGCCTGATTTTATCAATGTGCTGGGTGACCTGGACTCTTGAGCTCTGTGGGCCCAGTTTCCTTATCAGTGAAGCTGGTGCCAGGCCAGATGCACGCCAAGGCCCATCCCACTTGGCCCTCCCACACTAGCCCTTGGGGACTTGTTATCACCTTGTTTCTCTTCCCAGGTCCCAGGCCAGACTTGTCTGCCTGACTAAACCAGCTCTGGCTGGAGTGTGGAGGTATATCTCTGGGGACTCAAAGGGAGACAGTCTCCTGGGAGTCCTGGGAGATCCCGAAGAGCTCCAGTGGGACAGGAGCCAGGGAATCTGCATTTTCATCGGAGTGTCTCAGACAGGGGCCTGAGTCAGGGCCAGTTCAAGACAGTATTTCTTGCCTTCTTTCTGGCCTTCTCCCAGCCCTGCCTCTTCTAACCTTGTTTACTTCCTGTACCTGACCCCACCTCTGGGTTAGCACCTAGTCTCTTACCAATGCCCCAATTTTCACCTGTGGCCTCTTTGGAATATTCCAGGGACCTTCATGGAGGTCATGAACACCAGAGTTGAGAGATGCCACTTTCAAAGACAAAAGTCAAATTGTAGACTTTACAACCAGTTTTCACAATGGTGATGAGGAAGGTGCCCAGACTAGTTTCCCAACACTCTCCTGTTCTCAGAAGATCTTCTTTGAAGCCCCAAGCAAGGAAAGGGGGTTGCAATGTCAACAGATAACCGTATTCTCTGTACCATAAAACACACTCCCCCTCCCCCAAAAGATGGGAGAAAATGTCTATGTGTCTTATGGAGCAAATGCCACCTGGAGCTGAAGCCTGAGTGCAGGGGAGGAGAGCATATAGTAACCACTTGACATCCGAAGTATTACACCCCCTTTATTGCACGGACATACTACATAGTACGAGCAATCAGGTTAATACACTTTCACCTTCACATGTAGAATTTTCATTTAAGACTATTTGATCATCGCTGCAACTTTTTTATATTAATAAAAAAGAATTAAAATTTTAATTAATTAATTTATTTTTTATTTTATTTTATTTTTATTTTTTGGTTTTTGGGCCACACCTGGCAGTGCTCAGGGGTCATTCCTGGCTGTCTGCTCAGAAATAGCTCCTGGCAGGCACGGGGGACCATATGGGACACTGGGATTCAAATCAACCACCATTGGTCCTGGATCGGCTGCTTGCAAGGGAAATGCCGCTGTGCTATCTCTCTGGGCCCTTTTTTTATTTTCTAATGTTAAAAAAAAAGAATTAGGTAAATATGTTTAACTAGCTCTGGTCTGGTGTATTGTAAATATACTTTGGCCTCACAGGGTGGTTGTTCCCAGCCTCTGTCTCCTGATGGCATCTTGCTTTGCATTTATTAAATTATTTTTGGGGGGGTTTGGGTCATACCTGGCAATATTCAGGAGTTACTCCTGGCTCTATGCTCAGAAATCGCCCCTAGCAGGCATGGGGAACCATATGGGATGCCGGGATTCGAACCACTGTCCTGCATGGAAGGCAAATGCCTTACCTCCATGCTATCTCGCCGGCCCCAACATTTATTAAATATTTTAATACACCATTTGCTTTAGAATTTTTTTTTGTTTGTTTTCTTGTCTAAAATCTATGTACGTCTTATGGTCAGGTGCGTCTTATAGAGCAGTACTTCAGTACTTCAACTGTTAAAGAGGCAGCTGTCTCAGCCCCCCCACTTCTCTGGCTTACACAGCTCTGCTCTGTGGCAGCTGGGCATGAAGCAGGTGCCACACCAAGGCCAAGAAGAAAGCACTTTTGGAAAAACTGAGATTGACCAAGACTCATGGTTGTCGCTGTTGCAGATAGGAGCTAGGAGAACAGCCATGACTAGTTATAGCCTAGAGGCTAGAGAAGGCCAGAGCCATAGGAAAGCACATGGCCAACTTCTCCCTGGTACCACATATGGGCCCCCAAAATTCCTTCATGAGTGATCCCTGAGTGCAGAGTCATGAATAAGCTTTGCACAGTCTGACCCCCAAGCTATATCAAAACAAAACAAAATAGGGCCAGAGTGATAGCACAGAGGGTATGGCTTTTGCCTTACCCAGGTTCGGTCCCTAGCACCACAAATGATTCCCCAGGAATGATCCAGGAATCTCCAGGAATGATCCCTGAGCACAGCCAAATATGGCCCCCAAACCACATCAAAGTAAAACAAACAAAACAAAAACAGAAACTGGTGGCATTTGGAGGCAAGAGCCAGATGGCATGGGTGCATTAATCAGGAGGCAGTAAGCATGTTTATTTAAAAATATTTTTTTGTTCAAAAATAAAATTAAGAGATAGAGCAGGGAGGAAATTTGCCTTTCATGCCACCAACCCAAGTTTGATCCCCAGCATCCCATATGACCCTACAACCCTGCCAGGAGTAAATTCTGAGGGCAGAGCCAGGAGTAACCAAAGTGGTCCTAAAATCAATTAATTAAACAAGCAAACAAACAACCACAACAACTATATACTGGGTTGTGTTAAGGAGCTATTCCTGGCTGTGTGCTCAGAAGTGACCGTTGGCAGTTCTCAGGGCACCGTAAATGATGTGGGGGTCTGGCACTGGGGTGTAAAGACTGCCAAGCAAGGTCCTCACCCACTGTACTATCTCTTTAGCCCTTAGATCCTTTTCTGAGTTACTCTGACTGAGGCCAGAGGATGCTTGGTCTTCCAAGAAAGCTTGTACTAAAGATAAATGGAAAGGCTAGAACCTTTTAGGTTTGTTTGTTTGTTTGGGTTTTTGGACCACACCATTGACACTCAGGGGTTACTCCTGGCTATGTGCTCAGAAATCGCCCCTGGCTTGGGGGGACCATATGGGAAGCCAAGGATTGAACTGAGATCCGTCCTAAATCAGCCTCGTGCAAGGCAAATGCCCTACCACTGTGCTACCACTCCAGCTTCTAGAACACACCTTTTGATGTGGGAGCCCCAGGTTTGATTTCTAGGCATCCCACATGACCCAAGCACCATGGGAGTGACCCCTGACCAAACAAGGAGTCTTTGAGTACTGCCTAGTGTGGTCCCCAAAACAAAACAAAAAAAAAAAAAGAAAAAAAAAAAGAAATGGTAATTTGGGGGCCAGAGCAATAGCATAGTGTGTAGCCATTAGTCCTGCATGCAGCCACCCACGTTTGATCTTTAGCATCTCATATGGTATCCTGAACCTGCCATATGGGATGCCGGGATTAGAACCACTGTCCTTCTGCATACAAGGCAAACGTCTTACCTCCATGCTATCTTTGGCCTGCCAGTAGTGATTTCTGAGCAGAATCAGGAGTAACCATTGAGTGAGCGCTACCAGATGTGCCCCAAAAACAAAAATGAGTTATAAAATAGGAAGGACAACTGAGCAGCCTTCTCCCAAGCAAGAGAGCAAGAGATGGTTTCTCCTCACCAAGCTCGCACAGGTGGATGCCTGCGGGTCTGGTTTCACCCCTAAGGGAAGAGCCACCTTCAGCTTTCTAAGGAGCAAGTAGAAGGAGTTTGGCTCCAAGTTAGGACCCTTCAAAGAGGGCTTGGGGCAACTTCTTTTTTTTTTTTTGGTTTTTGGGCCACACCCATTTGACGCTCAGGGGTTACTCCTGGCTATGCACTCAGAAATCGCCCCTGGCTGGGGGGACCATATAGGATGCAGGGGGATCTAACCGCTGTCTGTCCTACTAGAAGGCAGACACCTTACCTCTAGCGCCACCTCCCCGGCCCCTTGGGGCAACTTCTTTCTTTGCTAATTCTGAAAACTAAAATCAAACTTAGTCTTTTCCATCAAAAGGTGGGAAGCTGCTTTCAGATCATTCTTTGTGGCCTATCATATTGGTCCCTGTACCTCTTCATCAGTTCACTCTCTGGCTTCTGTTTCCTGCCTTAGAAGGCAACTCTAGATACGGGGTAGTGACTTTCACAAGCTTAGCTATTCTCTGCAAAAAAAAAAATTTTTTTTTGTGGGGGCCTGAGAGATAGCACAGCAGCAGACAATTTGCCTTGCATGTGGCCAAACCTGGATGGACCCCGGTTCAATTTCTGGAATCCCATATTGTTTCCGAGCCTGCCAAAAGAAATTTCTGAGCACAGAGCCAGGAGTAACCCCCGAGTGCCACGGGTGTGATCCAAAAATAAAAACAAAAAATTGTTTTTTGTTTTGTTTTGTTTTTTTGGGCAACCCGTTTGATGCTCAGGGGTTACTCCTGCCTATGTGCTCAAAAATCGCCCCTGGCTTGGGGGGACCATATGGGACGCCGGAGGATCGAACCACGGTCCTTCCTTGGCTAGCGCTTGCAAGGCAGACACCTTACCTCTAGCGCCACCTCGCCGGCCCCAAAACAAAAAATTGTTATGGGGTCACCCACCTGGTACTGCTCAGGAATTACTCCTGGTGGTGCTCAGGGGACCATATAGGAAGCCAGAGACTGAACCCTGACCTGAGGCATGAAATGCAAACACCCTCCCTGCTGTGCTACTTTCTCTAGTCCCTTTATCTCTGTAGACTTTTACTTCTCCCTTTTTTTTTTTTTGGTGGTTATTTTTTGGGGGTTCACACCCTGTGGTGCTGAGGATTGCTGAGGGCACATTAGTGGTCTGGGGGAACATTAGTGGTGCCAGGCTCAAACTAGTTTCTTCTGTGTACCGGGCAAATGCCTTAACCCCTGTACTCCTGGCCCCTCCCACTCCCCTTTTTGGGGTCATTGTGGCCTGAGCCAGACTACTCATTCCAGAACCCTTCATCAGACTGATGTTCTCTCTCCTGCTTGCCAGTCTACCCTTCCTTTCAGGCCCAGCTCAGCTTCTGGACCTTTTTGCATGGGCCTCTTCAGCTTCATTCTTTGCAATGAGGATATTGACAACTAATATGTTTTGTTCCATGTCCTCCACTTCTGGGGGACACCCTTCTCCTCCCTTTGACCTGGTTGGCCAACCATTTCATCATTCCCTCTTTCCCTGACTTGGACAACATAAGATTAGCTCACTAGGGGCCGGAGCACTGGTGTAATCGGGAAAGCATCTGCCTTACGCACGCTAGGACAGACTGCAGTTCGATCCCCTGGCATCCCATATGGTCCCCCAAGCCAGGGGTGATTCTGAGCACATAGCCAGAAAAAAAAGAAAACAAAACAAAAAAATAGATTAGCTCAATAGTCTCCAGCTACAAGAGGAAGGTGAGACACAAACATTTAGTTTTTGTGGGTTGTTGTTTTAGTTTTTTTTTTGGGGGGGGGCACACCCAGTGGCACTCAGGAGTTACTACTGGCTCTGTGCTCAAAAATCGCTCCTGGCTTGCTTGGGGGACCATATGGGATGCCAGGAATCAACTCCAGTCTGTCCTGGATCAGCCTCATGCAAGGCAAACACCCTACCGCTGTGTTATCTCTTCAGGCCCCTTTGTGTGTGTGTGTGTGTGTGTGTGTGTGTGTGTGTGTGTGTTAAACGTTTGCTGTGGGTGGGGAGATTGTGTGCTTGTAGCTATTTGCTTTGTCCTTTCTGCCTAGTTCCAGCAATTATAAAGACTTCTGTCTCCTAAAAACTATTGTGTTCAGTGGTTAAGACCACAGGCATTAGAATGAATTAAATTTGGGTTTGAATCTTAGCTCAGCCATTTTTTAAGTTTTGCTTTTGGGCCACACCTGGTGGCACTCAGGGGTTACTCTTGGCTTTGTGCTCAGAAATCATTCCTGGCAGGCTCAGGGGACCATATAGGATGCTGGGGACAGAATCCAGGTTGGCCGCATGCAAAGCAAATACCCTCCCCACTATGCTGTTGCTCTAGCCCTAGTTCAGATTTTTTTTTTTTTTTTTTTTTTTTTGGTTTTTGGGCCACACCCGGTGACGCTCAGGGGTTACTCCTGGCTATGCGCTCAGAAGTCGCTCCTGGCTTCTTGGGGGACCATATGGGACGCCGGGGGATCGAACCGCGGTCCGTCCTAGGCTAGCGCAGGCAAGGCAGGCACCTTACCTCCAGCGCCACCGCCCAGCCCCCCTAGTTCAGATTTTAATTAATTAATTAATTAATGCTAGGAGTGATCCTTGAATGCAGATCTAGGAGTAAACACTGAGTACTGCTGGGTGTGGCCTCAGAAAACAAAACAAAACACACACACAACCTTTAAAAACAAAATATAGGGGGCTGAAGAGATAGCATGGAGGTAGTGCGTTTGCCTTACATGCAGAAGGATGGTGGTTCAAATCCCAGCATCCCATCACCCCATATGGTCCCCCGTGCCCACCAGGAGTAATTTCTGAGCTCATAGCCAGGAGTAACCCCTGAGCACTGGCAGGTGAGACCCAAAACCAAAACCAAACAAACAAAAACAAAATTTAGGAGCCTGAGCAATAACTCAGTGGTAGAGCATTTGCCTTGCACGAGGCCAACCTGTGCTGGACTCGGGTTTGGTTCCCAGCATCTCAGATGGTCCCCTGAGCCAGGAGCGATTTCTGAGCACAGAGCCAAGAATAACCCCTAAATGTTGCTGGGTGTGGCCCAAACACACACACACACACACACACACACACACACACACACACACACACACACACACACACAAATAAAATAAAAACAAAGTATATACTTTGGGGGAGGGCCTAAGTAATAGAACAGTGGATAGCCTTGCCTTGCACAAGCTGACCTGAATTAGAACCCTGAATACTTTTTTTTTTTGGGGGGGAGGTTTTGGGCCACACCCGGCATTGTTCAGGGGTTACCCCTGGCTGTCTGCTCAGAAATAGCTCCTGGCAGGCACGGGGGACCATATGGGACACTGAGATTCGAACCAACTACCTTTGGTCCTGGATCGGCTGCTTGCAAGGCAAACGCCGCTGTGCTATCTCTCCGGGCCCCCTGAATACTTTCTGAATGCAGAGCCAGGAGTCAGCTTTGAGTACAGCCAGGTGTGGCCCCAAAAAACCCAGAACAAAATCAAACAAACAAACAAACAAACAAACAAACAAAAGTTCCTGAACAAAACCAACATGGCAACGTGCATCACATTAATGACATTGAGTGTGAGCCACTCGTGGTCCTTGCCAGTGTCATCATGTTATAGCTGACAACTTAGAGGGTGACCATCTTTTTTTTTTTTTTTTTAGAGGGTGACCATTTTATAGGCACAGGGACACCTGCTTAATCCCAGAGACAGCCATATGGAGTGATCTTGCAGAGGGTGACTCCAGCCCTGGAATTGTTGAGGGGCATCCCCAGCACCACCGCTAATGTGGGTGCAACATTCCCTCCCTTTATTGCAATGAATGGAAGTGTTATCTTCAACATACCAGGGAAAGCCATCAAAAAAAAAAAATGACACCAAGTGTTTTAGATCAGTGGTCCTCAAACTATGGCCCGAGGGCCACATATTGTATTTGTATCTGTTTTATTTCTTCATTGCAAAATAAGATATATGCAGTGTGCATAAGAATTCGTTCATAAGTTTTGTTTTTACTATAGTCAGACTCTCCAATGGTCTGAAGGACAGTGAACTGGCCCCCTGTTTAAAAAGTTTGAGGATCCCTGGTTTTAGATGAAAAGAATGGAATGTAAAATTAGTATGTTTGATTCTGAGAAGGAAGGAAGGAAGGAAGGTAAAGAAAGGAGGGAAGGAAGGTAAAGAAAGGAGGGAGGAAGGAAGGAAGAAAGGGAGGAAGGGAGGGAGAAAGAAAGAAAGAAAGAAAGAAAGAAAGAAAGAAAGAAAGAAAGAAAGGGAGGGAGGGAAGGAGGGAGGAAAAAAGAAGGGAGGGAAGAAGGAAGGATTAAAGTGGATATATTTTATTAAATGTAAATCTGAGGGGCCGGCGAGGTGGCGCTAGAGGTAAGGTATCTGCCTTGCAAGCGCTAGCCAAGGAAAGATCGTGACCATGGTTCGATCCCCCCAGCGTCCCATATGGTCACCCCAAGCCAGGGGCAATTTCTGAGCGCTTAGCCAGGAGTAACCCCTGAGCATCAAATGGGTGTGGCCCGAAAAACCAAAAAAAAAAAAAAAAAAACACACACACACACACACACAAAATGTAAATCTGAAAACATAGTCAATAAACCTGCAATTTGTTGTTGTTTAGTTTTCAGGCTATTCCTGACTCTGCTCAGGGCTAACTCCTGGCTCTGCACTCAGGGATCTCTCTTTGTGGGGCTTGGGGACTATTTAAAATGCCGAGGATCAGGGGCCGGAGAAGTAAGGCATTTGCCTTGCATGCAGAAGGACGGTGGTTTGAATCCCGGCATCCCATATGATCCCCTGAGCCTGCCAGGATCGAATTCTGAGCTAGGAGTGGCCCCTGAGCGCTGCTGGGTGTAACCCAAAAAACAAAACAAAACAAAATAAAATAAAATAAAATAAAATAAAATAAAATGCTGAGGATCAAACCTGGGTTGAGCACATGCAAGGCAAGAGCCCTCCTCTTGCTCTGGCCCTAGAGTTAAATATTTGTAGAGTTAAACATATCTTTTTCATCTGGCAAAACTAAATCTTTATACCCCTGAGACAATTTCCCATCCTCCCACGGGCCGCCAGCTCCTGGCAACCACAGTACTGCTCTGTGACTCCCTGACTTCTCTATCGCCAGTTAGAACTGGAATCATAGTGTATTTGTCCTTTGTTTTTTTCCAGACTTAACTCTCGAAGAACAATCTCCTCACCTCTCCCATATTATTGCAGCAAAGGGTAGGCAGCCTTTTCTTGCTTGATAACCTGAGGAATATTCCTCTGTACCTATTTCATTCCATATGCTCCTTATCCTTTCATTCATCAGTAGGTACTTGAGGGCCAGAGGCTAGAACAAAGGTTAAGACACTTGCTACTGGGGCCAGAGAGATAGCATGGAGGTAAGGTGTTTGCCTTGCATGCAGAAGGTCGGTGGTTTGAATCCCGGCATCCCATATGGTCTCCCAGCCTGCCAGGAGCGATTTCTGAGCAGAGAGCCAGGAGTAACCCCTGAGCGCTGCCGGGTGTGACCCAAAAAAACAAAAAGAAAAAACACACTTGCTACTATTGTCAGACCCTGGTTCGAACTCTAGCACCACCAGATGTGACTCTGCTCAGCACACAGCCAGGAATGATCCCCTAAGCATCCCCCAAGTGCCCCCCCAAACAAACCAACCCCTAAAATGGACACCTGCGTTTCTTCTTTCTTTTGTTTTTTGGGCCAAACGTGGTGGTGCTCAGAGCTTACTCCTGGCTCTGCACTCAGGGATCAGCACATCTGGCACTGCTCATGAAGCCCTTTAGAATGCTGGGGATCAAACCTGGGTCAGTAGCTTGCAAGGCAAGTACCTTACCCAATGCTCTTCCTTTTGGTTCTTTCTTTGGCTTTTGACTCATTCTTGGAGGTACTGGGACTGAGGGGTTCCACTCAGCAGAGTTGGGGAACCATGAGGTATTGGGGATGGAGTCTAGAACTCCCACATACACAGCTGCTCTAGCCCTTTGGGCATGGTCCTGGTGAACCTCCCATCTTTTTGGGTTTTTTTGGGGGGCCACACCCAGAGGTGCTCAGGGGTTACTTCTAGCTCTGTGTTCAGAAATTACTCCTGGCAGGCTCATTGGATCATATGGGATGTCATAGATTGAACCCAGGTTCGTGTACAAGGCAAACACCCTCCCCACTGTGCTATTGCTCTGGCCCCAAGAGCCTCCCAGGCTCTCACCAGCTTGGTGAAGGCAGTAGGGACAGGGGTCTCAAACTCAACTTATCTGCGGGTCGCAGGAGGCAAAGTCAGGGTCATCCTTGAGTGCAAAGTCAGTAGTAAGCCTTGAACATTGGGGGGTGTGACCCAAACAACTAAAACAAAACAAAACAAAAAAAGATTCCTCTAGGGCAGGTCCACAAAATGTTGTACTGAGGGCCATTTGCGGCCCGTGGGCCTTGAGTTTGAGACCCCTGCTAGGCTTTGTAGTGGCTCTTATTCCTCCCATCATCGTACAGATGTGGCAATGGAGGAGGTGGCATGAGGCACTGAGTGGGAGAGAGGCACGCCATGGCTAGGATAGTTTGGCCCCTGCTCCCTACATATTTGAACGGTAGGACAGGACCTGGTGACATCGAAGCATTGCTGTGAGCTCAGCTGCCACTAAGAGCTTTTCCCAGGTTCAAGTCTGCCGTGGGGGAAGGGACAAGGAGGAAGCACAGGTCCTTGGGTCCAGGCTCAGCTGCTCCTGGGCTGGGGCCAAGTCTGAAAAGAAACGTAAAGAAGAAATTTCCATGGCCCTGCCCCACACCAGGGTTTTTCCACTCTGCTGGGAAGAGGCGCTTCTGGGTGTCCCAGTGTGGGGATCTGGCAATGCGGGTGACATGGGGAGGGTGACTGTTTCCAGGCTTGCCACAAAGGAAAGCCAGGGGAAAAAAAATCTCATGTTTGTGAGGAGACACAATATTCAGAGGGGTAGGGGTGAGATCCAGGATAGAGTTGAGGGAATGCTTTGGTCTAGTAACAGTTACAGTGGCCAGACAGGCCAGAGCTGCTACAGGAACCATTCCAGAGGGTTTCTAGAAGCAGGGACTCCAGCAGAACTGTGAGGAGAGGAGCATTTGCAGATAAAGAGAAGGAGAGTGTAATAGAGGATCATCACCTCAAGGCCATCTCTCATGCACAGGGTGAAGGCTGAGTGCCCCTTTCCTGATCACCCCCCTTTCTCCTTTCCTCTCTCCCTCCCCCCCTCACAGTACAGTTTATTTCCTCTCCAGCTTTTTTATTTAGTTTGGGGCCACACCTGGAGATGCCCAGGGTTACTTCTGACTCTGTACTCTGAAATCACTCTTGGCAGTGCTTAGGGACCCTATGAGATACTGGGGATCAAACCCTGGTCAGCTACGTGCAAGGCATGCTCCCTCCCTGATGTATTATTGCTCTGGCTTCAAGGCATGATCTTATTCATCCTGATGCTAGTATGACTCCAGACTGAGCACACACCACTGCGAGGCTACACAAAGTCCTTAGGTACCAACACACACATACGTGCCTGCACACAGACCAGCGCACGCACACATGGACACCTGGGCTTCCACACCCCTCTCTGTCTCCCGGGCCCCAAGCCAGGCCCTCTCCCACGCAGGCGTAGTGCCAGCTGGCAGCTGAACTGCAAAGAGGAAACTCCTGGGACAATGACTGGGCGTGACTCACCCCGGCTCTGGAAGGAGACACATGTGCAGAACTCAACACCCTCCCTGGGCTGCCCTTTAGCTGGGCTTCCTTGTGCCTCAGTTCCTCTATTGTTAATAGACCTACTCAAAGTCTGTGTTTGAAGTATTAGGCATTAGAAACGTTCCCAGACCCCTGGGGAAGCCCTGGAGGGCTAGAGTGTAGCCGGGTTTGATCCCTGGCTACAGGGCCCCACAAGCCCTGTAGAGCTCAGGAAAAAAACAAAACAAAACAAAAAAGACTTCTGGAGGCTGGAGCAATAGCACAACACGGAGGGAGTTTGCCTTGCATGCAGTCAACCGGTTCAATACCCAGCATCCCATAAGGACCCCTATGCCTGCCTAGGAATGATTCCTGAGTACAGAGCCAGGAGTAACTCCTTAGCTTCACCAGGTGTGGACCCCCAAATAAATACACTTTTTACACCACTGAAAGTTGAATTCTCTGTGCTTTCTGCTTCTTCTAGATTTCCCCTAAGCCCTAAGGCCTTTGAGTCCCACTGTACAGACCAAATAGGGGTGTTGGGCAGAGACCCACAATCCCAGGGAGCCACACAGCCTCCAGAAATGGTTCTGTTGTCCCCCAGATGGACAACTAATGGTCAGCTAGGGGGCCAGGACCTGAGTAGAGCCCCAACAAATTTTCTGTACATGGTCATTCCCACCAGGGCAATTGTGTGGGCAGGAAATGGTAATCACATTTAGGATTGAGTCACACTTAGGGCCTTGCAGAGCAGAGATTGTGGTGTATGGAGTTTGGGGAAGCATGGGAGATATGTCTGAAGTGAGGAGTCCCAGCTCGGGGCTGGAGTGATAGGATAGCAGGGAGGGCATTTGCCTTGCATGTGGCCAACTTCAATTCATCCCCAACATCCCTTAGCCTGTCAGAATGATTTCTTTTTTTTTTAATTACTGCAAAAATATCTTATTTTTCTTAAAACCCATAGATGAATGAGACTATTCTGTATTTTTCTCTCTCCCTCTGACTTGTTTCACTTAGCATAATAGAATCCATGTACACCCATGTATAGGAAAATTTCATGACTTCATCTCTCCTGGCGGCTGCATAGTATTCCATTGTGTATATGTACCACATTTTCTTTAGTCATTCATCTGTTGAAGGGCATCTTGGTTGTTTCCAGAGCCTGGCTATTGTAAATAGCGCTGCAACGAATATAGATGTGAGGAAGAGATTTTTGTATTGTATTTTTATGATTCTAGGCTATATCCCTAGGAGTGGTATAGCTGGATCCTATGGGAGCTCAGTTTCTAGAGTGATCCCTGAATGCAGAGCCAAGACTAACCACTGAGCACTGCCATGTGTGGCTCAAACCAAAAATAAAAAAAAATAAAAGAAGAGAAGTCCTGGATCAGGTGAGGTGCTGACTTGGGGGTGGGGACTTGAGTCACCCCACTCCACACCCCAGCACCGGGGCTGCCTGGTGACAGTCTTTCTGCCGCTGACAGTATTTCCAGCCAAGTTTCCATGTCTCGGTGCTTTCCAGCCCTACCTGCTTTCCTGGGGTTCACTTCACCTGTGCCTCATGCCAGACGGGTGTCATGCTGAGTCACCACAGGGAACCAGGGTGACCTCACCTGCTCCTCATCCAGGTGACTCATTGGCCACTTTTCTGGAAAGTGGCTTTCTACCACTTTAGCTCGTGCTCAAACAACGGGGAACCCCCACACCGATGTACCTAGGGCTGAGTCCTGTGGGAGAGTGTGGAGTTCTGATGGGAGAGAGACCATAACCACTGCCATAGTCAAGCTTCCTTCATAGTTCACTAGAAATCTAGGCTTCTAGAACATTCTCCTCTCTACTTTTCTGTCTTTAACAGGTAAAAAAACATCTAGTGGCTGGTTTGGAGTGACACAATGCTTGGAGGTCTCTGTGTGGTGCCAGGTATTATGGAATCTGAGTTGGCCATGAGCAAGGTAAACATATTAACCACTGTATGATCTCTCCATCTGGGGCAGTTATTGTTCAGTGACCAGTGACTCTGATCTGAACACTTATGACATGATCAGCCTCAGAACATTTTGTGACAATCATGTTGCAGGTGTGGAAATCGAAACTCAGAGCTAGCACATGACTTCTCCAAGGCCACAAAGCCAAGAATGAGGGGGGCAGAGCACTAGTACAGAGGAGTGGGCACTTGCTTTACACATGGCTGACACAGGTTCAATCCTGGAACCATATGGTCCCCCCAAGCCTACCAGGAGTAATTCCTGACTACAGAGTCAGTAGTAACCCTAAACACGGCCAGGTGTAGCTCCCCCTCCAAAAAAATAAACCTACATAAAGCCCCCAAAAGTAAGTGTCCAAGATTTCTGTCCTTTCTAGTCTGCTATTCACCTCATACCCCTACTCTGTTCCTTCCTCTACTAGTTCCAATGTTTTAAAAAATGTTTTTTCGGGGCCGGAGAGATAGCATGGAGATAAGGTGTTTGTCTTTCATGCAGAAGGACGGTGGTTCAAATCCCGGCATCTCATATGGTCCCCTGTGTCTGCCAGGGGCGATTTCTGAACCTAGGGCCAGGAGTAACCCCTGAGCACTGCCAGGTGTGACCCAAAAACAAACAAAAAATGTTTTTTCATTTTTGGGCTACACTCAGCTCAGGAGTAACTTTTGGCAGTACTCAAGGAACCTTGTAATGCAGGTGGGAACTGAACCCGGACCTCCAGCATGCTCAGTCCTTTGAATCATCTGCCCACCCTCAGCCAAGTGCTTTTTATGAGTGTAGTCACATGACCCCAAACTGCCTAATTAGGGTAAATATTGGGTCTATGTTGTGTTAGGGTTCAAGTTGACACCAGGCACTGAGAGTCAAAGACCAGTTCCGATAATGCAAGGTGAAAAAGGGAGTTTATTTGGTTAACCAAGGTCCGAGCCTCATGCCACTAGGGGGGGTCTTGTCAAGTACTCCAAGTCCAATCTTCAAGCAGTTTATATAGAAATTACAAGCATTGGGGGCTAGAGAGACAGCACAGTGGCATTTGCCTTGCAAGCAGCCGATCCAGGACCTAAGGTGGTTGGTTCAAATCCCGGCGTCCCATATGGTCCTCTGTGCCTGCCAGGAGCTATTTCTGAGCAGATAGCCAGGAGTAACCCCTGAGCACTGCCCAAAAAAAGAAATTACAAGCATTAACAGAATATTAACAGAACAATCATTTAATTGTATAGTTGTCTTAATTGATCACTGATTTTTTTTTTCCGGTTCAACCTTGGTTGTCTAGGGATACTTTTGATCAAATCTTGGTTGTCAAGGGATATCCTAATTTAAACCCTGGTATTGGAGGTGGATCTCGGATACAGAACCTGGTTCTTGGGTGGGAATACTCTAATTTAGACTTTGGTTGTTAAGGGAGCCTTTTCCCAAGTTCACTCAACCCCTATTTCCTTATTCCTGGAGAGCACTGACTTTGGTTTTATTTCTGAGTTAACTCTTTCTCTTTAGCCAGGAATGTAAAAGTATACTTTACTAGGGTTTGGGCTTGTCTTAGTCTAGAGTGCCCAATCATGGATTTAGGGAAAAATCTTGGTCCTTAAATTGTACTGAGCAAGAAACTGGGATGCTGTGAACTGGGGCTAGCAGAGATCAATCAGAGAGGCAGGCACAGTGCCAGCCTGCTCATGAGTGACGGGGCACAGCAGAAACTTTCTGTCCTGTGTTCTGGATCAAGCCTTATCTGCATTAGCCCATTGGAATTAGTTTTTCTCTTAGTTGCATTAGTGAGAGTCAAGAAGATCACAGGATGAACTTTCTTAACTCCTCTTGAAACCTCGGTTTCCTCATCTGCAAAATGGGCAAACAAGAATAACCACTTGGCAGTAGAAAGGAAAGGATGTTCTGAGGTGATAAAAAGGCCTGACTGTGGGGGTGGAAGCTATAGTACAGTGGGGAGGGCTCTTATTTGCTTTGTATGCTGCCGACCCAGGTTCCATTATCAGGTTCCCTGATACCCCATAAGTTTCCCTGAGCAGTGCCAGGAATGATCCCTAAATGCAGAGCCAGGAGTAGCCCCTGAGCATTAGCAGATGTGGTCCAAAAGTAAAAAAAAAAAAAAAAAAAAAAAAAAAAAAAAGAGAGACCAGAGAGATAGTATGGAGGTAGAGCATTTGCCTTGCATGCTGAAGGACAGTGGTTTGAATCCCGGCATCCCAATATGGTCCCCTGAGCCTGCCAGGAGCGATTTCTGAGCATAGAGTCAGGAGTAACCCGAGCGCTGTCGGGTGTGACCCAAAAACCATATGAGGTTTGCTTTGCACTTGGCCAACCCAAGTTCGACCCTGGCATCCCATATGGTAGTCTAGTCAGCAGTAATTTCGAGCACAGAGCCAAGAGCAACCCCTGAGGGCTGGGTGTGGCCCCAAAATTATAAAAAGAAAAAAATTGTCCTTAATTCTGTATTTCCCAGTGATTCAACTATAAAACTGTCCTTTTAATTAAAAGCAAAGCAAAAACAGTGGCCTTAGGGCCAGAAAGATAGTACAGAGAGTACCTGTCCTAACGTGTATATCCTACCTGGGTTCCATCCCCATCAACCCATATGGTGCCCTGAGCTTTGGCAGAACTGATGGCTGAGCACAGAGCCAGGAGTAAGCCTGAACATCATTGGATGAGGCCCCCAAACAAAACCAAACAAACAAAACCCAAAAGCAGCCTTTAAAGAATTGGCATCTCCTGACAGTGGGAGAGAGGGATCCCTGGGAACTGGGAGATTGGGGTTATCACCGTCTTTCACAGGACAAGTGAGGCTTTGTGAACTGGGATTTCAGGGCTCTCTCTCTCCCTCTCTCTCTCTCTCCTCTCTCTCTCTCTCTCTCTCTCTCTCTCTCTCTCTCTCTCTCCTCTCTCTCTCTCCTCTCTCTCTCTCTCCTCTCTCTCTCTCCTCTCTCTCTCTCTCTCTCTCTCTCTCTCTCTCTCTCTCTCTCTCTCTCTCTCTCTCTCTCTCTCTCTCTCTCTCTCTCTCTCTCTCTCTCTCTCTCTCTCTCTCTCTCTCTCTCTCTCTCTCTCTCTCTCTCTCTCTCTCTCTCTCTCTCTCTCTCTCTCTCTCTCTCTCTCTCTCTCTCTCTCTCTCTCTCTCTCTCTCTCTCTCTCTCTCTCTCTCTCTCTCTCTCTCTCTCTCTCTCTCTCTCTCTCTCTCTCTCTCTCTCTCTCTCTCTCTCTCTCTCTCGGGCCCTCCCGCCACCCGGGTCCCAGCCTGACCCTGAAGCAGTGGGAAAAGGAAACCCGAGCGAGCCTCCAGCTTTGACAGCTTTTGACAGCTTCCGGCTGTCCGGGAGGCCCGGGCATCGCGGGGGTGGGTGGGGACGTCACCCGGGAAAACCACAGGCCGGCGGGATCACAGTCAGAGTTGGGAACTGAGCTCACTCTGGGCTTCCCCCCACCCCGCCTCGTTTCCTGGAGACTCGGTTTCCTCCCCTGCGAAATGGGGATGTGTCCCCCCCCCCCCCCAAAGCTTAGGGTCACTTGCAAGAGGGAATCTCTAGGGCCCGGAGAGATAGCACAGCGGCGTTTGCCTTGCAAGCAGCCGATCCAGGACCAAAGGTGGTTGTTTTGAATCCTGATGTCCCATATGGTCCCCTGTGCCTGCCAGGAGCTATTTCTGAGCAGACAGCCAGGAGTCACCCCTGAGCATCTCCCGGTGTGGCCCAAAAGACTAAAAAAAAAAAAAAAAAAAAAAAGAGGGAATCTCTAGATGCCAGTGTGCCCCCTTCCCCAGTGTGTGCCAGGTCCCGCTACTGATGGGGACACAAAGGGCCCCAATTCGGGACCTAGGCGGCTGCAGGTTCCTTCCAAAATGCCCCCACCCCAAGTTTCTGTGGCTGGGGTTGCCTTCCCTACTCCCACCTCCTTCCTCAGAATCTCCTCTTGGGGCGGAGAGATAGCATGGAGGTAGAGCGTTTGCCTTGCATGCAGAAGGTCGGTGGTTCGAATCCCGGCATCCCCATAGGATCCCCCCAGCCTGCCAGGAGCCATTTCTGAGCCTAAAGCCAGAAGGAACCCCTGAGCGCTGCCGGGTGTGATCCAAAAACCAAAAACCAAACCAAACATCTTCTCTTAGATCTGCATTGCAGGAAGAGAAGCATTTTGAGGTGGGGGGTTTGGAGTCAGACCCGGCAGCGCTCAGGGGTTACTCCTGGCTCTCCGCTCAGAAATCGCTCCTAGCGATGAGGTCGATGGGAGGGATGCCGGGACTCGAACCACCGACCTTCTGCATGTAAGGCAAACGTCTTAGCTCCATGCTATCTCTCCGGCCCCCCCCAGCTCCCGATCTTTGCTCGGACCCACCATTGCAGCCATCAGCCAGCTGCGATCAGGTGGGAATCTGCTTCTGATTGGCTCTTCCCGATGGCACAGGCGGGACCTCGAACTCAGTGGCCAAATGAAGAAGCCCACGGGGCGTGGTTTTGTTCGTTGCCACAGCAACAGAGAAGCGTCATCTCTTGGTCCTGGCGCCCTAGTTCTGCCTCAAGATGGAGTGGATGATGGGCGGCTGGAAATGGGGGTGGAGGGGGCGCAAGTTGCACCGAGCCCTCTCTCTCTGGAAGAGCTCCACTATGGCCTACAGTAGCCCCTGATCTAAGAGACAAAGAGGGTCGGAGCGATGGTACAATGGTTTGCCTGCCTTGCATGTGGTTGACCTTGGTTCCATCTCCCATATGGTACCCCCTCAGTCCTGCCAGGTGTGATCCTTGAGTGCAGAGTCAAGAGGAAGCCCTGAGCACCACCGTGTGTGGTTCCCAAACAAAAACAAAAAAATGGAAGAGACAAAGAAACCTAATTATTGAACCCAGAGCATCAGACAAAGCAATTGCCCTATTGTTGACCCACTGCCCTGCCCCCCCCAAAGAGCCCAATTGACAACAGAGGAAGCCTGGCACTGCCTAGGGCTGGGCACTTCGGGGCAGTCTGAGTGGAGGTGGGTGGCTAGCCAGCAGATTAGGGGTTCCGGGCCCACAGTCTCCAGGGCAGGGTAGGGCTGGACTGGGTGGAGCCACCAACCCTAAATGGTGTGTCTCATCCTCTCCTCCGTCAATCACCTGTGATTCAAAATCTGGGGCTGGGCAAGGAGAGCACCAGGGTCAGGAAGGCCGTTTCCTTGCCTCTGGGCAGCCGCACTCATATTCGGGCTAGTTACAGCCAGCCTTAGGCATTCATTAGTCTCTTCCCAGGAAAGAGGAAGGTAAGCAGGTTCATTGTACCCATTTCATAGATGAAGAAACCGAGGCTTACTGTGCCTCTAGTTCGGCCCAGCGCCCTCAGGCCTCTCCAGGCCTGTAATTCTCTCTGCCCAAGAGGGCTCTACACCAGGCAGTGACGCTGTTGGTGACGCGGAGGCCTAACACCAGGTTTAATGAGGCCGGTCAAGAAACCTCTCCCTGCCACAGGGCCTTGGTGGGAGGCACCAGAACACTTCTTGGCTTTCTGATTGTGAACCAAGTTACCCGCAGCCTGGTACCAGAAGGCCCACAGTGTTGAGGGCTCTGCTGTGCCCACATGGTGGGGTTGAGACTGCAGATAGTGAATTGTGGACACCGAGGAGAACAGGGCACAGGAGGCCAGGAGGGCTCTCAGTAGTGTGGCCTTGTGGCAAGATAGGGCCATTGGTTGGCCTTTGCAGGGATACCAGTGAGGTGGTCCCAGGCCAAGTGAAGGAGCAGGTGGTTGGCTGGGTCTGGCGGCCTTGGAAAAAATAGGCTTGGAGCCAGTGGGCAGCGGCCAGAGTGAAGGAAGCCCAGGCAGAGACAGTGCGCCCAGAGCTGGTGCTTCAATCCTTCCTGGACCTATCACATCAAGGCAGCTTTTCTCCAAAACAGTAGATTTAGAGAACTCCAAGAATCATGGAGGAGGACCCCACTTTTGGGAGCCCTGGATAAGAAGCCAAGTATTGTCAACTTGGACTACACGCTGAGTTGGTGGTGGTCGTGGTGGTGGTGGTGAGGGAGGGAAGAAGGGAGGAAGGAAGGGGGGGGAGAGACAGAGACAGAGAGAGATAGAGAGAGACAGAGAGACAGAGAGAGAGACAGGGAGAGACAGAGAGAGACAGAGAGAGAGAGAGAAGGGTTAGGGGTCAAGGATTCCTCTCTCTCCCACCAGGCCTTACCTTACAAGGTCAAATATAGGCAAAGTGGTCACTTTTGGGGGCTAAGGTGTCTTGAGGAGAATCGTGGAGGAAACAATATTCTCTTTTTTGGGGGGCTACATGTGGCAGTGTTCAGGAATCACTCCTGAAAGTGCTCTGGAGATTATTGGTGGTGTTGGGATTTGAACCAGTGTTGGCTGCATGCAAAGCAAGTGCTTTCCCACTGTACTATCTATTCCATCCCAGTATTTGTTTATTTTTCTTTGGGATGGAACACATCTGATGGTGCTCTGGGGTTACTCTTGGCTTTGCACGCAAGAAACTCCTAGTGGGTTCATCGGATCATATGGGATACTGGGAAACAACCTGGGCGGGCTGCATATAAAGAAATACCTTCCACACTGTGCTATCACTCTGGCCCATTGTTTTGTGTTTTTTTTTTGGGGGGGTCACACCCGGCAGTACACAGGGGTTCTTCCTGGCTCTATGCTCAGAAATTGCTCCTGGCAGGCTTGGGGGACCATATGGGATGCAGGAATTCAAACCACGGCCCTTCTGCATGCAAGACAAATGCCGTAACCTCCATGCTATCTCTCCAGCCCCTTGCCCATGGTTTTTGGCTTGAGTGTTGTTGTCACATTCACTCCCTTAATGAAAACTCACCCAGCTCTACACTTAGATTGATTATGTCTTTCCTGTTATAAAGATTCTACTTATGTTAAAAAATTAATTGAAAAACAAGTCCTTTCTGGGAACACAAAGACAGACAGTGATGGTATATGATGGGTCAGAATGACTGTGGACCAAGCACCTAGATGACAGAGAATATGTTTATATTGATCTTTTTTTTTTTTTTTTTTTTTTTGCTAATTCCAAAATTCAAATCAACATTTTCATTCCTTGGAGGCCTCTCAGACTCCAGAGACTCAAGAGACACCAGAGCTGGAAACAGGGGGTGAAGGGTCATTGAGGGCCTCAGAGCCACTGCCAGGGAAGCAGAGGGGAAATGTCATCTTCCAGGGGTTACTGGGGTCCTGCACTCCAAGGCAAGGGATGACTTCTCTGTCATATGACTGCTCTGTCATACCTGGAGGTTCACCAGGGGGTGTCCACATCAGGCACCCCTCATTCAGTATTCCTGGTGCATGCTGAGAAGAATCAGGCATTTGGGTGTCCAAGGACCTTTCCAGTCAGTCCTCTGTGTTGCATAACAGCCCTTGATGGGGCTGGCTGATGGAGGGATGGAGGATGAGGTCTTTCTCCTCCAGTTCAGATCACGCATCTGCTACCCTGTGCAGCCGGCAGTTCTGAGGTGATGGCAGTGGGTAAAAAGCTAACAGACAGTCAGGCTTCAGAAGATATCAGCTTTATTCAGTGTATATGGCTGAAGCAAAAAGCCCCAGAATCAGCCCCCCCCAAAAGTCCCTGCCTTCCACAGACCCTTGCTTTTATACATCAGAATCAGGTACCACGCTAGGGTGGGAGCAGAATGCCAGGTCACACCCTAGGGTAGGGCACAATTATTGACTAGGGTACGATCAGTAACATAATAATCTTATGGAAATGTTTACATACATAACAATTCCCCGTTTTTAGTAAACAAACATTAATAATATACAAAAGTAAGTAATGTCTCTAATTACTAAAGGAAAAACTAAGCAATAATAAAAGAGGAGCTGTTTGCATAAGCGCATCACAGAAATGTGAAGAAAAACTTCTAACCTAAACACAGGATGTCTAAAACCAGAAGCGTGTCAAGGAATCAAGTACAAGCTCCAGAGATGATAGATCTACAACGTACAAGATGAAGAATTCTAAGTAAGTTCTTCCTTGGAAAAGCAGATGTAGAATCTGAAATTCAATGATCAAGGATCTAGTAGGCGATGGGGAGCTCCCGGGGCAATCAGAAAGCCGAATTGTAATCTGTAGACAGAGATCCTTTGAAGAGATGCTAGAAAGGCTGTGTAGCAGGCGAGATGAAGCACATTTTCCATTCAAGTCCAGGTAGACCAGAAAGCCCATCTTTGAGGGCAATGAATTAGGCTCTTATTTTGGAGGAAGAGGCACACCCCCTTGCACAGTGGGGGGCCACTGCAATGATGAGCTATAGGTATCTGAACTTAATCCAAGTTCCTAGTCCAGGCAGAAGTCCATATGAGGTCCGAAATTGATGTACCAAGTACGGCCGATTATTTATAGATGGGAGCTTAAGTCACAAACCAAAACAAAATGTTTAAGGTAGAGAACCTCCCTGTGTAAATAAACTACTTGAGGGTCCATCCAAAATGGATAGAACCTCCTTTTAAACCTAGAATTTTTCCCTATGATGTGCCCACGCAAAAAAAAAACAACAACCTGAGAACAGACAAAAATATCATTTAGGAAAGTATAGACAACAATATCTAACCCACTAACCTAAAGTCAAGAAAGCAAAACTCTAATGTAATACAACATCAATTCCTAAGATTAAAAACTAAAATGAAAAAACATTAATTACAATAGTCAAAAGAAGTGTAGTATCAAGTATAAATTCAAAGGATTACAATTATAAGAAAAATACAAAGGGTGAAATTACGGGGAGGAAGGTGGGGGGAATGGTGAAATTTCTAGAGTCCAATACCAATCTGTAAAGACGAGGGGTCTGGAACTCTGAAAAGACCGGCCAAAGACACTTGATGAGTCTGGAAAAGCAGGTTGCAGCGGTACAGGGTACAAAACTCCAACAGTCAAGGATTTCTTCCTCAGGCCGAGATCAGGAGGCAGTTGTGGGTGAAGGAGATAATTTGCACATGTGAAAGGATTCCTGAAAATTAAATGTTGAGGGCTAGGAAGAGAGAGGGAAGGATAAGGAAGACTAAATTGGGAAAGATAAAGTTAGGAAAAAGGGAAGTATATGGGGCCGGAGAGATAGCATGGAGGTAAGGCGTTTGCCTTTCATGCAGGAGGTCATCTGTTTGAATCCTGGTGCCCCATATGGTTCCCTGTGCCTGCCAGGAGCAATTTCTGAGCCTGGAGCCAGAAATAACCCCTGAGCACTGCCGGGTGTGACCCAAAACACACACACACACACACACACACACACACACACACACACACACACACACACACACACACAAAAAGGGAAGTATATACAAAGTATGCAAAACAGAACAAGACATACACATATAGACTTCACAAAAAAATATGGCCATAACACTCGCTCATACTATCAAAAAATATTTGTTGGAAAGGATCCAAAATAGAGCAAAAGAAAAAATTCAGCTGAATCAACAAAAAGCGCTTTAAAATGTAATAGCTGGCAAACTCTTTTTAGATGAATAATTTCAAATTCAAAAATAATTTTTTTTTTTTGTTTTTTTTGTTTTTTTGTTTTTGAGCCACACCTGGCTTTGCTCAGGGGTTACTCCTGGCTGTCTGCTCAGAAATCGATCCTGGCAGGCACGGGGGACCATATGGGACAGCGGGATTTGAACCAACCACATTTGGTCCTGGATTGGCTGCTTGCAAGGCAAACGCTGCTGTGCTATCTCTCTGGGCCCGTAACATGCATTTTTTTTTTTAACAAACTTTCCTCTGTGAATGGTTTCCCTGCCTTAGCAATCATCTCACTAACCATGTAACTAGCTTTGACTGATGCAACATTCTCTTTGGTTGCTTTCTTGAAGAAATCTTGTTGTCTCATTAGACATGCTTTAAGACCGGCAACCTGCTTGGCTCTCTCATTTCCTTGATATTTTGCACATTCCTCAGAATGTTTAGTTGAATAATGGCATTTCAAGTTGTATTTCTTGTGCATTGCAACTTTCTCTGAGCAAATAAGACATGTGGGGGATACCCCTGTGCTCAACAAAGAAATACTGCGTCTCCCACTTTTCCTGAAATTGTCTGTGCTCGTCATCTATCTTGGTCTTCACTGCAGGCTTTGATGAAGTCATGATGAAGGTATGACAAAATCTAATTCTGTGATAAACTTCTCTCCCTTCTCTCCTTTAGGCCTCCGATAATGCTAGGGACAGTGGGCAGGAGCAGCGGAAATGACGTCTGCGCTAGGCAAAGTATTCGCGATTATTTGCTTACCAAATATTCGCAATAAAAAATCCCATTAGTGGGCCCGGAAAGATAGCACAGCAGCGTTTGCCTTGCAAGCGGCCGATCCAGGACCAAAGGTGGTTGGTTCGAATCCCGGTGTCCCATATGGTCCCCCGTGCCTGCCAGGAGCTATTTCTGAGCAGACAGCCAGGAGTAACCCCTGAGCACCGCTGGGTGTAACCCAAAAATCAAAAAAAAAAAAAAAAATCCCATTAGTAAGAAAAAAAAAATCACAAAAAATCACATTAAACATTTGCATACCCCGAATGGAACTGCTCGGGGTATGTGAATGTTTAATGCGATTTTTTTTTTTTTTTTGGTTTTTGGTTTTTGGGCCACACCCAGCAGTGCTCAGGGGTCACTCCTGGCTGTCTGCTCAGAAATAGCTCCTGGCAGGCACGGGGGACCATATGGGACACCGGATTCGAACCAACCACCTTTTGGTTCTGGATCGGCTGTTTGCAAGGCAAACACCGCTGTGCTATCTCTCCGGGCCCTAATGCGATTTTTTTTACTAATGCGATTTTTATTGCGATTATTCGCTTACCGAATAATCGCAAATACTGCGATATTTGAAGGCCAGCCGTAGGCCACAAAATGTTGTACGGAGGGCCACAAATGGCCCGCAGGCCTCAAGTTTGAGACTCCTGGGCTAGAGAGCCTTATAGAGTGTGGGTATTGAACCCCGGTCACCTGCATGTACCTTAAGGCCCACCCCCTATACGATCCTCTGCCACTCTACTCCCCGCCCCACAAGCCTCTGTTTTGGCTTTCCAACGTTTCCACAGACCATCTTTTTGCTGTTGAACCCAGCTTTTCTTTTCCCCCATGTTTGGAAGATGCTGTCATTTAGAATACTGTGAATGATCCTGTGATGGCATTGATCCCAGCACCCTACCTGCTTCTCTCCACTGATACACGCTGTACCCTAGGGACGCTGCTCCATTCTGGGGACCAGCTCTCCATCCTTCACTGTCTTTGGGCACCAGTTGCTCCCTTATTATGTTACTTTTTTCTTTTCCCAGAGTATTATCATATGTGTGCGTGTATATATATATACACGCACACATATGATAATATATATTATCATATATACATATATATATACACATATATACATCTACATATATATATGGAGTTATTTTGGGGGGAGTACACCTGGCTGTGCTCAGGCCTTCCTCCTGGCTCTGTGCTTAGGGATCACTCCTGGTAGGATTGGGGGACCATATAGGGTGCCAGGGATTGAATCTGGGTCAGCTATGTGCAAGGTCAATGCCCTCCTGCTGGTACAATCTCTCTGGTCTCAGTGTTTTTTGTTGTTTTTGTTTTGGGCCACACCCAGCGGTGTTCAGGGGTTACTCCTGACTCTGCACTCAGAAATTGCTCTTGATGTTGCCTGGAAATCATATGGAAAGCTCAGGGGCTACTCCTGGCTCTATACTGAGAAATCGCTCCTGGAAGGCTCGGGAATCATATGGGATGCCGGGATTCGAACCACCGATCTTCGGCATAAAAGGCAAACACTTTACCTCCATGCTATCTCTCTGGCTCCACCAAATTTTTTTCTAATTGATGTTTAACATGCCCATGTTCTAAGCAATAATACATAGGAATTTCTGAATTGCATGTGCTGTTTTTGTCTCTTTTTTTGGGTGGGGGACCCTTCCGGTGGAGACCAGAAGGCCTGCTGGACAAATTCTAAAAGAGCTGTAACACTTGTCTCTTTTTTCCTAAGATGTATTACATTTTTATTTTAAATATTTGCTCTAGGGCTGGAGATAATGAGTACAGTGAGTAAGTCACTGGTCTTGCATATGGCTGACCTAGGTTCCATCCCTGGCCCCACACAGGGTCCTTCAAATCTTTCCAGGAGTGATCCCTGAGTACAGAGCCAGGAGGATGCTCTGAACACTGTTAGGTATGGTTCAAAAAACAAAAGCTGGGGCCGGAGAGATAGGACAGTGGTGTTTGCCTTGCAAGCAGCCGATCCAGGACCTAATGTGGTTGGTTCAAATCCCGGTGTTCCATATGGTTCCCTGTGCCTGCCAGGAGCTATTTCTGAGCAGACAGTCAGGAGTAATCCCTGAGCGCTGCCGGGTGTGGCCCCAAAACCAAAAACCAAAACAAAACAAACAAAC
The DNA here is from genome assembly GCF_024139225.1 of Suncus etruscus. Lineage (NCBI taxonomy): Eukaryota > Metazoa > Chordata > Mammalia > Eulipotyphla > Soricidae > Suncus > Suncus etruscus. The sequence goes on along the minus strand of NC_064862.1, from coordinate 52,498,744 downwards.
AAAAAAAAAAACAAAAAAACGAAAGCTAATAATAACAAAATAAAATATTTGTTCTTGGGCTGGGGAAACTTCATAAAAACTGGAGTGCATGCCTGGCAGGCCTGAGGTTCCAGATTTGATCCCTGGTACCTCATGCCTCCCACCCTCAACACTGAAAGTATGGTCTTGATGCCAATGGGAAGATCCAAAACAAACAAAAAAGATTTTTTCTTGTCCCTACTAAAATGATCTTGCGGGACTGTAGCAATGGGCAATAGGGCACTTGTGCTGCATGTAGGTTTCATTCCTAAACACAGAGCCAAGAGTAACCCTCGAGTATAGGTAGGTGTGGCCTCCAAATAAAAGAGCATTATCTTGTGTGTCAATAAGTTGGAAATTGTCTTTTATAGTGGCTAGCCAAGATATATGGCCATTATTTATTCATAATTATAGTTTCATGCTGAACAAGTTTGAAGCCCCTTTTACACAGGCACCCTGGGTCTCTTCAACCTCACTGTCTGGATGAAGAAATCAAAGCTCAATGGGTGGCCGTGAGAGGCCTGGGTGGCAGGACTTTCAGGCTGATTCTGAGGAGTCCCTGAGCTCAAATGAAGGGGGTTGGCAACAGCAGTTTCTTGTCTCATCCCAGGCCCAGGAGAGAGGCCGGATGGGACCTGCCCTTGCAGAGAGTTTGGACTTGACATGAGGCAGCACTTCCTGGCTGGGGCTATTTAGACACCAGAAGGGTGTGGAGCACCTCACTTCCGAAGTCTTCAAAACAAGATAAAGGCGGTGCTGTCTGGATGATTCCCATGGACCTGCAGGCAGGGGAAGACAGGATGGGGAACCCAGGATGCCTTACCCCAGAGGGAAGCCAGGAAGCACCATCCATGCAGGGTCCCAAAGCAGGTCTGCTGCATACAAGGCAAATGCCCTCCCCGATATGCTATTGCTTCGACCCCACCAACACATATTCTTAAGTCCAGAAAGGCAAGAGAAGGCTCTGACCAGAGAAACTGAGCAGGACTGTGTCTTGGCCATAGAGGAAGCTGCAGCAGCCTTCAGGGCCCCACTAACCTGCACTGCTTAGGCTACCAGACCCCAAGCACCAAGGTGGGAGCAAGAGGTCTGGCTCCCCTGGAGAAGCACTGGGGATCTGGCACCCCAGTCCCTCTCCTGGGGTTCTCTTTAAGATTCTCTGGCTTAGAAGTTGGACAGGTAATGATATAAGGTGTTGCTTCCCCAGGGGACAAGTTTTTGTTTGGTTTTGGGTCACATCTGATTGCGCTAAGGGGTTACTACTGGCTCTGTGCTCAAAAATTACTCCTGGCAGGCTTGGGGAATCCTATGGGATGCTGGGGATTAAACTTAGGTCAGCTATGTACAAGACAGACTATCACTCCAGCCCCACAGAGAACAATTTTTTAGGTTATGTATTTCTCAAGAGTTATATTATTATTATTATTATTATTATTATTATTATTATTTATTTCAGGACTGAGAATTGAACTCAGGACCTCACACATTCAAGGCAGGTGCTCTATCTCTGGGCTACAAACCTGGTCCCCTTACTTTTCTTTCTGATTATATAACATAGGCTCTGTTGTTTAGAAGGAAGAAACACAGTGGTAGGGCATTTGCCTTGCACACAGTCAACCCAGGACAGATGGAGGTTCGAATCCCGGCATTCCAGAAGGTCCCCCGAGCCCACCAGGAGCAGCTTCTGAGCACAGAGCCAGGAGCAACCCCTGAGCACCACCAGGATTCACCCTCACCCAAATAAAGAGAAAAAAAAAAAGTACAAAAATGAACGGGACCAGGGCCGGAGAGATAGCACAGTAGCGTTTGCCTTGCAAGGACCTAAGGTGGTTGGTTTGAATCCGGGCATTTCGTATGGTCCCCCGTGCCTGCCAGGAGCTATTTCTGAGCAGATAGCCAGGAGTAACTCCTGAGCACTACTGGGTGTGCCCCCCCCAATAAAAACAAAGTAAAAAAAAAAACGAGAGGAACCAGGGAACGAGTTCAAGTGGTTGAGGTCACACTCTGCACACACGAAGCCCTGTGGCTCAGCTCTTATGGTTTGTGAGCATCAGCAGGACACTGAATTCTAAACCACCAGACTGCACTGTGGGGCCCAGAGTCACTGGGAGTGGTCCCTGGGCACCATCAGGGTTGGGGCCTATAAAAAGTAAAGATGCTGATGAGATAGTACAATGGGGCAGGCCTTTGCCTGGTATGTGCCTAACCTGGCTTCCATCCCATGTCCCCTGAGCACTGCCAGGAGTGATCCCTGAATACAGATCCAGGAGTAAGACCCGAGCATTACTAGGTATAGACCCCAACAAAACAATAGCTAATCATAAAAACAATAAGTTCAGGACAAGAGCAATAGCACAGAGGAAAGGGTGTTTGCCTTGCACTTAGCACACCCTGGTTCAATCCCTGGCATCCTATATGGTCCCCTGAGTACTGCCAGAAGCAATATCTTCGCTCAGAATTAGGAGTAACCTCTGAGTGCTGCCAGGTGTGGCCCAAAAACATAAAACAAGAAAAGAAGGAGCCAGAGAGATAGCATGAAGGTAAAGTGTTTGCCTTGCATGCAGAAAGATGGTGATTCGAATCCTGGCATCCATATGGTCCCCCAAACCTGCTAGGAGCGATTTCTGATCATAGAGCCAGGAGTAAGCCCTGAGCTGCCGGGTGTGCCCCAAAAACCAAAAACCAAAATAAAACAAAAAAACAAAAGAAGAGAGAAGGGTTCTGAATACCTATCTCCTCACACAAGCTCCCTTTCCTTTTGCCCCTAGAAGGCCAGGCTAGAGAGAGGGTGCTTGGGACACTCAGCCAAGCAGCAAGGCACTGGGTCAGCAGAAAGCAGAATTGTGTCCAGCTCCTGGCTGAACCACCATCCCCGCTCCTGCAGGGAACAGCCCTTCCGGTCCACAGCAGGGGTCACACTACTTCCACACTTCTGAGTTCCCTCAGCCCTTATTTCACACAGACACACACAGACACATACACACACTCAGACAGACAGACAGACAGACAGACAGACAGACAGACAGACAGACACACACACACACACACACACACACACACCCCGTCTTCCATTCTTGTTCTCTGTTCCTCTACTGAGTTGGAAGACAGCTGAGGGCAGCTGGGGACACTCTCGTTGGGGGTGTTTTTTTGGGGGGACTGTTTCCCTGCTGTGCCCAGTGGGCAGATGTTTAGGCAATACACGTGGGAAGTGAGGTGAGCAGGAGCAGCCCTGGCAAGCAGTGGGTGTGAGTTCTGGGGAGCTCAGTGCTCAAAGCTGGGAGGTTTCCTGGAGGAGGGAAGAAGTGTTTGGGAGCAAGGAGAGAAGCAGCTGGAGCAGGGATGGGGGTGGGTGCATGCTAGGGTGGCCCAGCCCTGGCAATCCTTGCTGGCTGTCACCTGGGTTTGCCCTGGAGCTATGGGCCAGATAGAGGGACTCAGATTAGAGGGTGGGGTACCTCACCACCTGGGTACCCAGGAGGCCTTTTGAAAAGACCAGGCCTGGCCCAGAGCGCCACAAGCAAGCATAGGCCTAGGCAGCTAACAAACTCAGGTGGTTGGAACCCTCGTCCACCCACCCCAGCTCTCGCACAATGAAGTCAGCAGGGTGAGGGGCCTTCCCCCGCATCCCCCTCCCGCGCCCCCACATCTCTTCCCTGTGCCTTCCCAGTCTGCTGTCCCAGCTCCAGCCTCTTTTCTCCCCAAACTGTTGTTTATCAACACAGACTAGAACATTCTGCCGCTGCCAGGAGCAACACACATGGCACCGCCACCCTCCCGCCAGCAACATGCTCCCATGTGCTGTTTGTAACCACACATGCAGATACACATTCATATGCACACAGATACACACGGGCACATGCACACTCATACACACACATACACACAGACACAACACACACATGAATACCACACACTAACACACAGGCACATTCCACATGTGCTCACATCCATCACAAACACATCATGAACAGACAGACACAGAGACATCCGAGTCCTGGCACAGCTATCCTCTCACTGAACCTCACTAACCTGTCGTTTTCCCCCAACACCACACAGCGCCTGTCCCAGGACCCGCAGGCAGGTCCGCCCTACCCCCAGCCCAGGTCAGCCATGGCGCCTCCAGCTGCCCTTGCCACCTTGGGCAGCGACCTCTCCCTGAGGGCCAGCCATGCTCAGGCCCTGTGCAGGAAATGCTTCATCCGCGGGTGAGGGCGGGCGGCATTGTGTCTCCTCTGGCCCTGCCTGGGCCTTCCGTTCCCACACCCGCCCACCAGACGGCTGTCACCTCACTGGGGCCCCGGCTGGCCAGCCCTGTGACCTGGATGGAGCCCGGCCTGCTTCCCCGTGCGCGGCCTGCACCCTGGCTTCTGCTGCTCTGGTTCATCCATTCTCCAGCTGGGCCACCAACAGCTGGCAGGGTGGGATGGGGGAAGGGCTCAGAAAGGGCCATGGCCAAATAGAGCATGTTAGCCTCTTCCCAGCTTTGGGGATTTTGTTTATTTTTGGTTTTGCCTCCCAAGTGGTGCAGTCCTTCCAAGTGGAGGATCTGGGGTTACCCATAGATTCATTTGGGGGGGGGGTCCACACCCGGCAGCACTCAGGGATTACTTTTGGCTCTACGCTCAGAAATCACTCCTGGCAGGCTGGGTGACCATATGGGGAGTGTTTTCTGAGTGAATAGCCAGGAGTAACCTCTGAGCGTCATCAGGTGTGCCTCTCCCCAAATAGACTCAGTTTCCAGTTTTTGGTTTTCTAAAATTTTTCTGGTGTTGAGTAGGGGTGGGGAGCCACACCAGTAGTGCTCAGGGCTTCCTCTTGGTTCTATATTCAGGGATGACTTTCAAGCAGGGCTTGGAGACCATCTGGGGTACCAGGGATTGACCCCAGATTGGCTGGGTGCAAGGTCAGCGAGCATCCTAACTACTGTACTTTATCCCCAGCTCTTCAGTTTCCTGTTAAGGCCTGTTCCAAGGCTGTAATCAGCTCTTGAGGACACAGGGTATTTCCCCCCACCACTTGGCTCCACCTGGGGGCTCCTCTGACCCACCCCTTTCTGCCATTTTAACACCCCTGTCTTTAGCACCTGCCTTGAATGTGTGAGGTCCTGGGTTTCAGCCCTGACCAATAATAATTGTGTAATAACAACAATGAAAGTAATGCGCTTTTTCTTTTGAGAAATCCATAACCTAAAGAATTGTGCTCTGGAAAAGCAACACCAAGTTCTGAGCTGAAGAGTTTCAAAGAGAACAACAGGAGAGGACTGGAATGCCAGGTCCCCAGTGCTTCCCTGCCTCCAGAAGCTCAAGCCCCTATCTTGACCCCTTTCTCTCTCCCTGCTGAGCATCTGGGGGGAGGGTGCTTTAAGGGAAAGCAAAGACATTGCCCAGGGCAGATGCTGGGAGCCTGAGTTGGTGGCTGCCTCCTTTAAGTCTGGTCCCTTTCTTGCCCTGAGAGACCTCGGGGACCAGCTATTGCAAGGGAACCATAGTAACCCTGCAGTCCCTCATCTTTGGGACACTGGGCAAGGGGACAAGAAAAATCCTTTGTATCTATAAACACAAGATTTCTTTTTTTTTTGTTTTGGTTTTGGGCCACACCCAGCAGTGCTCAGGAGTTACTCCTGGCTCTGAGCTCAGAAATTACCCCTGGCAGGCTGGGGGTGGGGGTGGGGAACCTTATGGGATGCTGGGGATCAAATCTGTCTCTGTCTGTCCCTGGTCAGCTGCCTGCAAGGCAGATATCCTACAGCTGTACTAATAGAGGCTCAAGCCTCTATTCTCTCTTTCTTTCCCTCTCTTCCTCCCTCCCTTCCTTCCTTTTCTTTCTTTTGTTTGTGGACCGACCACACCTGTCGACTTACTCTGGGCTCTCACTCAGAAATCACTCCTGGCAGTGCTTTGGAGACCATATGAAATGCCAGGGACTGAACCCAGATCAGCTGTGTGCAAAGCAAATGCCCTATTTTGCCCTAAATAGCAAATGTGCTATTGCTCTGGCTGTAAACATGAAATTTCTTTTTTGTTTGTTTTTGTTTTGAGGTCATACCTAGTGGTGCTCAGGGGTTACTCCTGGCTCTGTGCTCAGAAATCGCTCCTGGCAGACTCAGGGGACAATGGGGGGATGCTGAGGATGGAACCTGAGTAGGTCCAGGTCAGCTGTGTGCAAGGCAAATGCCCTACAGTTATGCTATCACTCCATTCCCAAACATGAGATTTTTTTTTTTTTTTTTTGGTTTTTGGGCCACATCCAGCAGTGCTCAGGGGTTACTCCTGGCTGTCTGCTCAGAAATAGCTCCTGGTAGGCACAGGGGACCATATGGGACACTGGGATTCGAACCAACCACCTTTGGTCCTGGATCAGCTGCTTGCAAGGCAAACGCTGCTGTGCTATCTCTCCGGGCCCAAACATGAGATTTTTTTTTTTTTTTTTTTGGTTTTTGGGCCACACCCGGTAACGCTCAGGGGTTACTCCTGGCTATGCGCTCAGAAGTTGCTCCTGGCTTGGGGGACCATATGGGACGCCGGGGGATCGAACCTCGGTCCATCCAAGGCCAGCGCAGGCAAGGCAGGCACCTTACCTCTTGCGCCACCGCCCGGCCCCAACATGAGATTTTTTTAAGTCAAGCTCACAAGTTACCCAAAAGGCTTTTACTTTCCTATTTCTACAACTGCCTTCAGAACTACCTGGAAAACCAAAGTGGACTTTAGAAACTCAGAATCTTCCTAACTGGACATGGGGACATTAGAGAGCGAGGCTGTTTGTCTGACAGTGGGCCAGGGGCTCTTGCCACAACAGTGCCTGAGTTTCAGTTGCCTCAGTATCTTGGGCTCCTGACTCTCCCTGAGGTCAGTGTGACTGAAAGATAGAAGGGGAAGTCAGGATGGGACAGCACCTGCCTTGAAGACTCAAGGCCTTGAGTTTGACTCCCAGCCTCTGCTCATGATGATGCCAAGCACCATCTAAATGGCACTGCCATTTGTGGGGGGCTTCTTGCCCCACTACAAAGAGTGATCTGTGCAACCCCATCGAACGTCTATGTCATGACCACATGAAAGAAGTGTAAGATTCTGGAGGGTGACTGCAACAACAGAGAGAAAGGGGAAAGAAAGATGGAGAGGGCAGTGGATCCCCAGTGGTTAGGCCTGCACTAGAATCCTGGAACAACCCAACAATGGCGGCTCCATTTTCTCTCTGTAAAACAACACTAATGAGAGCCGAAGGGATAGTACGGTGGGGAGGGTGTTTGTCTTGCACATTGCCAATTCAGATTCCATCTCTGGCATCATAAATGGTCCCCAAACCTGCCTGGAGTGATCCTTGAGCTCAGAGCCAGGAATAATACCTGAACATTGCTGGATATAACCCCCTCTCCCCAATCTCCCCAAAATGTTGGAAAATGTTGGCTCCTGGGGAGAGAGAGAGGGTGGGGAGAGAGGGGGGGGGAGAGAGAGAGAGGGAGGGAGGGAGAGAGAGGGAGGGAGAGAGAAGGAGGGAGAGAGGGAGGGGGGAGAGAGGGAGGGAGGGAGAGAGAGAAGGAGGGAGAGAGAGGGAGGGAGAGAGAGAAGGAGGGAGAGAGAGGGAGGGAGAGAGAGGAGGGAGAGAGAGGGAGGAAGAGAGAGAGGGAGGAAGAGAGGGAAGAAGAGAGGGAGGGAGGAAGAGAGGGAGGGAGGAAGAGAGGGAGGGAGGGAGAGAGAGAAGGAGGGAGAGAGGGAGGTAGGGAGAGAGGGAGGAAGGGAGAGAGAGAGGAAGGGAGAGAGAGAGGGAGGGAGGGAGAGAGAGAGAGGGAGGGAGAGAGGGAAGGAGGGAGGGAGGGAGGGAGAGAGAGAGAGAGATTAAGGCATTTGCCTTGCATGCAGCAGACCTGGGTTCGATTCCCCAGCATCCCATATAATCCCCTGAGTACCACCAGGAGTGAGCCCTTAGCACAGAGCCAGGATTAAGCCCTGAACATCACTGAGTGTGGCCTACAAAAAATAAATAAGAGAGAGAAATAAAAGTTGCTTCTCTTTGATTTTCAGTGTTCTGGCACTACATATCTTGCATAATTCGGTTGAACTCTGTACTGTCTGGCTTTGCCTGGAATAACTAATGTTATTTAAATGTTTCTCCCCTACTGTTTTGTTGAGAAAGTTTCAAGCCTGCAGAAAAGTTGCAAGTATGGCTCTAGGACTTTCGAGGAGATGCCCTCAGCCTAGATTCAGCCGTCACTAACCTTTCTGCTTTCTTGGCTTTGTTACAGGTGGCCCTTCCAGAGCATTATAGGCACCCTGCGCCCTCCCAGAACTGATTACAAATTTCATAGGAACAAGCTGATTTCTGTAATCACATCCTAAGCACAGCCTCACCTTTGAGAAAATCTGAAAATCGGTTCCAAGGCACCATACGATAGCCAACCAGTTAGCTCTCAGATCAGACTTGACTACATTTTCCCCAACTTCTGCAGTGAATAAATTGCATGTCTGGGAGGCAATGCAACTGACTCGATGACCCTGTAAAGGGAAAAAGCTCAGAATTAAAAACTCCATGACCCATCACACACTGAGTTTCTTTTCCTCATTTCTTTTCCTCCTCTCCTCCCCCCTTTTCCTCATTTCTTTTGCTGGCCATGTGCTATTGAATGCTCAGACAGGAGGTGGGGTGGGTTACCCCAGAATTCCTTCTATTCTAAGACAGTGGCCTTTCAGGAGTCTCTGCTGTCCCCTCTGGCCTGTGCCTGTTGTACTTGCTCAGGCAAGTCCCACAGGCAGGCTTGCCCCACAGGCAGGCCCTCAAATCACCCCAGAGAGTAGAGCATGAAGCTTCCTTGCCCAGGAAGGCTAGACATGCCCAGAGGGAACCATATTCCCATTCACACTTGACAGCTGCCAGTCTGCAGACATTCCATTGCTGTCAGTGCTCCTGGCTGTTTCTGGAGAGTTCCAGGTGGTATCCCCCTGAGCATAAAAGACTCTTTGTTTTGGGGGCTGCACTTGGTGGTGCTCAGGGCTTACTCCTGGCTCTGTTGCTCAGGGATCACGCTGGGCAGGGATTGAACCTGGATTAGTCGTGTACAAGGCAAATGCCTTTCCTGCTGCACTATCTCTCCGACCCCAGGATTGTCAGTTTTTGTTGTTTGTTTGTTTGTTTTTATAGAATGTTTTAATTAATCAGAGTGGAGGGAGAAAGAAGAAGGAGTCCTCACTAATTCTCTTTCTCTTCTGCAAAGTCTGAGCTCAGGATTAAGTAAATCTTTTTTTTTTTTTTTTGGCTTTTGGGCCACACTTGGTGATGCTCAGGGGTTACCTCTGGCTATGCGCTTAGAAATCACTCCTGGCAGGCTCTGGGGGACCATATAGGATGCCAGGGATCAAACCCTGGTTCAGCCGTGTATAAGGTAAATGCCCTACTACTGTGCTAACACTTCGCCCCATTTTAAGAAAAAATAGTTTTTTTGGGGTCACACCCAGTAACACTCAGGGGCTACTACTGGCTATGTGCTCAGAAATTGCTCCTGGCTTGGGGGACCGTATGGAGGTCGGGGATCAAACCGAGGGTCAGCCTTGTGCAAGGCAAATGCCCTACCGCTGCACTATCGCTCCAGCCCCAGGACTAAGTAAATCTTAAAAGCAGCTTCAAGGGGCCCCCAGAACTAAGTACATTTTTTATTCATTTATTTATTTTTTGGTTTTTGGGTCCCACTCAGCAGCGCTCAGGGGTTACTCCTGACTCTATGCTCAGAAATCGCTCCTGGCAGGCTCAGGGGACCATATGGGATGCCGGGATTCAAACCACCGTCCTGCTGCACGCAAGGCAAATGCCCTACCTCCAGGCTATCTCTCTGGCCCCTAGGACTAAGTAAATCTTAAAAGCAGCTTCAAAGGCCCGGAGCAATAGCATAGCGGTAGGGCATTTACCTTGCACACGGCTGACCCAGGACAGACCTGGGTTCGATCCCCAGCATCCCATACGGTCCCCCAAGCCAGGAGCGATTTCTGAATGCATAGGCAGGTGTAGCCCATAAGTGTCACCGGTGTGGCCCAAAAACCAAAAACCAGGAAAAAAAAAAGCAGCTTTAAAACACATAAAAAACCCAAAACTAAACAGCTTCATATCTAGAAGCAGTGTTATTTAGCACAACTATGAAAATTAAAAAAGATGCCAAGGAAGGCCAGGGTGGGAAGCCAGGTTATCCGCTCCATGGTCCAAGTCACCCTTCCTCCTCCTCCATTTCCTCCTCCAGCTCCCAGGATTGCTCCAGCTTGGTTGAAAGTTCCAGCCCATGTATTTCTGATTGGGACCATGCCAAGGGTCAGATCAAGTTGCAGTGTATTTGCCATAGACCTGACACTTGGCCCAGTGCTCTGGGTCTGTGACAGCCGCCAGGATAGGGTGTTGGGAAAGCCAGGCTAGACAGAGCTGCTGTGCTGGTGTGAGGGAGAGAGCAGGCAGTTTTGACTTTCCAGACAGATCAGCAAAAATGCTTCATTGTGCCCACTGACAGGACAATCAAGTAGAGGTCTAGGGGGAAGCCATCAGCAAGGACCCTGCCAAGTGTTCCCTCCTCTTATCTTTAGAAAAACAAGGAAACGCTTAGGGCTCTTGACACGCATGATCGAATTTCACCCTCACAGCTATGAAAGGCGGGCGCTGTGATTGGCCTAGACTGGAAGGCAAGAGCTAACACAGATGGCAGAATGGGGGTATGTACCTAACACCTCTTCTAAGCTCTGGCCATGAATTAACGAATATGTGAGGAAAACTGAGGTAGTGAGCTTCCAGGCTGACAGGGAAGTGGAACCGTGGAGCACTACATGGCTGTGGAACAGAGGGTCACCCTGAGGGCACCCTGTCATTTCCCATGTCACAGTGAGGCAAGATTGGAGACCAGGCTGAATTTGCGCCCTTTTCTGCTTCCTGCCTAGCATAATTGGGAGGTGCCCGTGGGAACAAATGTTCAGAGGGCAGGCCCTGGGCCCTTTGCCACTCTTCCTTCCTCCCCTGTGGACCAGTTGGTCTCATTGTGCCCTTCCGGCCCTGTGCGGCCCTGTGAAAGCAAGCGTGGAGACAGACAGGTGGGCGGGTCAGCTGGGGACTTTTGGCTCACACCAAGTTGCAAGAGGTTGAGCTGCCAGTAGAACACATTTGCCCTGCATGCAGCCAACCTGGGTTGATCTTTGGCATCCCATCTGGTCCCCCGAGCATGTCAGGAATGATCCCCTAAGTACAGAGCCTAGAGTCAGCCCTGAGCACTGCTGGGTGTGGCCTAAAAGCCAAAACAAAACCATGATTCAAGTCTATTTTAAAGTTGCATAAGCCTTTTCTCAGCTGCTGAATACTATCAGGGCAGAGAAGCTGCCTCCACTGGTCAGTGGTAGCAGCAGCAGTGGCCACATGTCCTGAGGCTGGACAGGAGCGGGCAGGGCCTATCTGCAGCTTCCCACCTGGGTACTGCGTATTTGTGGGGCCCAGCGTGTCTGTGTCCTTTGTAATTCCCAAAGGGTCAAACATACCCCAGGGGGCATGGAGGTAAAGGCGTTTGCCTTTCATGCAGAAGGTTTGAATCCTGGCGTCCCATATGGTCCCCCGTGCCTGCCAGGAGCAATTTCTGAGCCTGGAGCCAGGAGTAACCCTTGAGCACTGCCGGGTGTGACACAACCCCCCCCCCCCCAAATTCCCCCCAAAAAACATACCCCAGGGAACAGTTCTAGCCCATCCTGCTGGCTCTGAGGCTGGGATAGTGGGCAGCAGGACTATGAGGGGGAGGCTCAGAGGGCAGGTCAGAAAAGACCCTTAACCCAAGGAGCCTGTGTCCAAGCCAGCTTTCATCTATTTTTAATTTAAAAAAAATCTATTTATTATTGTTTTGGAGTGCCACTTCTAGCTGCGCCCAGGGCTTACTCCTGGCTTGGTGCTCAGGAATTTCTCTTGGCAGGTTTGGGGAACCATATAGGATGTCAGGGGGATTGAACCCAGATCCATCGAAAGCAAGGCAAGTCCCCTACCCCCTGTGCTAATGCTCTGGCACTTTTTGTTGTTGTTTTTAATACAGGGCAGTGCCAGAGCCTCCTGCCTTGTCTGAATCACATACATACTTCCCCTCCAGTCCAGTTCGCAAGCATATGGTGGTTTTTTTTTTTTTTTTTTTTTTTTTTTTTTTTTACTGACTGCTCCTCAAAGCAGCAGGAGGGCAGGGGGAGAAAGAGCGGGTGGGTAGTGGCCGGCCTGGAGGAGGGAGAGGCCAGCAGACTGGGTAGGGACAGGACCCAGTCCTGGAGGCCTGGTCCCCTCAATTGCACAAAGGCATCTCCAAATCTCCCTTCCAAGCTTCCTGCCCTGTATTGCAGGCTTAGCCAGTTTCCCCGTTTGTGCGCTCAGCTCAGCCATGCGTGCAGACGGAGCCAAAGGGCAGCCTCGGAGGTGTCAGGGCAGGACTGGGCCGTCGCGCTAATGGGTCGCCCGGGAGGGACTGGCCCGGGCTCAGAGCTGGCTGGGCCAGGCTGCAGCTGTGTGCACGTCCCGGCATGAGTGTCCAAGGTGCATCCAGGCTCTTTATTCCTAGGGACGGTGGTGTGGGGCGGTGCGGGGCGGTGCGCTCTGCTTCTACTCTGGCTCCTCCATTCCAGCTCATGTCCTGGCTGGCACTCTCAGGACACCTTTGCGCAGCCCCAAGCACCCAACTGGGCTCACAGGTCTGGTCTGGACTCGTTGTCCGGAGTGTGGACTCAGCGGCTGGGCCTGGAGGTCTCACTTAAACTCTCTGAGCCCTGATGAAGGTTCCCAGATGCCGGTGATGGCCTTAGAGCTACCTACCAGGGTTGGCCTGAACCGGATAAAGCATTGGTTCTAGGGGCTGGAGAGATAGCATGGAGGTAAGGCGTTTGCCTTTCATGCAGAAGGTCATTGGTTTGAATCCCGGCGTCTCATATGATCCCCTGAGCCTGCCAGTAGCGATTTCTGAGGGTAGAGCCAGGAGTAACCCCTGAGCACTGCTGGGTGTGACCCAAAAGACAAAAAACAAAACAAAACAAAGCATTGGTTCTAAAGCGCTCAATAAACCAGTGGTCTGAGGACCCAGGTGGGATTCTTCTGAGCTCCAAGGAGCACAAGAAACAACTGGGGCCGGTGAGGTGGCGCTAGAGGTAAGGTGTCTGCCTTGCAAGCACTAGCCAAGGAAGGACTGAGACTGCGGTTCCATCCCCTGGCGTCCCATATGGTTCCCCCAAGCCAGGGGCAATTTCTGAGCGCTTAGCCAGGCGTAACCCCTGAGCATCAAACGGGTGTGGCCCGAAAAAAACAAAAAAACAAAAAAAAAACAAAAAAAAAAAAAGAAAAGAAAAAGAAAAAGAAACAACTTCTTTGTTTTGTTTTGGGCCATACCCAGTAGTGGCCCTCAGGATTTACTTCTGGCTCTGCTCTCAGAAATTACTGCTGGCATGCTCAGGGATGCCAGGGATCAAACCCGGGCCAGCCACATGCGAGGCAAACACCCTATCCTCTGTGCTACTGCTCTGGCCCCCAATTTTTGGGTGTGCTTTTTCCTTTCTCCCTTCCCCTGTATCATATTTATCCCTTCTGCAATTTTTTTTTTTTTTTTTGGTTTTTGGGCCACACCCGGCGGTGCTCAGGGGTTACTCCTGGCTGTCTGCTCAGAAATAGCTCCTGGCAGGCACGGGGGACCATATGGGACACCGGGATTCGAACCAACCACCTTTGGTTCTGGATCGGCTGCTTGCAAGGCAAACGCCGCTGTGCTATCTCTCCGGGCCCCCGTTCTGCAATTTACCTTTGGCTCCTTCCTTCCTTCCCCTGTTTTATGTTTATCTGTTCTGTAATTTACCTTTGCTTTTGTTTTGGGGCCACATCCGGATGTGCTCAGGGCTCTGCACTTAGGAATCACACTCCTGGCAGGCTTGGGAGCCAGATGGTCAGCAGTGTGTAAGGCAAGTACCCTCCCTGCTCGACCATCTCTCTAGCCCCCCAATGCACCTTGCCCCATCCCTCCTGCCTTCTGTCACTTCAGCTCTGCTCTGGAGATCTGCAGGATTCAGACACAGGGTGGGCACCAGGTGTAGACCTTGACCCTCCTACAGGCCATGTGTGTGCTCTGATCTGCCCAACTCTTTCCGCCCTTTGAACACTTCAGGTCTGGGCATGAGGTTCAGTGGAGAGACACATTCCTCAATGCACCAGGCTGCCTGAACACTTTCGCTGTGCAGACACAACTCTTCAACTGAGTGTGTGTGTGCAAGAGTGTGTTTGTGTGAATGTGTTTGTGTGTGTGAGTGTGATTGTGAACATGTCTGATAATGTGTCTGTGTGAGTGTCTATATGCGTGTGTGCATGAATGTATCTCTGTGTGAGAGTGTGTGCTTAAGTGTGTTTGTATGGGGCCGGGCGGTGGCGCTAAAGGTAAGGTGCCTGCCTTGCCTACGCTAGCCTAGGACGGACCGCGGTTCGATCCCCCGGCGTCCCATATGGTCCCCCAAGCCAGGAGCGACTTCTGAGCGCATAGCCAGGAGTAACCCCTGAGCGTCACCGGGTGTGGCCCAAAAACCAAAAAAAAAAAAAAAAAAAAAAAAAAAAAAAGTGTGTTTGTATGTGTGTGTACACACAAGTCCAGACAACAGATCCACTCCTGAGAATGCCAGCAGCTGGGGCCAGAGTGATAACACAGCAGGTAGGACACTTGTCTTGCACGTGCCCAACATGGGTTCTATCCCCGGCATCCCACATGGTCCCCCGAGCCTGCCAGGAAGGAGTAGTTTTTTTTTTTTTTTGGGGGGGGGGGGCATACCCAGCAGCACTCAGGGGCCACTCCTGGCTCTATGCTCAGAAATTGTCCTCGCAGGCTCAGGGGACCATATGAGACGCCGGGATTCGAACCACTCTCCGGCCTGTGTGCAAGGCAAACACCCTATCACTGTGCTATCTCTCTGGCCTCATAGCCCTGTTATTCTTCTCTGAAGGAAGAGAGGGTAGAGGGGGACATTCTGGGTTCCAGACTCAGATGTAATTGATCCCCATCAGCACCTTCTAATGCACAGTGAGCTGGAACTGGGCCTCGGACCTAGCGCCCATCTCTGAGGAAAGTGTGTCTGACATACAGCAAGTTCCTTCCTTGCCTGTGCCTGGAGTGAGGACTAGGACAGCTGCCTTGCTACTTTTGTGAGGGGGATGGTGTGTGTGTGTGTGTGTGTGTGTGTGTGTGTGTGTGTGTGTGTGTGTGTGTGTGTGTGTGTTGGGGGGGGGTCTCCTGAGAGGCCTTTGATGTGATAAAACAAGGCTCTTTTCCCCTTGGGCTATGTAGGATACTATGTAGTGTTTCTTTTTATATTGGTTTTTGGGTCTCACTCAGCGGCACTCAGGGATTACTCCTGGCTCTGCACTCAGAAATCGCTCCTGGCAGGCACGGGGGACCATATGGGATGCCTGGATTCAAACTATCCTCGGTCCTTGAATTGGCTGCGTGCAAGGCAAATGCCCTACCGCTGTGTTATCTCTCCAGCCCCTATATAGTGTTTCTTGAGGCAGAAACACTACAGAAATCCTCAGGGTCCTCATTCCTCAAACTTTGGTTGGAAGAACATGTTTGCTCTATTGGTGAGGAAACTGAGGCAATGAGAGACCTGCTTCCTGCCTCAGTAGTTCCTGCCTTTTCTCGAGTGGTCTCCTCAGAGCCAGAGGTAATCACCAGTGTCACTTCCTTGTCTTCTATGGCTGGCTGGTCTACTGTGGGGCCTTAGCTTGGGCTGAAGGGGAAATGGGGCCCTAAGTGGGGTCCTAAGTGGGGTTAAGGCAGTTTTTGGGATGTGACTCTCCTGAGTGCAGGGAGGAAATCCAGGCTGCTGTCCAGACCTGCTGTCTCTGTCAGGCCCTACTGGGCCCATGACTGGCAGGCACCTCCTGCCTCTTCTCATGGGCTCCTCACAGACCTGAGTCTGGGCCCACAGTGGCCCTGCAGCCCACAGAGTTGACCACTCCCTGGTCCCCCAGAGGCTCCTTGGGTCTCCCCAGCATGGGCACTGCTATTTTTAGCTGTGGAGTTTCCGCCCTGCTGAGGGAGGAAGTGACTCATTTCAGCCCAGACAGGTGGAGGAGGCTCAGGGAACCTTAAGAGTGGACCCTCATCTAGCTCCAGGCCTGATGGCCCTACCTAAGCTGACCCCATGGTGGTCTTTCCACAGCATGAGGACAAAGGGATTTGGGCCTTTCTTGGGGTTTTTTGCTTTTTATCTCAGGGGCTTCCCATGAGAAGGAGGGAGGGAGGAAAGGAGGGAGGGAGGGAGAGAGAGAGAGACAGACAGAGACAGAGAGACAGAGACAGAGAGACAGAGAGAGACAGAGAGACAAAAGAGAAGTGGGCAGGGCAGGACCATCCCTGACATCACACATGATTCCCCAAGTCTGTCAGGAGCGAACCCTGAGCACTGATGGATGTGATCCCAAAACCAAAACATTGGGTTAGGCTATGGATGGGGGGGGGGGTGTACTCTGCTCCCTCCCCTCCCCTCCCCCTGGCACCACTGGACACAGTCTCAGTCTAAGAACTCTCTTGGGGGTGTGTGTGTCTGTGTGTCTACACCCTCTTCTTCGTTCTTTTTTCCCCTAATTTTCTTACAATACTGTGATTTACCAAGGCCTTTCTTATATAGTGATATCAGGCATTCAATGTTCCAATACCAGTCTGACCTTCCCTCCCCCAGTGTCCCCGATCTTCCACCCACCACCCTAGCCTGCCTCCATACAGACACAAATACATTATTTCTTATTGTTTGTTACAACACAAAGGCAAATAGAGTGATCACATGGTTCCATTTGAAATGACTGTTCTCGTAGTGGAGTGATAGAACAGCAGTAGGGCGTATACTCGCACATGGCCAACCTGGGATGGACCCGGGTTCGATTCCCAGCATCCCATCTGGTCCTCCAAGGCTGCCAGGAGTAATTTCTGAGTGTAGAGCCAGGAGTAAACCCTGAGCGCCGCCGGGAATGGCCCCCAAAACCAAAAACCAAACAAACAAACAAAACAACAACAAAGAAATTGTTCTCCCTCTGCATGGTGAGCCCTTTTTTCTGGTGCCTGGGGTCTTCTACCCTTGGTGCCAGAACAGAGAACCCTTATGTTCTGGAACCCCTGGTGCCAGAACCCTCCCTTGTGGGGGTGTCTGCATCTCTCACACAGTCTTCTTTGTACTCTTTCCAGCTCAAAGACTAGACTCAGGTTTACATTGCCTCCCACCTTCTCTCATGTCTACAGACCAGCCAATTCCTGCAGCCTGGGAGAGGGTGTCCCCACATTTTAGAACTGGGGCCTTCATCTCTGGGCCTAAACCTCTGCATCTGATAATCTTGGGGGCACCCCTGGATAAGGAAGTAAGGAAGTAAGGAAGGGAGGGAGGGAGGGAGGGAGGGAGGGAGGAAAGAAGGAAAAAAGGAAGGAGGAAAAAAAGAAAGAAGGAAGGAAGGAAGGAAGGAGGGAGGAGAGAAGGAAGTCAATAAACCTGTAATTTATTGTTGTTTTATTTGTTTTCAGGCCACACCTGACTCTGCTCAGGGATTGCTCCTGGTTCTGTACTCAGGGATTACTCCTGATGGGGCTCAGGAGACCAATGCTAGGGATTGAAACTGGGTTGGCCACATGCAAAAAGGAAGGAAGGAGGGAGGAAGGAAGGAAAGAAAGAAAAAATTGCAAATGATACAAACAAAAATGCTTCCTTACAAAACATTTTAAAGTCCTTTCATTTAAGCACATTCAGTGGTCACAGACTCAAACCCTTGGTCTCACTCATAAAGGGCCTGTGCTCTGCTGCTGAGCCAAGTCCTGTCCTAGCTGTCCGGAGGCAGTGGGAAATGAAGTCTATATCAACCTAAAGAGAGGTGCCTGAAGCTCTTGGGGCGTGGGGCCCCCTATCATATGCAGCTATGAGGTGAGGGAGGAAATCCGTCCGTCACTCAGGGTGTGGGTTACCCGCTCAGTGCCCAGGGCCAGGGCTGGCCTTTGGCAGGTCATGGCCATGACCAGGATAGCAGTGGGTAGCTGAAGGGCAGCCCAGGGTCTGAGTCCAGGAGGAACCATGATGCCACCCAGCTGGGGCCTGCATCCTCCTACCCATAGGGGCTCATGCCCCTCCGGGCAGTGCTCAGAAGGGATCTGCAGGGAGAATATGGATTCTTACATTTCAAAATTCTTTGCTTTTTGGGCCATACCCAATGGCATTCAGGGGTGACTCCTGGCTCTGCTCTCAAGAATCACTCTTAGCAAGCTCAGGGGATGCTGGGGATCAAACCCAGGTTGGTTCTTGGTCGACCGTGTGCAAGGCAAACACCCTCCCTGCTGTGCTATCACTTCGGTCCCAAGATTCTTACATTTTAAATTTATTTGGTTTTGAGGCCACACTAGGCTGTGCTCAGGGCTCATTCCTGGCTCTTTGCTCAGGAATCACTCCTTGTGGGGCTTGAGGACCTTTATGTGGTGTGGAGGTAGGGTGCATGCCAGGCAAAAAGACCTACCAGCTCTCAGGCCTGAGCGGGCTCTAATTTTCATTGCTGATTTGCCCACCTCATCCAGGAGGAGGAGAATTGGGGCCTTTTATGCCTGGAGGATTGGGGAAGGGGGAGGTTCGCTGGTATCTGCCCCCACAAAACCACCTCCTTCCATCCATACCATCAGCTGGGTCATTTATTTGGGGGACACACTGGCAGTGCTCAAGAATTACTCCGGCTCCGTGCCAGGAGCCTGATGGTACTGGGGACGCAGGAAGAATCTTGCATACAAACTGTGTAAACTGCCCTAAGCTGTCTTTGTCTGCCAACCCCTCATGCTCTCTCCAAACCCTACGCCCCCACAGCGCTCCCCACATGTGCTTACAGCTGCAAACTGTCCAGGTGGACCCTGTACATTTGTCTAGGGGTAGGTCAAAGAGGGACAGACCCAAGACACCTCCTCAGTGGGTGGCCTTTGTGACCTCAGTACAAAGGGGACCCCTTTCTTCCATCTTCCATCAGCATCTGGCTGGAGGCTCTATAGTCCTGAGCCTGGACAGGCTTTCCTGGGCAGGCCCAGCCATGCTTAGGAACAAAACCCAGGCAAGCTGCAGGGTACCTGGCACAGCTTTTCCAGAGGACTGGAGGAGGATATGACAAGTGGGGGAGGCTGTGACAAGAAAGGCAGGGCCTGACTGGGTGGGTGGGTGAGGGATGAACAGAAAACAATGGGCCCCAGCCATGCTGCAGCCAGGAGGGTGCTTGCCTGGCACATAGCTGACCCAGGTTCCATCTCTGACATCCCCTAGGGTTGCCCGAGGTCTGCCAAGAGTAATCCCTGAGTACAGAGCGGGGAGTCAGCCCTGAGTACTGCTGGATGTGGCCCCCAAACAAAAGCTAAAAATACCAAGCAGGAGGGAGAGAAAACACATATGCCCTGTCTCCCCAATCCTACCATGAGAGGACTGTCAGCATCTCCTGTGTGTCCCCAAAATCCAGTGAAGAGAGTGGGGTTCCCTGAGCAGCAGCAATTCTGCTGGGGGCTCTGAGGGACACCCCAGACACCCCAGGTAGTATATATGCAGCCTTCCAAAAACTTTAGTCAGGGTGGAGTGGGAGTAAGCCACTTCTTACTCCCCTTCTAGGCAAAGCCCTGACTCTATTTTGTTGTTTGTTTTGGGGCCACACTTGGCAATGTTCAGGGGTTACTCCTGATGGGATGCTGAGTATTGAACCTGCTGTACTATTGCTTTGATCCCAAAGCTCTGAGTCTTGGGGTCTTGAGGTTGGCTGGTGCATGGGGTCCTGCAGTGTCTGGTCACGTGCTGACCGTGTTTTCTGCTTGTGGCTGTGGAACTGTGGGAATGCAGAGGGGCCCAAGTACAGCTGAGATCTTCAGTTTTGCTCCTCCTGCCCCTGCCTCTACACCCCCTCTTCTTACAAGGTTCTGGTGTCTGAGGACCAGATTTTGGGACAGGGGACAAGAAGTGTATTTGGGCACTGCTGGTCTTGAGTTCATTGTTTCAGGGCTTTCTCTGCCATGGTGGGACTGGTAATGTGACCATTATAGGTGAAGGTCTGGGCAAAGACATTGTCCCCTGAATGGGGGTCCCACCCCGACTTCCCCACACAGGGTTTTCCCACTCCCTTCTCTCTCTTCTGTTCTGTGTCTTCCACCCGGACTCTGGTTCCTTATCAAGTCCCCAAATAGTCAGAAGTGGGGTGCCTCTGCGCTACTCCCTGATTGTTGGGGTCACTGACCCCCACTTTTCCATGACCCAGAGGTCCCTGGTGCCGGCTCATCTGCCACTTTTGAGCTCTCACTTCCCTGCACTGAGGGCAAATGCCACCACTTATCACCAGCCCCTGTGGAGGGGTGTTTGTGGGGTGACTCCTCACTGCCCAGTCACTCCACTATATGGGTGGCCGCCTGGCACCATTTGGAAGATGAGGACCCAGAGGAGGCGACTGGCCCGACACGCAGGACAGCTGGAATGTGGTGTCCACCCGGACATGGGACGATGAGCCTCACTGCCCTGCAGTGTGGGTGCTTCTGCCTCTGCCTGCACAGGGGGCTGCACCCCCGGCCCATGCCCCTCACTTCAGCCTCTCCCTCCAGGGCCTAAGCCCTGCTTGGACGCAGAGCAACTTTCTGCCAATCTTCGCGGCACAATTGGATTTGATTTCCTGGAGGTTCAGCAAATATTTGCAGAATACGCTGCGGCCTGTATAGACCCTGGGGGTCCCAGCGCACAGATCCTGCTCCGGGAAACTGGCTGCCTTTCCCTCCGAGTGTAGCATCCGACTGGAATTAGGAGTTGCCACAGCACTGTGTCCTTATTCTGTTCACCTATGACTCCCGGGGTGCCCCTGGGCCGGGTGGCCAGGGCGGGGCTGCTTCCACCTTGGAAGACTCCGCCTGGGTCTGTTTGCCACCTGACAATGGGTGGGGCGCCTGGTCCCAGGCTCTTGGCTGCAAACACTGGGCCTGGCCCGCCCCTCTGGCGGCCGAGGACTGGGGGCTGGGTATAAGTGGGGGTGGCTGGCACCGCGCCTGCCTGCTGTGGCTAACAAGTGGCGGCTCGCAGATCAGCCAGGGCAGCCGCGGTGACCCCGGCGGGGCAGCCAATGAGCTCCCGGGCAGCGGTGGCACCACCGGGCAGCCTGCTGCCTTTGGCTGGAGCGTGGCGGGAGGGGCCGCGGGCTGCCAGTCAGGGCCGGGCCTGTCTCCAGGAGGCTCGGGCAGATGCTCTGGGCTCGGAGCGTTAAGTTTCCCAGGCAAAGGGGCAAGGCTGCAGCTGCGGAGGCGGGCTTTGCTCCGGAGTGCTGAGGAGAGCAGAGCTGGGGAGTGGGGAAGGCTCAAAACGCTGTTTTGCTCACAGATCCGATGGGATTCTCAGGGGAAGATGTGTAGGGACAGGGCATGAACCTGGCCGCACACACATTGTACATGCATGTCTGCCAATGATGCACAACTGGCACACACATGGACTTGTGCATGCATATTCACACATTAGCAAAGGCTGCAGTCCTGAGCCCCTCCAGTCAGCTGTGACCTGCCTTTCAGGGTGAGGGGGGCTAGGCCTGTCACTAAACCGAAAACTGCAGCAGACGCACCCCAGCCTCCCACTCATGCAGACCAGTACAGCCAATCACATAATAAACATATATTTATAGATGTACAATTTCAGAATTCTAATTCCAGAAATACAGCTTCTCAGGGATCCTTTTGGATCTGTTCTTATTGCACGTGGCTCAGCCCGTCCAGGACATGGGCGGGGACCACACAGCCGGGGTGGTGGTTGGGCAGGGTCCCACCTCCCACCCACCCACCCACCAAATGCTTTCAGTGCCCAGTTCAGTCTCTGTGTGCCGGAGGCTGCTTCAGCCTAGGGCAGAGCCTAGTTGCCACCACTGGGCTCAAACTTTCTTACCAAGCTCATTTCCAAGCAGGACTCTCTGTGGTGGGGACTTTTTCCCAGAAAAAAACCCGAGACAGGAAGGCTGCGCCCCTAGCTGGCAGCGTGGGGAAGTAAGGCTTTGGAAGGTGGCTCAGACACCAGGGCAGAGGGAAACAGCAGCGTTCAGAGCCCAGCACCCACCGGTACCAGCACAGACCATCCGCCCAGCCCCGGCAGCCATGTTTGGAGGCAAGGCCAGGTCTGGGGTACCTGTCCACACACAGGGCAGCAGGGGGTGACACAGGCTCCTTGGGGCAAGCGTCCCACAGAGGTCCCAGCACCCTCTGGCTGACTTGCAGAATCTTATGGGGTCCTTTGCACCTGACTTGGGGGGAAACTAGATGGTGATAGTTCAGACCCCCTTGAAGGCAGAACCCACGCTGGGCCGACAGGGAAGGTGGTGAGGTGACCTCAGACCCCTCGACACTCTTCTGGGGGTATTGGGGCCCTCTGCCCAGCCAGACCTTGAGAGGTGACACCCTGCAGGCCCGACTGGGGGCCTCCAGCTGGACTCGAGGTGACCCCTCACCCCACCCTGCTCACAACAGCTGGACCACAAAGCTGGCAGTCCCCTGGGAACTCTGCAGATTTCTTGTGTCATGATTGTGCTGCCCTGTGGGGCTGGGCCGGGACACCCCACTTTCACAAGTGCCTTCTCTTGAGCCTGTGGACGGCATCAGTGGAAGGACGTCACCAGATCCCTGGCCCCTTCCAAGGTAGACTCTCAATATAGATTCTCTCATGTGCTATGTACATATAGATATATAGACATATACACACGCTGCTGCGGTACATTCTAAGGACCCCCTAGGGCAGGGACAAGGTTGCTCCTGGCAGGGGGATGGGGCTGAAGGCAGTGGGCGTCCCTTCCCCACTGCAGCCCTTCGCAGTTTCAGGTTCTCTGGTTGCCATGGTTTCGGTATCCTAGGAGCCAAGTAGCGCCTCCGCCAGCCTGGGAGGGAGGGAAGACGAATGGAGGGAAGGGCGGACAGTCAGTGGGTCAGTGGGTTAGATGGTGGGTCTGCGAGTATGGGGTGAGAGAGGAGGGGAGCTGGGCGGCGAGAGGCCTCCAATTCTGCTTAAATAGGTTTTCGTTTAAAGTCTTTTCCTTAAATATACGGTCCATCACCTTGGCTCAGTGCATGTCACCAATAATTCTCCAGGGATTCAGAGTCTGGGGGTGGGGGTGAGAGGGAGCATAGTTAGCTCAGCTGTCACATGCCTGGTGTCTCCATAGTCCCCTGCAAACCTCCCCCTGCGGGGTGGGAGTCCCACTCTCCCTCTCCCTAGAAAACAGCATTAGGGCACAGCAGACTGTGGCTGGGTCCCAGATGAAGGTACCAGCAAAGGGAGGGGCTGAGGGACTCAAAGAGACTTCACTTCACTTCACTGCAAGGCACCCCCAAGAGCCCCTCTGGCAATTACTGGTCCCCACATCTATGAGTGTGAGTTGAAGGGTCAGCCCCAGCTTGGCCCAACCCACTTTCCCTCCCTACTTCCTCTGCATAGGCCAGGTACTGCAGGATGTGGGGGGGAACATGTGGGGTACCTCCTGACCCTCAGGCTCCACCTCCTCCTGCCTGGGAGAGAAATATAAGGGCTCTTGCCCCAACACCCTAATTTGGGACAGGTTGGGGGCTGCCAGGCCTCTGTGCTCCACGGTGGTTTCAACATTACACACACTGGGGCATGGGGGAAGGCTCACGCGGAAGCAGGGGGAGACTGCAATGGGTGGATGGGTGGGTGGGGTCCCCCGAGGTGCCTGGCCCATCCTCGGACCTGGTTGTGCCTGCGGCGGCCTGGGCCTAGCCGTGCAGTGAGGCTTGCACCTCGGAGAGCCGGTTACAGCTGGGCGTGCTCATCTTCTGCGCCTTATGGTACATGTCTGAGTTGCCGAAGTAGCGGGCCCGGTACAGCAGCCCTTCCTCTGCAAAGCAACCATGCAATGGGGCGGCTGAGGCTGTGGAGCCACAGAGCCCCGCACAGCCGGCTCGCTTGGCCACTCCTTCCCCAAGAGTGTCCATGCCAGCCGAGGCGAGAAGCTGCTGGGCTGCCCAGACCATCCTGTCCACCTCCACGACTGTCCCTCCAGGAGCTGATGCAACCGGATGACATTCTGTGTAGGCCCCAGGCAAGGGTGGCGGCTGTGGCCCCTGCCCAACCCTCCACTCACTCTGTTGCTTCTCCTTCCAGCAGTTGTTACGCAGATTGGCGATATAATCGTCCTCCACGTTCCGCTCCACTGTCTTGAGGCTGGCGCCTGAGTACTCGCTGGAGAATGTTTCGGCCACGTAGTAGCTGACAGCCAGGTGGTCCGTGACACGTTTGTGGATGTGGCCCACCGACCTGGCCGGGCACAGAGCAGGCACAGGGTGGGCTTCGGCACCCTGGGAACTGAGGGGTTCCCAACTAGAGGGTCTGCTCAGGTCTAGACTGCCGTAAGCCTGGCCCCTGGCTGTTTATTCACTGCTGATCTGGGGGTGGCACTGGGAGAAGCCTCTTTCTGGGAAGCCAGAGTAGGTCTCGGCTTTGCCTCTGATGAACTGAGCTCCCTGTACCCCACTTCTTTATCTGTCCTCTAAGCCTGTCTGTACAGCCAAGAGCTCCTGAGGTACATTGAAGAGACTAAGGAACAAATCTCAGGAGTTACGTCCTTCCCCCCTCAGAGCCCCCCATTTTATTATTATTTTTTGTTTGTTTTTGGGCAACACCTGGCAGTGTTCAGGGATTACTCCTGGCTCTGCACTCAGTAATTACTCCTGGCAGGCTCAGAGGACCATATGAGATGCTGGGGATCGAAACCAGATCAGCCGTGTGCAAGGCAAATGCCCTGTCCACTGTACTATCGCTCCGGCCCCTCAAAGCCCCTTTTCTATTGGGGTCTTGTAGGCTGTAGGTGTTGAGTGCTGTGGAGAGGAAAGAGCTTCCTCCTATGGGCCAACTCTGCCCCCTGCAGACTGGGGGGGAACCAGGCAACCCCCACTGGGCATCTACTACTTTGGGCTCCCACTGGGAATTGAAGAGTTTCAGGGGCTGGAGAAAAAAAAAATCAGAGCTCAGGAACCCTTATAAAATGAAAAGGCTTAAGTCAAAGCTCATGACTGGTGGCTGAGATCACAGTGGCTTAACAAGTTGGGCTAGACATGAATGAGACCTTGTGTCCCTCAGACACGCTCAGGAAGCAGCAGAACATAGTTATTTCTATCTCCCGGGTTAGAAAAGTCACGGTCAGAGCAATGTCATAGCTAGTCCAGAACTAGAGCCGAGAGCACTGAGAGTGGGCCCTGCTCTTCCATGGCCTGGGAACACCAGTCACAACAGCAAGCAATGGGCAAGAAGTGGGGTTGGGGGCTGCACTCACAGAAGTATTTTGTGTCCTATGAGATGGAACTGAGATTTGTGCTGTTTTGGGACCACACCCAATTGTGTCTCAGGGCTTACTCCTGACTCTGTGCTCCTGGGGTTTGGAAGCTGGGTTGAGCAAGGACAGTGTCCGGACCCCTGTTCTCTCTGACTCAGACCTAGATTTTTAATTTTGTGGGTGGGGGCCACACCCGGTGGTGCTCAGGGTTTACTCCTGGCTCTGTACTAAGGAATTACTCCTGTTACACTGGTGCGGGGGGTGGAGGAGGGAGGGGAGGCAGAGGAGGGGAGAACCACATGGGATGCTAGGGATCAAATCTGGGTCAGCCATGTGCAAGGCAAACACCATTCCTGTTGTACTACTACCAGACCTAAATTTTTGTTTTTGGGCCACATCCGGTAACGCTCAGGGGTTACTCCTGGCTATGCGCTCAGAAATCGTCCCTGGCTTGGGGGACCATATGGGACACCAGGGAGGGGGGGGGAATTGAACTACTGTCCATCCTAGGCTATCGTGCGCAAGCCTCATGCTCTGAGCCACCGCTCCAGCCCTAGATCTAAATTTTTTTGTTTTTGAGTCACACCCGGCAGCACTCAGGGGTTACTCCTGGCTCTACGCTCAGAAATCGCTCCTGGCAGGCTTGGGGGACCATATGGGATGCCAGGATTTGAACCATTGTCTTTCTGCATGCAAGGCAAACACCCTACCTCCATGCTATTTCTCCAGCCCTTAGACCAAATTTTTTTTTTTTTTTTGGTTTTTGGGTCATACCTGGCAGCACTCAGGGGTTACTCCTGGCTCTCTGCTCAGAAATCGCTCCTGGCAGGCTCAGGGGACCATATGGGATGCCAGGATTCGAACCACCGACCTTCTGCACACAAGGCAAACGCCTTACCTCCATGCCATCTCTCTGGCCCCATAAACCTAATTTTTTAACTGCGCTTTCTTTTTTTTTTTTTTGGTTTTTGGGCCACACCCGGTGACGCTCAGGGGTTACTCCTGGCTATGTGCTCAGAAGTTGCTCCTGGCTTGGGGGACCATATGGGACACCGGGGGATCGAACCTCGGTCCGTCCAAGGCTAGCACAGGCAAGGCAGGCACCTCACCTTTAGCGCCACCGCCCGGCCCCTTAACTGCGCTTTCTAAGGGGACCGTGAACCTAAAAAGATCAGACATCTCCATTCAATTGGGAAATTGTGTTTTCTGCCCGGCTGAGGAGCCAGCGCCCCCTGCTGGCCCCCATAGGAAATTCTGTCAGGCTCCTAGGAGCTATCGCCCCCTGCTGGTCCCTTTGGCAGCCTCCAGGGCCCAATACTCACGGTCTGGGGCTCAGACTGTAGGGTGGACTGGAGACCATGAGTTGGCTGAGGGCGGACACGAGGATGAGGATGAGGATAGGCATCAGCTGGACAAACACCCCCAGGCCTCCCTAAAGGGAAGAGACAAGAGTCACCAAACTAGACCTAATGAGGATGGGGAACAGAGGCAGCTGCCACCCAACACCCCTGTCCTTCCGAAAGCCCCCACTGTAAGATCTCTATGGGCCATACAAGCTAGGCTGCACCTAGTGCCAAGAACAAGAGCAAGGCGGGCCCACACACTGACTTGTGCAAAAACTAGCAGGGTGGGTAAAAGAGGCAGGACTCAGGGAAACTTTCACCATAACCCCCTTTCCAGGTCTGAACTGTACAGTTTTTAAAATGCCAGATAAAAAAGATTTGAAATAAAAATCAATTTATCATTGGGTGAAGTAAAACATTCTGGGAGCTTGACCAGTACAAGGGTGACCTGGGTTCAATCCCAGCATCCCAGAAGGTGTCCCTGAGCACTGCCAGGAGCGATTCCTGAGTATAAAACCAAAAGTAACCCTGAGAATTGCTGGGCATGGCCCAAAAGCCAAAAACCAAAACCCCCCACCAAAAAAACAAACTAAAAAAAATCCAAGGAAATTAAAAAAAAAAAAAAAAAAAGGGCCCTCTGTAGGGTTAAGGATGTCTTTCTGATCAAATCCCAAACACCGACCCCCCCCCCCACCCCCCACTTCTGTATGTTAAATACACTCAACTGTGTCAGTATTTAACTGAGTCTACTTCTGGCAGGCGCTGGTGACCATAGGGGTTGCTTGGATCAAAGCTGGATCAATAACATAAAACACAAAACACCCTCCCTGCTGTCCTATTTCTCTGGCTCTTACTGCTGTTCTTTACAGCATGTAAGATGAAATTATTTTAGCATTTCTATGGCTTTTTTTTTTGTTTTGTTTTTTTTGGGCAGTGCTCAGGGGTTACTCCTGGCCCTGCACTAAGAAATTATTCCTGGCAGGCTTGGGGGACCATATGGAATGCTGGGGATCGACTGCGTACAAGGCAAAAGCCCTATCTACAGTGCTATTGGTTTTTTTTTTTCTATACGTTTAGTTTTGCTTTTGTTTTGGGCAGCACCTGGTGGTGCTCAAGGGTTACTCCTGACTCTGCTCTCAGGGGACATTCCTGGTGGTGTTTGGGGGGCGCATATGGGATGCAGGGATTAAACCAGGGTCGACCCCGAGCTGTGCTATGGGCCCCTATTTCTCAATTATTTTTTAATGCTCCAAAGCCAAAAGCAGCAGCATCAATAAAGTCCCTCTCTCTCTATATTTTACATCAAGTTTACCTTCCTATTTCTTTCTTTTTTTGTTTTTTTTGGGCCACACTTGGTGGCATTCAGGGGTTACTCCTGGCTATGCACTCAGAAATCGCTCTAGACTCGGGGGACCATATGCGATGCTGGGGGATCAAACGGTCTGTCCTGGGTCAGTCGCGTGCAGTGCAAATGCACTACCGCTGCGCCATCGCTCTGGCCCATACCTTCCTAATTTTAGGGCAATGACACTGATAGTATCCAAGAGCCCAGAAACTCATTCACATTCTAGGTTCTCTAGAAGTTTCTGCCTTACATTTTCCAGTAGAAATGTAGGTCACCATGCCTTGCAGTATGGACTGTGGCGCCCTCTGGTGTCACTCCACAAAAAGGCAAGGGTCAAGCAGATTATAGAGGCTACTCTGGCGCACTGACTGCCCAGGCTGCTGGACCAGTCCAGTAGCCATACCCCCCCTCCCTCCATGACTCCATGACTCACATCGCCTTGGTTGTCCCTGCGGTCTTGTCTCTGTTGGTAGGTGTAGCGCATGCGCCCGTTGCTATAGACGTGGACATTACCTGCGGGTGGGAGGGCCAGATCAGGAGAGGGGCAGCAGATGAAGGGAGAGGCTGGCCCAGCGAGGGTGTGGGGGGCACTCACTGGATGGAAAACTGCCCCCAAAGAACATGTTGAAGAGGTCTTCAGGAGAGATGTCGGCCTCAAAGCCCCGGTGGAAGTCCCCGGGGCCGTGGCTATGTCGGGCCGCCTGGCCCTTGTCATCCCCGAACTGGTCGTACTGTTTCCTTTTCTCGGGGTTGCTGAGCACGGCGTAGGCCATGCCGATGGCTAGAAAGAAGGTGGAGAGGTCAGGTGGGAGGGTGCAGGGGGAGCCGGAAACGTCATGGGGGAACAGAACTTTCTTCTCGAAGGTATCCGAGCAATAGAGATCCTTGGGCAGCATGAGAGTAGGGATAACCGGGCGAATGAGGGCAGGAGAGTACCTTGGGTGCAAGTCCAGCCCCGTTTGCCGGGCTGGCATGCAGGTCTTTTCCTTTCTGGCCACTCTCTGCCAGCCTTGGCCATCATGACTGGTGGCTCAGTGCTGGTACCTGAGGGTGTGGTGCTACTTGGGCAGGTCTGGGGGGCACCAGAGATGGGGTGCCAGAAACACCTGCAGGTGCCTGGACCCCTGGACTATATCCCCAGGAGGGGTTTTATGATTTATAAATTGGGGTTTTTGAATGGCCAGAGATGACACAGGGGCCAACCACTGGCCTTGAATACGGCTGACCGAGGTTCAGTCCCTGGCATCACTGAAAGTGATCCCTGAGCATCAGCCACACCTGGCAGTGCTCAGAGCAGATGGTTGATGGTCACTTCTGCTGCCCCGGCACCCTGGAAAGGGTTTATAGTCTGAGTGCAACTTGGAGAGGGACCATCGGAAGGGCCAATCCCATTCTGGGGACGGTTCCTCTGGTTAAGGTCCCATACCTCAACCGACTCCCCTGGTCTCTGGTGCTATAGGTACCTTGGGTGAAAACCCTCTCTGCCACTAGGGGTCTTATCACAGCTGCTGTTCCTTTGCTGAACCCTGAGCTGCCTTCTGTTGCACAAAGGCCCTCCTTGGTTGTCTTTTTTGAGGGGCTGGGGAAAGAGTTGGGGTCATGCCCAGCAGCAGCAGTGGTGCTTATTCTTGAGCTCAAAGCCACTTGGTGGACGAACCTGCATCAGCTGTGTGCAAGGCCAGCCCCTTTCCCATCACCCTCTCTCCACCCGGTTCTTACTCTCAATCCTTCCTTCCCTTAAGCAGAGAATCGGATAGGGCGACAGTTCAGCGCCTATACCTGCTTCTCTTCCCACTGTGCAGAGGGCCCAGGGCCACATCTGGCCTGAGCGTCGCTGGGGAAGATGGAGGCCAAGGCTGGCACTGGAGAAACAATGACTGCCATGACTGTGGCTGTGACCACTCTGGCTCTCCTTTATGCCTCTCTCCTGGAACCTGGGGAACAGGGAGCACGGGAAGGCAAGTGTGCTCTGAGTACTCGGGCTTTCTAGGCAGTGGCCCCTGAGCCTCGAATGGGGGGCCTGGGTCCACAAACATGCACCGTGCTCTCTGCAGCCACTGCAGTGGACAGAGGCTTGCCTCACCCTTAAAAGCCTCTGTGGCTCCAGGTGCATGGTTCTTATCTGGGTGAAACTTGAGGGCAAGTTTGCGATAGGCCTTCTTCAGATCCTCGTCAGACGCTGTCCGGCTCACCCCCAGGATCTCGTAGTAATCTTTGCACTGCTTCACCCTGGGGGGAGAGAAGTGGGCAAGGGTCATGCAGCAAGGCACAGCACTGGGCACAGCCTGGGCATGCAATTGGCCTGTCCAAACCTCTAGGGACAAGGTGCTGAGTGGTGGTAATGAAACTCAGGACTGGGGAGGGGCCACTGCTGTTTATTTCTGTCCATTCTCACTAGGAACCCTGAGGGACTCCAGGTTGGGGTCAGGGACCCAGGTCCGAGTGCAGACGTGTGGCTGTTGTTTTCTCTGAGTAATTTCTTTCCTTTTCTTTTTTTTTTTTTTCTTTCGTTTTTTGGGTCACACCCAGCAGCCCTCAGAGGTTACTCCTGGCTCTACACTCAGAAATTGCTCCTGGCAGGCTCGGGGAACCATATGGGATGCCGGGATTCAAACCACTGTCCTTCTGCATGCAAGGCAAACGCCTTACCTCCATGCTATCTCTCCGGCCCCCTGAGTGGGTCATTTCAAGGCCTAAGTGACTTGTTTGCTTATTCCATACCAGAACCCCAAAGTGATCTTGGTTCTCCCCATCAGTGTCTATCTCCAGGCCCCTGGAAACTCTAATTCTCAACTGACAATCCACTTTCCCATCACCTGTAAGGTTGCCTATCAGTGTTTGTCTGGTCCAAAACCCTTTCTGATCTGAGAAAGTGTGCCTCCGTGGGAAAACTTGAGTCTGCCCAGTCATGTGGGCTGGCCCAACTTGGGCTGGCTTCAATGGGCTTTAGTTGGAAATGGGGGTGAGGAAGATCCCAGATGTGGGGTGGGTCCCTGCTTCATCTTTGTGTGGAAGGGGTGGGTTAGGAACTGTGTGGAGGGACATACATACTGTGTGGACCCCAGGAAGTGGCCAAAGCAGTCGTGGCCCAGCGTTGAGGAAGCCTTCAGGTATTCAAGGAGGCCCCATCCCATCCCCTTACCTTTTCACAGCCTCCACTTGCTCTGAAGTGTAGCCCTTGGTGCCCTCTCCTCCTCCGGCATCACCATTGGCCGCAGGGGTGTTGCCTGCTTTCCTGTGGGTAGTGCGGGTGTTCTCTGAGGGCTGGGCTCGGTCACCTGCAGACGAGCTTTTCTGGTTGAGGGACTCGATCAGGGCTGTGCAAGGCAAAGAAACCATTCAGGACTGGCTGGGCCCTCTCCTTGCATCCCAACCTGCTTATTTCTCTAGCAAAGCTACCACCTACTTAGGGCCGAGGCAGCAGCACTGTGGGTAAGGTGTTTGCTTTGCATGTGACCGACCCAGGTTCAATCCCTGGCAGCCCATCCAGTCCTTTGAGCCTGCCAGGAGTGATTTCTGAGGGCAGAGCCAGGAATAACCCGAGGGCTACCAGGTGTGGCTCAAAAACAAAAATAAAATAAAATTAAGCATAAGGAGCTGTAGACGATATAGCAGTTATCTAGGTTTGGTTCCTGATACCACCTGGTACTCTGAGGTTTGCTGGGGCATCCTGAGGTCCTCAGCAGCACTGGGGTGCCATGAAGCTCCCAGATACTGCAGTGTTCTGGTGCTACTTTCAAGGTCCAATTGGCTGAGTCTCGCTGGTGGGGACCTTGCACCCCACCTCTGAGAGATGCTTGGGAGGCCATTTCCCCCAAAAGTGAAATCATCATGAAAATGTCTTTAGGGGCCTAAGCAATAACACTGTGGGGAGGGCACCTGACTGGCATGCAGGCAACCTGGGTTTGATTCCCAGCATCTCATATGGTCCCTAGAGCCCACCATGAGTGATCTGAGTGCAGAGCCAAGAGTAAGAGCTAAGCACTTACAAACAAACAAATAACCGATTAGGGGGCTAGAAAGAGAGGGTAGAGCACTTGCTTTGCACACACCAGACCTGGATCCCATTCCCAGCACTCCAGCATCCTCAGCACCCTAAGCAACAGGGTGCAAAGTGCAGATTTAGGAGTCAGCTGGCTGTTACCCCTTCAGAAATAAGCATACTTCAAGGGTCAGAGTGATAGCACAGTGGGGAGGGCTTGCATGTGGCTGACCTAGGTTCGATTCTTGGCATATGACATGGTTCTGAGCCAGCCAGGATTCCCAAGTGCAGAGCCAGCAGTGACCCGAGTGCTGCCTGGTGTGGCACAGAAACCAACTCCTCCCCCAAAAAACTTTCAGACCGACATTTTTCAATTTCTTTCCAACTTTGGCCCAATTTATGTGATTTTTTTTTTACCTGCATCCCCCCCAACCCCTCTGGAATATCCTGCGGACCACAGCAAGCCACACACTCAGCACTGAGAAACTTGCTTTTTAGACCAGGATGGGGGATTTGAGTCTTTGCAGCATTGATTGTGGAACCACATAAGAGAGGTGGGTCATGGGTTCCCGATGAAACAAGATGTATCTGTGCTTATCTGTTTTCACCATGCCTGGACCACAATTTCTAGGGCCTTATTGGGCTAGATGTTGCCCACTCCTCATTCTGACATTTTGAAGGAGTGTTCAACAGATATTTCCCACTGAGTGACAAGAGGGTGGGAGCTTGTGTGGGAACTTGGCTGGGCAGAAAAGTTTGGCTCAGCTGGGAATAGGCAGGACCATGTCCTGAAGGGCTTCACTTCCCTGGGATGTGGCGATGGGGAGCAATAGCCTTGCCCAGAGTTCCAGGGAAGTATTGAGACAAGTATAAGCATCTGCGAGGCATATGACACGTTTGTTTTCAAAGACTGGGCAATGTCAAATACTCTACTTCAAAGTTCAGGATCCTTTTGGGGTGTTGCCTTTCACTTTCAAGAGGGCACTGGTCATCCGAGTCCAGGCCCTTGGTGCCATGAGGTAAGACACAATTCTCTACATTTGTCTGGTGCCATGACTGAGATCTGGGCCGTACACATGAAGCATCTTCCCTAGCACTGAGCTGTAACTGAGGCCAAGCCCACCTCTGGCAGGTGTCACCCAGGCCTGTTTACTGTCCTGGGTGTAATGTTTTGGGAAGCAACATTTGGAATGGGGGAGGACAGTGAAGTGACAGTTCGCTGTTCTCTTCACACATGCCGGGCACCTGCAGGTGTGAGAGGCAAACACTAGCATGGCACAGCTTAGTCTGGCCAGGGGTGTAAGGCTCAGGCGAGTGAGGCCATCAGGAGCAAAGAGAGGTCTAGGAACCACTTGGGCCACGGCACCTTAAGCCACTGCCATCTGCTGTGTCAAACACAGAAGGTTCAACTGAGATGGCAGAGGGAGAGAAGAGGGAGGAGAGCTTGGCGGGCCAGTTCTGCCACCATTCTGAAGGTCCGGTCTGTGGGGCTTCTTAACACCCCCTCACCAGCAAGGGGCTGTGTGAGGGTCAACCTGCTCCTGGATTCTGGTTAAGGTGGCAGCGCCTAAGAGCCAGTAGCTGGGCCCGTGCTCTGAACTTTGCTAATTGTCCTCCACAGTGAGCTAGGCTCTTATACCCTGGAACACACGCATCAGGCAGGGGAGTCTCTTGGGGTAGTCGTCCCAACTGTACAAGTTATAGGCAGGAAGATCCAGATTTCAAATCTCTCCTTTCTAACCACCAGCAGTAGTGCTCAGGGATTGCTCCTGAAGGTACCCATGAACATATGTGGTGCCAGGGTTCAGAGCCATCCACTTTCCCCTCTGTACTATTATTTCTTTTTTTCTTTTTTTAATTTTTGGGCCATATCTGGTGGCGCTCAGGGGTTATCCTGGTTCTGCACTCAGAAGTTGTTCCTGGCAGGCTCGGGGGACCATGTGGGATGCCAGGGATCAAACACAGGTCTGTCCTGGGTCAGCTGTGTGCAAGGCAAATGCCCTATTGCAGTGCAATCACTCCAGTCCTTGTACTATTATTTCTCTAGCCTCCAGGTTTCAAAGTTCAACTCAGCCACTCGTGGCAGATTGGGTGGCCTATAAAAGACCCCCAGCCTCAGTGTCCCTCCAAGGATGGTGTGTGGAGGGTAGGAGATGATGTGAGGTACCAGCACTGGCTGGCACGAGGGAGACATTCAAGAGGGAAAAGCCTATACCTGGGCTCACTTTCAAACTCCAGGTCCATGCCAGGTATCAAAGAACAAGGCCAAGAAAGAAACCAACAGAGAAGGAACCAGAAGCCGCTCAACCAGTCAAGGGGCTGCTGCCTTCTCCTCTGGAGAATCTGCCAGGAGCCAGACGAAGTGACTCTTAAGGAGCTCTTAGGGAAGATTCCAGAAGCCTTATGGGGTATTTCCATGGAGCCAGCTTCTCTCATTTCAATGCACTGCAAACTAGAGCCCAGAGACGAACTAATGTGCTTCCAGCCATATGGAAGGTTCCTGCCTTCTATATTCCTCAAGTAGGATGGTTTCTGCTTGAGCTGGTGATGAGGGATTTGGCTGTGGGAGATTGGGTTGCTCCTGGGCACCCACCTGCTAGCCCCAGAGAGGAGGCTGCCTGCCACCCGACCCCCTGTCAGCAGAGAGGGACCGCTTGGGCTCAAGTCCTAGCTCTGGCCCTGCCAAATAAGGAACGGAGACATTTATAAAAAAGAGAAACTGGGAGAAACAGAGCTGAGGTGCTGGAGGGAGGGCCCTGAAGCAGAGGTACAAGTTCCCCTGGGGATCGCCCTCCTCAGAAGCAGAGGGAAAGTCAGACCAAGTGGGTTCAACCTTGTCAAGCACTGGTTAACTCAGTCAAGGCCACTTAGCTTCTCTGTGAGAGCAGATTCTTGGGGCTGAGAGGTGGCGCTGAAGAGAAGGAAGGCACTTGCCTTGCATGAGCTATAGAGGTTTCCCTGGAACCAAATACAGACAAACACCCCCCCCCACCCCCCGGCACTGCCAGAGCAGAATTAGCAATAACCTCTGGGAAAGTACCAGGTGTGGCCCAGTCACTTCCCTGCTGAGTATTTGTAGCAGCAGCAGCAGCAGCAGCAGTAGTAATACATTACTTCTTTTATTAATAAAACAAAACCCGGGGCCGGAGAGATAGCATGGAGGTAAGGTGTTTGCCTTTCATGCAGGAGGTCATCGGTTCGAATCCCGGCGCCCCATATGGTCCCCCGTGCCTGCCAGGAGCAATTTCTGAGCCTGGAGCCAGGAATAATCCCTGAGCACTGCCGGGTATGACCCAAAAACCACAAAAAGAAAAAAAAATTTTTTTTTCTCATAAAACTGGAAAGGACGTAGTGGATAAAGGACTCAGCCCAGTGCTATCAACCAATAGGTATGAATTCTGATGGTTTGCTCCCAACCTCTGTCTACAGATCTATGGTTCTCAAATCAAGTCATAAAGAGAAGACTAAGTAGGAAACGAGCCTGGAAGATGGTTAGTCTGTCTTGTCAAGTACCCAGGGAAGACAGGACCTGCTCTCATGGGGTGGCTCTGAAGGGCAAGTATGCAGGGAAATGGGGTGCACAGAAGGGCTGAGTGTGACTAACTTGGACACATAACCCTGCCTGGGCCCTGTCAGTGCCCTGTTCTCCCCTGCCATCCCCTGCTTGGCCCCCAGAGCCAGTCACTTCAGCATGAGCAGTGAGATCTTCCAGGCTAAGCTTCCCTTTGGTGCTGGGGAAATGGAGGCCCACACAGGTACTCATTAGCTTGCCAGGGAAACTCAGAACTTTCCCTCCCTGTAGCCTCAGGGCAGGTCAATGATCAGGAGGCTGCCTCTGGAGAGCAGTTGGCAGGGGCAGGCTGGCCCCACACTACCATGACCCCTACTCAGGGCCTGTGATTGCCGCTGACCCTGGCACAACTTTTGGTTCCTTCCTACTCCACAAAGGAGTTCGGCAGGGCAGTCCACAGTACCCTGGCTGCCGCCCTTCAAGGCTGAGGGCAGATGTGGCTCTTAGCTGAGTGTGGACCCAATTCCGAGAAGCTCCAACAGGTTCTGGGACTACCCCCCCTCTCGTGTGGCAGTCTTGGCTTCTTTGTGCCCATTTCCCATCAGGACCCCTCAGGACTCCTCGCCAGTGAGGTAGTGAGGTTCTCGCGTCAGATAAACTCTAGTCAATGCAGCTGCTCCCATCTGGGGGTCTCTCTACTCCCCCTCTTCTATCTTCTCGCCCTCTCTTCTTGTTCTGACTCACTCCTAGTGATTCTCAGGAGCTATCCCCAGCTTGGTGCTAGGGGGAATCATGTAGCGCTAGAGATTCTCATTTTCTCTGTCCTCTTTCTCTCTCAACTGTTGTGGCTTTTAGTTGCTTTTGGGTCACATCTGGTGGCGCTCAGGAGCTTCTCCAGCTTGAGTGCTCAGAGACTATGTGGTGCTACTGATCGAAGTGGGTATCCTGAACCACAAGCTGGTGACCCAATCTACTGAGCTAGCTCAGCAGCCGCCCCCCCCCCCCCTCAACTCTGGGAGGACAGACAGGCCCCTTAGAGGCTGGGAAGGAAGAGTGAGTCCTGAGTACGGGGTGTTGAGCATTGTAGCAGAGGGTGGTGAAGCTGCAGTAACTTTGTACCTCAAATCTGTTACCTTTTAACACCAGTGTAACTATGTTACCTAAACAATAAATAAAGGCAAAGAAGTGTCCTTAAACCTGGGGACAGATCAAAGGGTTTATTCTATGTAGGACTAGTCTGATCTCCTAGCACTGCCTGGGGAAAAAAAAATCAGGGAATTTGGGGGGACCAGAATCCAGGGCTTAAGGTGTGGGCTTGCATACTGCTGTCCCCCACTGAGTCCTTGGCACTGTAGGGTCCCCGAGCACATAGCCAGAAATAAGACCTGAACACCTCTGGGTATGGGCCTGAGTTACATGGCCCTCCCCCCAATGTCCTCGTCTTAATCTTGTCAAATGTTTATTCTTTCTCAATAACAGCTGAAGTGGCCCACCTGGCTAGGCAGGAAGTGACTCCAACAATTTTGGTCACCTACTTTCACCTCTGTGCTCTGATGGCTCCAACACCATGAACAAATCTTGCAACATTGTGCCAGAGGGATAGCACAGCAGGTAGGGCATGTACCTCACAAGTGGCTAACCCAAGTTCCATCCCTCACATCCCACAGGGCCCCCGGAGCCAGCCAGGAGTGATTTCTGAGCACAGAACCAGGAGTAACCCCTGAGCATTGCTGGGTGTGGCCCAAACCACCATCACTACCAACAAATTTTGCAACATTCGTGCAGGCCTCCAGGTCTCCCTGCACTGGGGAAGGTAATCCTCACACCTGACTACCAGTGCTTGCTCCTGCCTCACTTGCTCACCAGGAGATCCTGACCAGGGCAAGCACTGGGTTTTCAGGCTCATTGTAAGTCCCAGAATCTACAGTGATGGGCAATTTTGCTGCCATCATGTTTTCCTGCGGGGCAGTTTGCTTTTGGCCAGCAAGGAAGATCTCTCTAGTGCCACTGTCTCCCGAGTGTCACGGGTCATAACATCAGATGAGATTAAGCAACAAAAGCAGCGTTCAGGGCCTGAGCATAGTCCATCAGGGAGGGCGCTTGCCAAGCATCTGGCCAGCTGGAGTTGGATCCCTAGCATCCCTGAGCCCTGCCAGGATTAAGCTCTGAGCACCACCAAGTGTGTCCCCCAAACCAACCTCCCCCCCCCCCAAAAAAGTGACAGTGACCTGATTTGCTCAACTGTCACCAGGCCTGGACTAACCCTGAATCACTTGTCAGCACAATGTCAATTTGTGAGGTTCGTGGGAAGAAAGAGGCTCATTCTCTCGCAATAAGACTAAATTCCAGAAGTTTGCCGCTGTCATCTCTTTCGCCTAAGCAAATTCCCTGGGTCTGAGCCCCAGGAAGGCCCGGACATGCTCCCCTAAAAGTGGGTAGGAGGCAGGCAAGCTCTAATTGCCCCACCCGCTGTCACCTTCCACCGGATGCCCCCTTAAGCACAAGCCAGACGGCGCCCTCTATCCAACAACCTCTCCTGGGGACCCCGCACACACTTCTTCTCTGCACGGGGTGTCCCCTTTCTCGGATTTCTCACAGGGGTGGGGTGCCCGTGCAGACCACCTAGGTGCTTCCTTTCTCCCACGGGGGCCGTGCAACGTTCTCAGCAGAGCACTCTCCCACTCTGGTCAAGCCATAGGGGATCTGAGGGTTGGGGATCTCTCGGGGTACCCTGGACAGGGTGGACACAGGGTGAAAACAGGACCCTCTGGGCCGAGAAAAACTAACAAGGAGACGACCACCTAGCTAGAGGTCCCTTCCAAGTCTCTTTCGAAACATCTTGGGGGGGGCTCCTTCTCCCCCCAAAGCAAAGTTGTGTGTGTTTATTCATCCCAAACAGCCTAGTTGCAGGCCGGCAACTGGCTCAGAGTCGGGGGGCTCGAAGGGCCTCTTGGGAGAAGCTGTTCGCTGTTGCTGCCGGCCAATCGGCCGGAAAGCGCCCGGGACGTCCCAGCTGGGAAGATGCCCATGACAGGGGGCGGCGGAAGCCCCGTGGCCCGGCCCGGCCCGACCCGACCCGGCCTGTCCGGCCTTGCCACACCTCCCAGCAGCCCCCGCGCGCCGCACTGCGCAGGCGCCGTGGCGCGCCGCCACCCCTCCCCCCGCTAACTGCTCCCGTCGGTCCGTTCCCCTCGTCCCCCCGCAGCACTCGCAAGGTCCCCGCCTCGGACTCGCGGGCGCTTCACGCTCACCGCGAACGCGCGGCGTCGGGTACAGCTTCAGGGCCTTCTCCAGGAAGCGGAGCGCTCGGTCGGGCTGGTTGCTCTGGATGGCCTTGAGGGCGATGCTCAAACAGCGCTCGGCTTCATCCTTGTTGGATTCCATGGCGGAACCAGAACGCGGAACCAAGGAGGGGGAGGCCGGGCGAGCGAAGGGCTGCGCCAGCCACCGGCGCGTCGCGGGGCCGCCGAGCGCACGCTGATGACGTCAGGCCCCGCCCCGCCCCGCCGGGGAGCGAAGGCGGAAGCGCTACCGTATGTCTCCGTAGAGACGGGCGGGCTACATTGGACATTTCTGGGGCCTTGAAGGGGAGGACGCTTGCAGGGTTTTTGGTTGCCGAGCTTGGCATTGGAGAGGATGGGCACTTCTTCATGCCGAAGGAATGGGGAATAAGAAGAATAATGATAATAATAAGAATAATGAAGAATAAGGATAATAGGGCCGGAGAGATAGCATGGAGGTAAAGCGTTTGCCTTGCATGCAGAAGGTCGGTGGTTCGAATCCTGGCATCCCATATGGTTCCCCGAGCTTTCCAGGAGTGATTTCTGAGCATGGAGCTAGGAATAACCCCTGAGCACTGCCGGGTGTGACCCAAAAACCAATAATAATACTAATAATACTAACACTACTACTAATAATAAAAATAAGGATAATAAGAATGAAGAATAAGGAATGACCACTGCTTGCCAAACCGGGAATACTTGCAGGTTTTTGCATTGGAGAGAAAAGTCACTTCTTTATTCGCTAGATAGTAAGGGCCTACTATGTGCCAAATTGGGAATCAGTGCAAATCTTGAAAGGCAGCTATGCTCACCACTATACCACCAATGCATGGAATCAATGCAAATCTTTGCATTGGAGATAAGTCACTTCTTCAATCCCTTCTGTACCTAATACTCCAATGAAAATCTTGTCAAGGTTACCAAGGGCCCACAGGTAGTTTCTTCGTTTGATGAGAATCTTGAGCCCCTGGTAAATAGTATTTGGTAAGAGGCTCCGAGAAGTCAGTCCGGCCGCTGTTGCTTAGCTAGCTGGGAGAATGCATAGCTTGCACCAGATATTAGAGGTGGTGAGAAATTCAGATTCTAGATAGATTTTGAAGACAATGCTTTTGCTGATGAAATATATGTGATGTGTGAAAGAAAAGCGTCCAGTACTAAGTCCGTGACCCCGGAGTCTCTGCCTTGAACCACCAGCCTAGCTGCAGGATGAGAATTAATTGCCAGGAGTGGCCCTAGATTCCTTGAGCACCCTCTTGGAAAGTCCAGTAAATAAAAGAGAGTGAATAAGTACACAGCAGCAAAAATCAACATTTGGGTGCTCACTTCAGCAGCACATAAACTAAACTGGAGGGATCTTGAGACCACACCACTAGGTGTGGCCCCAGAATAAAAACAAGAAAAGGTAGTCAGTCCCTAAGCACCTCTGGATGTGGCTCCAAAACCAGAGGCAAAAGTAAAGTGGCAGCAGTGCCTCTCAGGTACTAATAATGTCCTCAGCCTTATCCCCACTCCCATTTCTGCCAGACTTCTGTCCCTTGTCAAGGTTGCCTCCAAGCTCCACACTATCAGGTCCATTGGTCCTTTTTGGTCATCAGCTGACTTGAAACATTCACCTTACCTAGCATTCCCCCCCCCCCTTTTTTTTTTTGTTTTGTTTTGGGCCATATCTGGCAGCTCTTAGGGGTTACTCCTGGCTCTGCACTCAGAAATCGCTCCTGGCAGACTTGGGGGACCATATGGGATGTCAGGGATCGAACCCGGGTCCATCCCAAGTTGGCCGCGTGCAAGGCAAACGCCCTACCGCTGTGCTATCGCTCTGGCCCCGCATCTTGTTTTCTATCCTCATAAGTTACTGCCTCCTGTCCTTTTCCAGAATTCTCTTTTAGATCTCTCAACACTAACACTAGGCTACTAATTAATCATCTTTCTCTCCTTCCCTATCTACTCTCACTTCTTTGCTGCTGTTAGTTCCAGATCCTGAAGCATCATTTATGGGCCTTTGTCAATCTTGTCCCATAGTTTGTGTGAAATGACTGTTGTCATGGACATTTCTTCCCAATGAATATGGGCTATGCCTTAGGAATTCAGTTTTCAGAAACATCTCTTTTGGCACTTGGACTTTGTACATAGTGCTCTCTGTTTCTGCTTGTTAATATGTCAACATTCAGATCTCATTGCCTTTTTAAACAAAAATAATTTTTTTTTTCGTTTTTGGGCCACACCCTGTGACGCTCAGGGGTTACTCCTGGCTATGCGCTCAGAAGTTGCTCCTGGCTTCTTGGGGGACCATATGGGACGCCGGGGGATCGAACCGCGGTCCGTCCAAGGCTAGCGAAGGCAAGGCAGGCACCTTACCTCCAGCGTCACCGCCCGGCCCCAACAAAAATAATTTTATTTATTTTTTTGGGTCACACCTGGCAGCGCTCAAGGGTTATCCCTGACTCTATGCTCAGAAAACGCTCCTGGCAGGCTCAGGGGACCATATGGGATGCCGGGATTTGAACCACCGACCTTCTGCATGCAAGGCAAACACTTTACTTCCATGCTATCTCCGACTCCCAAAATAATTTT
The DNA here is from genome assembly GCF_024139225.1 of Suncus etruscus. Lineage (NCBI taxonomy): Eukaryota > Metazoa > Chordata > Mammalia > Eulipotyphla > Soricidae > Suncus > Suncus etruscus. The sequence goes on along the minus strand of NC_064862.1, from coordinate 52,457,409 downwards.
CTCTGTAAGTGTGCCTTGACTTTCTAATTTGTTTATGGGTGGGGGAAATGGTTCAAGTGCTACAAATGTATAAGGCCCTGAATTCCATCCCCACAGCATGTGGTATCTCCAATACTGTTAACTCTGCTGACATTGGTGGAGGAAAGATGACACTGGTGGTGTGGTAGGATTGGTGTAAGAACTCTAAATGTCCAAAACAAGTGGATCATGAACAGCTTTGTAAGTAGTGTTTAAACAAGTATAAAACGAAACCCAAGAGTATGAGACCAAATTGATTTTGCCGTTCTTCTGACTTTCCTAAACCCTCTCCCAGCAACCTCTTTACTCTTTCCCCCAGCTTTCTCACTAGAATGAAAACTCCTGGAAGACCTTATTCAGTGTCTGCACCTACTAGGTGATAGGTAAGAGTCATTAAAGACCTTGAATGACAACTCATATCTCAATTTGAACTCTAGGTCCCTAGAATGCAGTACCAAAGCACCGAATTTTTCCCTTCTCTCGAGTCGCATCCCATCGTCTCTCAGCAAGGTTCTGGTCCATTTCTAGCTGTTGAGACACCCCACTTCCTGCTACCCTGGGCCAGGGATTGGGGCCAGGCTGGCCAACCTCCCGCCTCTCTGTCCATGGGCTCTGTGCTGAGCTTTCTTGCCAGGAGATGGCGCTAGAAGCCTGAAAGTAGAATCTTCCTTTTCTGAGAACTTGTGGGGCAGATCACCCCACTGGGACTGTGAGGGGAGGTTCCAGCTAGGACACCCAGCTCCTCCTGGTACCAGTGACAGCCTGGATGTCTGGCGTTTGGCCATCTCTAGTGCATATGACTGAGTCAGAGTAAAATCTTGGTAGTCTGGAATGCTCTTCAAAGATGGTGTTTGGAAGATGAAACTTGTTTTCAAGCTGTTTCCTTTGCGATTCTTTCTCCATCTTCTTCCTACTCTCTCTCTTGTTGCTGAGCACAAGGTGAAGGCGCCCAGCTATCTCTTCCCCTCCTCAGAGCTTAAAGGCTAGAACCCGAGAGTTATTTTTGCTTTTGAAAGCAGAGAACAGCACAGTAGAGAACAGCTGTAGGTGTATGGGAGGCATTTATTGAGGCACCGCTAGTATCATGTTTGCATCGCCCAAAGGTTATTTTAAAATCAGCTTTGGGGGCTTGAGCAATAGCACAGGTTTAGGGCATATGGCCTTGCAGTCGTCCAACTGGGATGGACCCGGGTTTGATCCCCGACATCCCAATGGTCTCCTGAGCCTGGCAGGAGCGAATTCTGAGCGCAGAGCCAAGAGTAACCCCTCTGCAAGGCTGGGTGTGGCCCCCAAAAAACAAACAAAAAATAAAAATAAAATAGGGGCTGGAGCACAGAGGTAGGGCATTTGCCTTGCACATGGCTGACCCAGGACGAACCTGGGTTCAATCTCTGGTATCCCATATCGTTCCCCCCCAAGCCAGGAGTAGTGACACCGGGTGTGGCCCAAAAACCAAAAACCAAAAAAGAAAAGTAAAAAAGCCCTTACACAGGGCTCTGAAAGTCAGCACTTGAGGACTTTTACAGATGGGATAAATCCCGTAAGCCAAAGCACCACACACACAAAAGAGGGGCCAGAGAGATAGCATGGAGGTAAGGCATTTGCTTTGCATGTAGAATGGTGGTTCAAATTCCGGCATTCCATATGATCCCCAGAGCCTGCCAGGAGTGATTTCTGAGTGTTGAGTCAGGAGTAACCTCTGAGCGCTGCCGGGTGTGACCCAACAACCAAAAATAAATAAATAAATAATAATAATAAAAAATAAAAAAAAGAAAGAAAAGGGGCCAGAGTGATGGTACAGTGGTAGGGCATTTGTCTTGCACGTGGCTGATCCAGGACGGACTGGTGTCAATAGGGTCCACTAAGCCAGGAGCGATTTCTGAGCCCATAGCCAGGAGTAACCCCTGAGCATCACCAGGTGTGGCCCCCCTCCAAAGAAATAAAAAAACAAACAAACAAAAAACCCAGAATACTTACTGGAAATGTAAATTAAGTGCTCCAAGGACTCCTGTTTGCTGAAGCAGCAAAAATCAATCTCAATCTACACCGAACAGCAAACCATGAGGTGGCCTCAAAGAATTGCTAGTTTTGGGGCTGAAGAAATAACACAGTGGTAGGACGTTTGCCTTGCTATGTGGCCAACCAGGGTTTGATCCCCAACAACCCATATGGTCTCCTGAGCCTGCCAGGTGTGATTTCTGAGTGCAGAGTAAGGAGTAACCTGAGCACTTCCAGGTATGGCCCCAAAACCAAAAACAACTCCCCCCCCCAAAAAAAAAAAACAGCTATGGTTGGCTGAAGGTCTGTTTCTTTTGTCATGTTGCTGTTTTCTGTCTCCACCTTGGGGCTCAGTCTCACAGAGATGGCCCTCAAGTGGCCATAGTGCCACTGTGGGTAAGTTGGAAGGAGATGGAGAGGCTGAGTCTAACAAGCTTTTCTCTTCAGGTAGAAGAGACAAGTTGAATTATCCTGATTTTCCCGTTTCCTCTGCTTATTTGCAAGTCTGCCCAGGAAATGTCTCTCAAACCCCTCTCATTCATATTCCACCTCGTTCAGGATGTATGTGTGTGGTCTTAACTTGCACCTCTCACAATTTATCCCATTGTGTCAGAGTGCATCACAATGGGACTTTTCTCTCCCTCACACTCGAGACCAACAATTTGTTTTCTCATGTGCAAACTTCATGCTTTTTGCCTTTTGAGTCATCTGGAGAGAGAAGTAGAAAGGGGACTGACTCTAAAGCAAAGGAGACACTCTTTTTAGGCAGAGGGAAGGGTTTATTGCCAACAGTTTACAAGTGTTTAAGACAGAATTGACAGGCTTTTGGCCAACTCCTGCTCCAGAGACACCAGGGCAAAGGGCATTAGCAGAGGCTGCTCACTGAGCACTGGCCCAACAGAGGCTCGAGGGACTCCTCAACACAAAAAAAGGGAGAGAGCTGTGAATTGGCCGCTTTTCCGGGACCACTGTGGCCAAGGGCACTCCTCCCTCCTGCCAGCAGAGGGGCCAGGGCGCCTTCAGTACCATCTATCTGACGAGGCAGAGAAAGTTTCTTCCAACTCACCAGCAGAGGGACAAGCAGGGGAGGTCATGATTTGACTAAATCCGCAAAAGTGACAGGAGAACTGGCCGCTTCCCAGAAGGGGGCGCGAGTGAGCTACGAGGCTGAGCTCGAGCAGGTCGGGAAGGAAAACAGTGGCTGCTCATTCCCAGGAGGACTCGCATGGCTACCAGCTTAAGAGCAGATGGGACTGTGGCCTGGCTGGGCTCTGAGGTAGCGTTGGGTCCTTCCCTACTGGACTTTTCTATTTGGGCAAAGCAAAGTCCCAGGCGGTTTCTTGAGCGCACTTCCACATGGCCTGCATGAGGCGTGTGAAGCCCATGTCCTTGGGCTTTTCCAGGCCCCGCATCAGTCGCTGCTTCATTATGGACACGAACTCCTTATTGCTTAGCTCCCCATTGCCTGTGGGTGCAAAAAACAAAACAGGTGAAGGGTGAGGGAAGGCCCTGAACAAATTCCTTTGAGCCCAGTGCTCGGGCACACCCATAGCTGAAACCAAACTGGTTTTGCTCTTTCCAACAGTTTGGTTCAGGGGTCTCAAACTCAATTTACCTGGGGGCCGCAGGAGGCAAAGTGGGGGTGATCCTTGAGTGCAAAGTCAGTAGTAAGCCTTGAATATTCGGGGTGTGTGATCCAAACAACTAAAACAAAACAAAACAAAACAAAAAAAGATTCCTCTAGGGCAGGGCCACAAAATGTTGTATGGAGAGCTGCAAACGGCTCGCGGGCTGCGAGTTTGAGACCCCTGGACTTTGGTTGGTCCCATGAAAGTAGAATAAGAATGTCTTAAGATATCAGGTCCCATGGGCCCGGAGAGATAGCACAGCGGTGTTTGCCTTGCAAGCAGCCAATCCAGGATCAAAGGTGGTTCAAATCCCGGTGTCCCATATGGTCCCCTGTGCCTGCCAGGAGCTATTTCTGAGCAGACAGCCAGGAGTAACCCCTGAGCCAGGTGTGGCCCAAAAACCAAAAACCAAAAAAAAAAAAAAAAAAAAAAAGAAAAAGAAAAAGATAGCAGGTCCCAGTCAAGGGACTAAGCCTCAATAAGACGCAGAAAACATCCAGGTTTGGGAGAGAAAAATGTGGTGTGGAGGGGCCATAAAGGAATAAATGGGGGGGGCCGGGCGGTGGCACAAGAGGTAAGGTGCCTGCCTTGCCTGTGCTAGCCTTGGATGGACCTGGGTTCGATCCCCCGGTTTCCCATATGGTCCCCCAAGCCAGGAGCGACTTCTGAGCACATAGCCAGGAGTAACCCCTGAGCGTCACCGGGTGTGGCCCAAAAACCAAAAAAAATAAAAAAATAAAAAAAAAATAAAAAAATAAAAAAAAGGAGAAAATGGGGAATGGTATAGGGAATCAAGGAAACCCAGAGGCCTACCCAGGGTCCAGAGTGATATAGTACAGAGGAGGGCATTTGCCTTGCATGGGGCCGACCCAGGTTTAATCCCCAATACCCCATGTGGTCCCCCAGAGCCTGCCAGGAGTGATCCCTGAGTGCAAAGCCTGGAGTAAGCACTGAGAAGTACTGGGTGTATCCCCCACCCAAAACCAAACCAAAAGAAACAAGAAAAAGTAACCCAGGTTGAAAAGGTCCACTCAAGACCAGCTCAAGGACCTGAGTTCATTAAAGCAAAATCCAATTCTGTGAAAATGGTTAGGACAACCACAATATCTGGGGGAAGTTTGATTGGGCCAGAGAAATAAGACAGTGAGTAGGGCTCTTGCCTTGCGTGCAGACAATCTAGGTTCGATCCCCAGCACCCCAGATGGTCCTCTGAGCACTGCCAGGAGTGATTTCTGAGCAGAGCCAGGAGTAAGCCCTAAGCATCACAGAATGTGGCTCCCAAACAAACAAAAACAAGAGAACAAAAACCTGGAAAAAATTGGGTTCTCAACAGCAGTTCTGTTTCCTTCAGTAATGAAGGAAATAGTTTACTTCTGTGCTGTCCCATAGAATGGCAAACCACATGGGACAGTCAAGCTCTTGACAGGGAACCAGAGAGACCAGGAAACTGAATTTTATTTTATTTTTTTTTGGTTTCTGGGCCACATCCGGCAGCACTCAGGGGTTACTCCTGGCTTGCTCAAGGGATCATATGGGATGCCGGGGATCAAACCAGGTCCCTCCCAGGTCATCTGTGTGCAAGGCAAATGCCCTACTGCTGTGCTATCTCACCGCACCAGGAAACTGAGTTTTAATGTGATTAATTTAAGTCACTGCACATGACTCAAGGTTTGCTGCTGGACAGGGCAGCCTGAGAGAACAGCCGAGCCCTAAATAGGACCAGGCCAACCCTGTTCTCACTCCAGGCATTCTCTGACTCAGATCCTTTGGAGTGCAGGTTATATATCTGAACACCTAAGTTCTGCTCAAATGACTAAGTTAATGAATACCCATGAGGCCTGTGAAGTGCAAAGTCCTGGCTGAGATTCTAGTTTGGGGTCTAAAGGTGACCAGGATGTGCCCTTCTAATGCTCACAGTTTGGTGGGGAAGTTGAGTGACATACTTGGAACTGAAGTCATAGAGTAACACAGAAAAATGATGGAACACAGAACAAGGATGGAAAAAGCCAGCCGTAGTCACAGTATTGCAAGAACCGCGTCAGGGGGTGTCCCCTCAGTTACCCAGCTGGCCCTGGAATTTCAGGCCTGCTTTCTGGTTACAGGAGAAAAATGACTCCTCGATCTGCTGGGTGTGTGTATAGGTGACATGGTCTACAGGGGTCAGCACAGCTTCATTCAAGTCCTCTCTTTATCCCCTGTTGCGGACCTAGGAAAATTCACTGCTCTGAGTTTCAGCTTTCATTGGTGGAAAATGTGGCTGAAAACAATGCCTTGGAAAAGGCACAATAGGAGGCTCAAGACGATGCTTGGATCCAGGAAGCAGCCAAGTGAGCCAAACCTTCCTGGTTTATTATCATTATCCATGATTCCTGCTGCTGCAGCCACAGAAAGACCAGGAGGACTTCAACTAGGCTCAACTCCGTGATAGCTGCACCTAACAGACCACTGAGGGTTGCTGGACTGTGAAGATGGAAAATAAATGAAGATGATGTGCCAGGGAGGTAGACGGATCCATGCCCCATTCAGGCCTCCTCCACATCAACTATGAGTCCCGGATTCCTCAGTGCTCCCCTGTGACTCCCGCCACTGGCTCCAGAGGACCTCACTCACCATCGCAGTCGAAGAGGGCGAATACCACGTCGCACACATGGTCTGAGAGCTCCACTTTTGCAACAGTCCGGGCCACCTGCTGCATAGTCACTGAAAGGAGGGAGAGACAGAATCAGCACCACCAGACACTTCTTCTCTGGCTCTGAAGCAGGAGTTACATTATTGGCGCAGAGCTCAGGGGGGTCCCAGGAGCTCTCCCAGTCATCTCAGCCAACTGGGCTGGCAGCGATGCTTGGAGATGGGGATACACATAGTGCTGGGGATCAAAGTGCAAGGAAGGCCTGTACCCTAAGCCCTAGGCTTCCTCTCCAGTTTGATTATCTAGATCTTAGCCCGTAACACACTTTCCCTTAATGCCACAGGTTCTGTTCTTCCCTCCAGTGCTGCATTTGCTTTAGAGAGGACTTGATATTACGATATTAAGTTTCTAGGGCCACAAAGTAAACTGGATGTTTCTGGCATCTGGGGAGATGCAGGGATGGGGAATAAGTACTGACGAGGAAAACACCATCTGTCTGGCTATCCCAGGCCGGCTTTGCTACTCTATGAGGGTAATTGATACTGCTGATTTGCCCATTTACAATGGTACACATACGGAGCATTTTTTTGTTGTTGTATGTTTTGGTTTTAGTTTTTGAGCTACACCTGTTTGTGCTCAGAACTTATTCCTGGCAGTGCTCAGGGGACCGTATGGGATGCCAGGGATCATCGAACCCAGGTTGGCGACATACAAGGTGAACAACTTCCTCACTAAGCTATTGCTCTGGTTCCAGGGGCATGCTTTATATCACAAACACTACGGCATAATGCAACTTGAAAAAACACCTAATGACAATTAAGGTCGGACTTCAGTCTATGGATTCTAAAACATTCAGTGGCAGTTTTTCTATATAATGATGACCTTCAGAGCACCCTAAAAAAGACCAAGTAGGGGTATCCTTGTACTGTATTAAAAATTAATAACGGTGGCCCTACAGTGGGTAGGGCATTTGCCTTGCATGCAGCCAACTCAGGTTCGATGTCATTTTATACGGTTCCCCTGAGCCTGCCAGAAATAATTTCTGAATGCAGAGCCAGGAGGTTGAGCACTGCTGGGTGTGGTCCCAAAACCAAAGTAATAACAAGACCAAGCAGAAGCAGTAGGAACAACAAGACCAAGCAGAACAGTTGATATGAGTCTTTCTTGGCACTTTCCTCTCATAGGAAAGAAGATTCCCAAAAAGTTAAAAACTTCACAGGGCAGATGAGGGACCCAGAGCACAAGCTGAGGGAGGTGGTCAGAGGAAGAGGACACAAGGCTTCTGGCCCCTGTTGCTGATTGACAGCTGAAACTACAGGATGAGCCTAGGTCCTGCTGCCTGCTCCTGTCACTGACAGACAGCTGGACACCAGCAGGATGAGCCTGGCCCACCTCTCGCTGGGAAGAAGCAGCAATCCCCCTTTCATGAAGTTTGTAGGCATCATCTTTTTGTTCTTGTTTCTCTTTTGTAGACCACAACGCACGCACGCACGCACACGCACGCACACACACACACACACACACACACACACACGAACAAACCCCAAAGTAAATTCTCTCAGCATTGACTGTTAAACACCAGCAATCATGTGGCACTTTTTCTATACAATATGACCATTAGAGCATCCTTACAAAACCAAGATAGGGAGGACAAGGTAGTTCCCATTCTCATTCTCCCCTGCTCTCCTCAAGCCTGATCCACCTCCCACTGTTTAGAGATACATATGTTTTTATTTAGAGACACATATCAGTTCTACCATATTTTCCGGTGTATAAGATGACTTTTGAAACAAAAAAAGTCAACCGAAAATTGGGGGTCGTCTTATAGGCCGAGTATATCCCAAAAAATGTTTCAATATACTGCTAAACAAAAATTGTCTGAATATTGCCACAAAACGAATTTTCCAACTCGATCCTGCACTAATCACTGCAAGGCTGCTCGGACCGCCTCTCTAACTCAGCCAATCCAAGCAGGCTTTTGATGCATGCAAATTAGACAATGTTCTGGACCCGAATCTACACTGTCAAAAGCCTGCTCAGATTGGCCAGAGTCAGAGAGGAAGTCTATTACAGTATAAGCTCTGAACCTTTGCTTGTTGTGATTGGCTCACTGTGGTACATACAGTTGCAGCACAGGAACATTCTGTCTGATACAGCGAATATAGGCCGAAACCTATGTTTTAACTGCAAAATTAGGGGGTCGTCTTATACACCGGCAAATACGGGGATCTGCTTTTAATTGAGGCAAAGTCAGAGGAATCTGGTCCACATCTGGCTGTGCTCAGGGATCAGTCATGACGGTGCTCGGGACGATACTAAAGTGTCAGTGACTGAACTGCAGTCAGCCACATTCTAGGCAGTTGCTTTACCCACTGTGCTCTCTTTATCCCATAACAATAACAATAACAATAACTATATATATATACACACACACACACACTTTTTTTTTTGGGTCACATGCGGCTGCGCTCAGGAGTTACTCCTGGCTTTGCACTCAGAAGCCCCTCCTGGTAGGCTCAGGGGACCACATGGGATACCAGGATTCGAACCACCTTCTGTTTGAATCAGCTGCGTGCAAGGCAAGCGCCTTACCACTGTGCTATTTCTCCGGCCCTAATTTTTATTCTCTATGTTTTTTGTTTGAGTTACATCCAGTAGTGCTCAGGGACGATGTGATATGAGAAACTGAATCCCAGTCTCTCATAAGCTTGTGCCCCAGCTGGCTGAAATATCTCTCAGGGGTCCCCCCAACAGCACTTTTATAAACACTGGAAGTAAAAATTTTATATAACTTGCTTTGTTACAATATTTGCTTTAGAGGCCGGGCGGTGGCGCTAAAGATAAGGTGCCTGCCTTGCCTGCGCTAGCCTTGGACGGACCGAAGTTCGATCCCCCGGTGTCCCATATGGTCCCCCAAGCCAGGAGCAACTTCTGAGTACATAGCCAGGAGTAACCCCTGAGCGTTACCGGGTGTGGCCCAAAAACCAAAAAAAAAAAAAAAAAAAAAAAAGAACAATATTTGCTTTATTTGTACTGGTTTGGAAGTGAAGCTATAGTATTGTCCCAGATGCACCTGACTGGTATGAGAAACAAAATGCCCACTGTTGGCTTTGTCTGTCTTGGCAGAAAATAAGGATGAGTGCTCTGAGAAAACACAGAATCAACTGGAAGACAATGAGTGTGCTCAGACTGTGAACTAAGTTATTCACTGAAAGGCCCTCTGAGGGTGCAGAGAGATCTGAGAGGCAGGTCCCCATCTCTTCTGCATCGGAGAAACGTGATTCTCACCTCAATCCCAGGCCTCTCTAAAAACGAACCTGCCCCCCTTTCTCAGCAATTCCCTTCTCACAGCGGGATGAGTGCCCAAGGCCAATTCCTCTTGATATTCCAAGTGCCCATTCTTTGGTCACTGGAGATGGGTCCCCCATCCTGTAAAGAAAACATGAAAGAAGCTGCTTTGCCAAGGTGAAAAGCTCTTCAAGTGGTACTGGGGTTCAGTAGGGACCCCTTGAGGCCTCCTTCGGGAATGCTACTCAATAAATGGATGAGTCAGAGATATGTCCCATCACACACACACACACACACACGCATGCACACCTCTAGTATCATTTTTTCTATGAGTCAGAGATATGTCCCATCTCACACACACACACACACACACATGCACACCTCTAGTATCAATTTTTTCTATGAGTCAGAGATATGTCCCATCTCACACACACACACACACACACACACACATGCACACCTCTCTAGCATCACTCACACACACACACATGCACACCTCTAGCATCATTTTTTTTTCTACAGAAAAAATGTACAGACAAGAACTGAGAAGCCTTTGTAACCAACCACTGGGTTGTAATCAGCCAATAAACAGCCTCACTACAGGGGAGTCCTTGAGTCCCATGAGGTGAATCAGAACAGTGAAAGGAAGCATTTAAATTGCTAGTCAGCTGTCAAGCTCTAGGGACCGGTGGAATGAAATGAGGTTTAGAAACCAAGTATTTGACAGCTGGCTTGAGAACAGTCTCAGTCATATCTGCCCCTGATAGCAAAGTCACAATGAATCATAGCAAACAGTTTGCTCCCAACTAGACTTCGGCTTCCCTATGCAGACAACTGACAGTGCTGGGATTTGGCTACCTGACTTGATAGGGCAAGTGGCCTGATGTCTGGGATTCTAGTTTCTCACTGGAAAGGTGTCAACAAGGAGCTGGAAACTGCCTTTGAGGAGTCTTAAGTTTTTTTTTTTTTTTGGGTGGGGTCATACCCCAAGGCACTCAAAGGTTACTCCTGGCTCTGCACTTAGAAATTGCTCCTTGCAGGCTCAGGGGACCATCTGGGATGCTGAGAATCGAACGTGGATCCGTCCTGAGTTGGTCGCGTGCAAGGCAAATGCCCTACTGCTGTGCTATCACTCTAGCCCCGAGGAAGCTTAAGTTGTCAAGGTAGGTCATCTATCCATTCACCTGTCCATCCATCTTTCCCTCCTTCTTTCCCTTCCTTCTTTCCTTCCCTCTTTCTTTTTTCTTTTTTGTGCTACAACCACTGGTGCTATAGACTGACTCCTGACTGTGCTCAGAAATCAATAGATTTCTAGTGTGTAAATTTGGTTCATTTATATGAGTAGGATAGGATGCATATGAAATTAATATTTTTTAATTAGATAAGGACAGCAAGAATTTTTTATTTTGCTTTTTGGCCACACCCCGTGATGCTCAGGGGTTACTCTTGGCTCTGCGCTCAGAAATCACTCCTGGCTTGGGGGACCATATGGGATGCTGGGGGATTGAACCATGCCGTCCTGGGTCAGCCATGTGCAAGGCAAAACGCTCTACTGCTGAGCCACCGCTCTGGCCCCTGGATAGCAAGAATTTCTAGAAGTGGCTTTGACACTCAAATATGATTATCTTATGGATCATTGCTCATGGGCCCACCTCTGCTACACTGAAGGACTGTGGAATACCAAGGACTGAACCTGAGGTTCTTGCATGCCTCTCCAGGCCTCATTGGGCTTCTGGAAAAGTTCAAGCAGAAACTATGCTGTGTGGATAAGAACTCACACATCTGCTTCCAACAAGAGAATGTGGAAGCTGGAGGAGAGGGCACTGAATTCCACAAGATGTGCCCAGAGTGGTCACTAAACCAGTGGAGAGCAGAGCTGGTTGCGAACCTCAATGACCTGACTCACAGCCCAGTGCTCCTTCCTTATCATCAGGGCCCTTCTGACCTCTGACCGGGACAATGAAAATCCTGCACAAGCTGTCATTCTACCTAAGAAATAGGGCTCAAGTGAAAGAAGAGCCAAATCGGAGAACACTCAGGCAGGGCTGAATTACTGAGCACTTGGAGCCAGCAATGTAGCCTGAAGATATTAGCATCCCCTGGGAACTCCAAAGTTGATTCTGGGCACAGCTTAAAAGGCTCCTGACTAAGCTGCCCAGGAAAAGCACATGAGACAAAGGTGACCCGGGAGCTTTTTATCCTGGTTTCTACTAATGCATCGACAGTTTGCATGACCCAGTTTGGAGCTGCTCCATTTCTTCCAGGTGCAAAGGTGCTGGGAAAAGTGAGACCCAAAAAGAGGCCCATGGCTCTAGCTGTGTGGTACTGTGACTCTCCTACCATCCTGGGCTGCAGTGGAAACAGTCAAATTCCTGAGGTGACTGCTAAGGTTAAGAACAGGGAGCCCTTTGCACTCTGGCCCTGGAAGGCTCGGGATGTGATGTCTTTCTTTTCTTTTCTTTTTGGGCCACACTGGTGATGCTCAGGGGTTACAACTGGCTATGTGCTCAGAAATCACTCCTGGCTTGGGGGACCATATGGGACACTGGGGGATTCTTCCTAGGATGTGGTCCTTCCTAGGCTAGCCAGGGCAAGGCAGACGCCTTACTCCTTGTGCCACCACTCCCTCCCCACACTTAAGGGCATCCCTAGTGGGCTTGGGGAAGGGGCATGGGAAGCATTTTTTTCTTTAAAATGTCATAGTCCTGGGGCTGGAGCAATAGCACAGTGGGGAGGGTGTTTGCCTTGCACACTGCTGACCCATGTATGATTACTGACATCTCATATGGTCCCCCAAGCCTGCCAGGAGAAACCCCTGAGCACCAACAAGCACAATTCTTTTTATCCCTTGATTTTTTTTTTTTTTGGATGGGGGCCACACCTGGTGGTGCTCAGGAATTAATTACTCCTGGCTCTGCACTCAGGAATCACTCCTGGTGGTGCTTGGAGGACCATATGGGATGGCAGGGTTCTTTCTGAATCTATGTGACCTTTTTGGTGGTTTATCTTAGCCCCGTCTCTTCTTTCGCCAGTGATAATCCTGAATCCTTAAAGTAATTTCCCTCTTGGGGGCATGAATATAATTTTACACAACGCAATATATTTAAAGCCAAGCAGTTAAGTTAGCATCAATCTTTAGAACCGCTGACTTTAAATTGGGGAATAAAAGCCAGGTCTTTGCAGAAGAAGTGGCTCATAAAGTAAACATTTACCTCCCAATGTTAGCTTCCCTGCCAACCTCGTGAATTAAATTTACCTTAAAAATGGATGACTTTACGCCCCCATATACTATGATACGCTACGTGGCTTTATTTCTTTTTTACATAGGCACATTAAAACGGAAAAATACTATACATACAAATAAGTTCTTATCTAATAGAGATGGGAACACACAAATCTTGTAGTGCAATGGAACCTTACACCCTGAACATTGACATAAAGACCTGGCACAGGCCTCAGAAGAATGGGCATTCTCCATCCACCCATGATCTAGAGAAGACATCCACAAAACATCCAAGGTTGCCTATAACATCACCTAGAGGCAATCTTCTACCAGGGAAGACCCTACCGCTGCTCTGACATCGACCTACTCAAGAGACTTCCCTTAACACTGAGAAGACTTAACAACAACAATGACATGCTTACGGGACAGGGCTTTCTGTATTGCCCCTTAATTGTGAGGTGAAACTAGAGGATACTCCACCCACACCAGCCTGACTTCAATGTAGGATGTGCAGATTCCAGGATTTTTTGTTTGTTTGTTTTTGGGCCACACCCGGCAGTGCTCAGAGGTTACTCCTGGCTGTCTGCTCAGAAATAGCTCCTGACATGCATGGGGGACCATATGGGACAACAGGATTCGAACCAACCACCTTAGGTCCTGGATCGGGTGCTTGCAAGGCAAACGCCGCTGTGCTATCTCTCCGGGCCCAGATTCTAGGATCTTTAATACAGAAACCTGATGCCAACAATAGAGAGTGCGTGAAAAATAAAACTGTATTGGCACTACAGACAATGACTTGGATTGAATAAACTAGTTTTCCTGGAGCCTAGAATTGGTCTTATGCCAGGAAACTTTAGGGGTAGGGTCTCCTTGTATTTAGACCAAGGCTTTTCCTTTCCATGTCCCCCATATTTTGGTGGGCCTATGCAAACAATATTTGCCACTCTAACACCGTTTTTACTGTGCTCTTTTGACTCTAACCCTTAACAAAAAAAAACCTTAAAATTTTGATGTTAACTTAAACTAATATGCATAAGCATGAAAATATTAAAAAATACTATGCCTTCAATGTTTAAGGAGTCACATAAATCTCATGGCTTTAGATTGTTTTGTGAGCTGCTAAGAAATGTTATAAAGTACTACTAGCGGGGGACTTGTGGACAAAGTAATTGTAAATGGGTTCTGCCTTATTTTTCTTAATGTTCTTTGACTGTAAGTTCAATATTTAGGCATCAGCAAGGGGATTTCTTTTAAAAACTCTGTTTATGGGCGACTGTCCTTCCACTGTAACTTTACCTTCTCCTCTTTGCATCATTGTTCTCATAATTCAAAATAAAAGGGCCGGAGAGATAGCATGGAGGTAAGGCATTTGCCTTTCATGCAGAAGGTCATCAGTTCAAATCCCAGCATCCCATATGGTCCCCCGTGCCTGCCAGGAGCAATTTCTGAGCATGGAGCCAGGAATAACCCCTGAGCACTGCCGGGTGTGACCCAAAAACCACACACACACACACACAAAAGGATGACTTTGTCTTAAATGAATGGAATACTGGCCCACTCACATAGAAATGTTTTCACAAGAAACAGTGAAAGTTCTGGGGCTTGTTGAACTCAAACTGGAAAAGCAATGATGAAACAGAAGCCTGTTCCTCTTCCTTAGCTTGGCCTCCCATACCTCGGTGGCAATTTGACCATCTATCTCCTGCTCTGGCTGTGGTGGTGGTCGTGGGGCACTCTCCACTCATCCTTAGTACTGTGAGTTTCCCCCAGTCTCGCCCATGCAGAGAAACACATTGTCCCCCCAAGCAATTCTGGCTCCTCCAGGCAGCAGTGGGAGCTGATACTGCAGAGATCAGGCACACAGGAGACAATGAAGGTGAGTCTGTCATCTTAATTTCCTATCTTCCTTCACGCATAGTAGACGGAGTTAAAGAAAAAATACTATTAAGTGGCCTTACATAAGTTCCCTCCCTGTCCTAAAATTTTAAGACAAGTTATTTATTTGTTTTGATTTTTAGGCCACACCTGGCAGTATTCAGGGGTTACTCCTGACTCTGCACTCAGGAATCACTGTCAGGCTGCGGGACCATATAGGATGCTGGGTATAGAAGAACCCATGTTGGTGATATGTAAGGCAAATGCCCTCCCCACTGTACTATTGTTCTGGACCCCACAGGCTATTTATTTTTTGTTTTTGTTTTTGGACCACATCCGGCAGTGCTCAGGGGTTACTCCTGGCTATCTGCTCAGAAATAGCTCCTGGCAGGCTCAGGGGACCACAGGGAATGCTGGGATTCGAACCAACCACTTAGGTACTGGGTCGGCTGCTTGCAAGGTATATGCCGCTGTGCTATCTTTCTGGCCCCGGCTATTTATTTTTAAATTTATTTTCACTTTTATTTTTTGGTTGTTTTTTTGGGGCCACTCCCAGTGGCACTCAGGGGTTACCTCTGGCAGGCTGGGGGGATCCTATGGGATGCTAAGGATTGAACCTGGGGTCAGTCACACGAGCCCGACCTGCTTTGCTATCGCTCTGGCCCCTGCAAGCTATCTATTCACTTATTAAATAACTTGGCTTGGGGAAGTGGAGGGCATTTGCCTTGCAGGCAACTGACCCAGGTTCAATCTCTGGCATTCCATAGAGTTCCCTAAGCACCACCAGGTGTGATGTCTGAGCTAAGAGCCAGAGTAACCCCTGAGGCACCACTGGATGTGACCCCAAACCAAAACCAATCAAACAACCAAAAATCATAAAGCAAACATTAAAAACAAAGAATGATGGGGGCTGGAGAGATAGCATGGAGGTAAGGTGTTTGCCTTGAATGCAGAAGGACGGTGGTTCGAACCCCAGCATCCCATATGCCCCCTCCCCCCCCCAGCCTGCCAGGAGCGATTTCTGAGCGTAGAGCCAGGAGTAACCCCTGAGCGCTGCTGGATGTGACCCCCAAAACAAACAAACCCCCCCACAAAGAATGAAGGGTCTGTATACCCTAGCGGAAGAAACAGAATCCCGCTGAGACTCTAGAAGGGTCAGGAAGAAGGTCTGGACTCTGCCTGCAGATGTTGCCCTGCGAGGTTCCTTCTCCAACCCCCAATTTCCGTTTCCACTAGTGAGCCCCTAAGAGGGAACCAGGCTGCTGGGTGCCTTGTCTGCCTTAGAGACTCGGACGTAAGAAGTAGGTGTTTTTTAAGCTGCAAAATTTGTGGTAATTTGTCAGGAGGCATGGAAGCTAAGGGGGCAGGTATTTATGGCGAGGGATGTCCTTGTGGGGCTCAAAATAGCTGTGCTAATTTTAGGTGCATCTCACAGATCCATCACTCACCTGCAACTATGGTACCAGGCGACATCTATTTAGAGCTTCTCTTCTGGGCAACTGCCCGGATCTGACTGTTTTTAATTCCCTCACAAGGCAAGAAATGAAACTGGCCACCAGGCTTCTTTTGGGAACTGAACTGCCCCACTCTGATTGCAGATGTATCTGATAATTATAAGTTAGACATTTCCAAACTGATTTGGATGCGATTTTAGGCTAGAACACGGTCCTTAAAACATGGCTACACTCAGGAACAGGGAGCACAGGCACTGCCTTGAAGTCCAAGTGAGATTCCTTAGCACTGTGAGGTGCCCTGTGCTGGCTGCCAAGACGGCCCTGGTACTTCCTAGTCCTGCATTGCTGAATCTGCGCACTGAGCACTGAACTTTCAGGCCCACAAAGCAGGGCTGAGCATAGTCAGGAGCACTTAGGAGGCCCCATAACAGACACCAAAATCCCATAATTGGGTTCAATCTCCAGCCCCCTCAGTCCCTCCAGGAGTGACCCCTGAGCCAGTCAAGGATGCATTTAAAGTAAAGTGGATTTTTGGTCCTAGACTTTTTTGGTTTTTGTTTTGGAGACTTACCCAGCAGTGCTCGGGGCTTACTCCTGGCAGGGCTCGGAGACACTATATGTAGTGAGTGTCAAGGGATAGAACCCACGTCAGCTGCATATAATTTATTAAATTGTTTTCTGTTGTTCATCACCCAATTTGCAGTGATTTTTTTTCTTTTTGGGCCACACCTGGCAGCGCTAAGGGGTTACTCCTGGCAGCCTCGGGGGACCATATGGGATGCTGGGAATCAAACCCAAGTTCGTCCTGGGTCGGCTGCATTGAAGGCTAACTCCCTACTCTTTCTCCAGCTCTACAGTGATTTTTCCATAGCAGCTCTAGTAAATAAATACCCTGGACCTCTTGGAGTTTACTCAGAGAAACTCTAGCCTAGTTCTCTCTCTCTCTTTCTCTCTCTCTCTCTCTCTCTCTCTCTCTCTCTCTCTCCCCACCCTCTCCCTCTCTCTCTTTTCCTCCCCCCCCCACACACAC
This sequence comes from Suncus etruscus, assembly GCF_024139225.1. Taxonomy (NCBI): domain Eukaryota; kingdom Metazoa; phylum Chordata; class Mammalia; order Eulipotyphla; family Soricidae; genus Suncus; species Suncus etruscus. The sequence goes on along the minus strand of NC_064862.1, from coordinate 52,440,266 downwards.
TCTCTCTCTCTCTCTCCACCCTCTCCCTCTCTCTCTTTTCCTCCCCCCCACACACATACACACACTCTCTCTCTCTCTCTCTCTCTCTCTCTCTCTCTCTCTCTCTCTCTCTCTCTCTCCCTCCCTCCCCCCCTCCCCATGCCAGGGCATATCTAGGGCTCCTCAAACTTTTTTTTTTGCTTTTGTTTTTGGGTCACTCCCAGCAGCACTCAGGGGTTACTCCTGGCTCTATGCTCAGAAGTCACTCCTGGCAGGCTCAGGAGACAATATGGGATGCCGGGATTTGAACCACCAACCTTCTGCATGAAAAGCAAACACCTTACCTCCATGCTATCTCTCCGGCCCCCCTCAAACTTTTTTTTTGTGTTTGTTTTTGGGTCACACCTGGTGGCACTCAGGAGTTATTCCTACTTCACTTTCAGAAATCTTTCCTGGCAGGCTCAGGGATATGGGATGCCAGGAATCGAACCCAGGTCTATCCTGGGTAGGCCACATGCAAGGCAAACGCCCTACCACTGTGATATCTCTCCGGTCCCCTCAAACACATTTTTTGGAAACCAGAAATGACTGTATAATTTATCCAATTGTCCCCTTTAACAAGGTAATGAGGCATGGACAAAAATGGTGGCCAGACATCCTAGGAAATGGTTTGAAGTCATCTGAGAGAAATACATCTTCTTTTGTTGTTTTAAACCACTAGGTCACACTTGCCTTTGCCAAAGCTAAACTGAAACATTCTGTTGTGTAAACCCTATAATTTGGACACAATTATAACAAATGAGTCATTCGATATAACTGTTCTTTATGGCAACTCTCCTTGTTTTTTCTTAAAAGGTGCATTAATAAAAAAGGTCACTCATTTTATTTGTAATATCATGACTTCAAGTATTCTATTCTTGGACTTGGTAGAGTCCTTTGTGAAACAGAATCATGCTATTCTGAAGAAATGGTCTTGCAGCGCTATTCAAGCACCTTTATCTGTCTCTATGGGATCACTCCCCCCCACAAGAGTTCTGGGAAGGTTAGAGGAGGAATTGTTTATTATTATTATTATTATTATTATTATTATTATTATTGTTTTGGGGCCATACCTGGTGATGATCAGGAATTATTCCTGGCTCTGCACTGAGGAATTGTTCTTGGTGGTGCTTAGGAGACCATCTGGGAAGCCAATGGAACCTTGGTCAACCACCCTACCTGCTGTCCCACTGCTCCAGCCACCGATGAAAAATTAGTTTAAACAAGCAAAGAAGCGAAAAACCACATAAATGTTATTTTAAAAAAGTTATCTGACTCAAGAAAGTATAGAAAAAAGGCATCCAGAATGGAAGGAATGGCTGGAATGATCTTCTATTAAAAAATTCTAGGATTCCACCAAAAAGTATGGAGTAACCAAGATTGTGTATATAAAATCCCAGCCAGTGCTGCAGAGAGGTTTAAAAACCACACATTTCATTTCCCAAAGGTGAAACAGAAACATTCCAGAACTAGAGAATATGCTGTTTGTAGACCTGTAACATAAACTATGACAAGATTCTTCTGCATTCTTTAGAAGTAATACCAGATAAAACTCAGAAATTCGGAAACAGAAGAAGCACTCGAAGTGATAAATACAAGATAAATATGCATAAATGAAAAATGATTTTCCTTCTTAAGTTCTTTTCCTTCCCTCCCTCCCTCCCGCCCTCCCCCCTCCCTCCCTCCATCCCTCCCTCCCCTCCCTCCCTCCCTCCCTCCCTCCCTCCCTCCTTCCTTCCTCCTTCCTTCCTTCCTTCCTTCCTTCCTTCCTTCCTTCCTTCCTTCCTTCCTTCCTTCCTTCCTTCCTTCCTTCCTTCCTTCGCCACACCCAGTGATGCTCAAGGGCTACTCCTGGCTCTGTATCCGCTCTTGCCAAGAAGCTCGGGACCATATGGGATGTAGGGGTTCGAACTCAGATCTGTCCCGGGTTGTTCATGTGCAAGGCAAATGCCCTACTGTGCTATCCCTCCAGCCCACCTTCTTAATTTCTTTTCTTTTTTGTAATTTCTTAAAATAATATATATATTTTAATTTTAATCAAAGTGGATTACAAACCTTTCACAGTAACATTTTAGGTACATAGTGATAGTGAATTAGGGGTACATATTACTATTACAAACAAAAATCTTTGGGGTTGGAGTATTAGTACAGCAGGTAGGGTGTTTGCCTTGCACATAGCTGACTGAGTTTGCTTTCTGGCGCCACATGTTTCCTTGAGCCCTGCCTACCAAAAGTGATTTTATTTTTCTTCAGGTTTTTTTTTTCTTCTGCACCCTGTAGTTCTCAGGGGTTAATCCTGGCTCTGTGTTCAGAAATTACTACTGGCAGGCTTGGGGGACCATATGGGATGCTGGGGATTGAAGCAGAGTTGGCTGTGTGCGGAACAAACTTCCTACCCACTGTGCTATTACTCCGGTCTCCAGGAGTGATTCTTGAGTGCAGAGGCAGGAAAAAGCCATGCGCACCACTAAATGTGGCCCCAAACCAAAATGAAAACAAAACAAAAAGTAAAATAAATAGGTATTCAGGTGTAACATGAAAGAACAGAAACAAAATACAAATCAGAGATTAACCAAAAAAGTCAGAGTAATTACAACAATACAGGCAAAAAATACTATGAGAAAAAGCATATTAAGAGTGAACATTTTATAATGATAGAGAAAATTTATCAGGAAAGCAGAATATTCATAACCATTAAATGTACAGATCTTTAGTATCAGTTCAAGATTCATGAGCGAAGACTGATGTAAAGGAAAAATGGCCTCAATTCAGTCTCATACTTGGAGATTTTAACATTTCTTTTTTTTTTCAGTTTTTTTAAATTTTTATTTTTAATTATGAGAACAATGATGCAAAGAAAGAGGACAAGGTAAAGTTACAGTGGAAGGACAATCACCCATAAACAGAGTTCTCAGAAGAAATCCCCTTGCTGACGCCTAAATTTTGAACTTACAAAGAACATTAAGAAAAATAAAACAGGGCCCGGAGAGATAGCACAGCGGCGTTTGCCTTGCAAGCAGCCGATCCAGGACCAAAGGTGGTTGGTTCAAATCCCGGTGTCCCATATGGTCCCCGGTGCCTGCCAGGAGCTATTTCTGAGCAGACAGCCAGGAGTAACCCCTGAGCACCGCCGGGTGTGGCCCAAAAACCAAAAAAAAAAAAAAAAAAAAAACCAGAACCCATGTACAATTACTTTGTCCACAAGTCCCCAGATTGTAGTACATTATAACTTTTCTTAGCAGTACACAAAGCAATATAAGGCCATGAAATTTATGTGGATCCTTAAACATTGAAGACATAGTATTTTTTTTTTTACATTTTCTTTTTTTTTTGTTTTTTGTTTTTTTTGGGCCACACCTGGTGGTGCTCAGGGGTTACTGGCTGTCAGAAATAGCTTCTGGCAGGCACGGGGGATCATATGGGACACGGGGATTCGAACCAACCACCTTTGGTCCTGGATCGGCTGCTTGCAAGGCAAACGCTGCTGTGCTATCTCTCCGGGCCCTTTTTTTACATTTTCATGCACATGCATATTAGTTTAAGTTAACACCAAAAGTTTAAGTGGTTTTTTATTTTAAGGTTTAGAGTCAAAGGAGCACAGTAAAAATGGTGTTAGAGTGGCAAATATTGTTTGCATGTATCTAATAAAAAATTTGACAAGGACATGAAAGATCTTAACACTATAAAAACTTGACCTAGTAATATTTTTATAACACTGTTTGAAAATGCAGCAATACAATCTTTTCAAATGTATGTGAAACATTTATCAAAGAAAAGAACCACACTTTTGGTGATAAAACAAGCCTAACTTATTTTTTAAAATGAAAATGATTCAAACCAATATTATATCTAGGGGCCGGAGAGATAACATGGAGGTAAGATGTTTGCCTTGCATGCAGAAGGATGATGGTTCAAATCCTGGCATCCCATATGGTCCCCTGAGCCTGCCAGAGCGATTTCTGAGCATAGAGCCAGGAATAACCCCTGAGCGCTACTGGGTGTGACCCATAAACCAAAATAAAATAAAATAAAATAAAATTATATCGAGAAAAAAAACCCCAAAATATTTTGGAAATTAAACATATTTAATTTTTTTGGGTCACCAAAGAAATTGTAGGAAAAGGAACCAGGAAAATAGTCTGATAAAAATAAAATATATGACCTAGCAAATTTTGTTAGATTCACATAAAGCAGGTTTAGGGGAAACTTACAGCTTCAAAAGTTTATCTTTTTTTTTTTAATTTTTGGTTTTTTGGGCCACGCCCATTTGATGCTCAAGGGTTACTACTGGCTAAGGGCTCAAAAATTGCCCCTGGCTTGGGGGGACCGCATGGGATGCGGGGGGGGGGGGGGGATCGAACCGCGGTCCTTCCTTGGCTAGCGCTTGCAAGGCAGACACCTTACCTCTACGCCACCTCCACCTCGCTGGCCCCTTCAAAAGTTTATCTTAGGAAAAGTAGACTAAGAGTTCTTTTTTCTTTTTTTGGCCATACTCACCTGGTGCTTAGGGATTACTCCTTTTTGGCTCTGTGCTCAGGGATTACTCCTCGTGGGCTCAGGGAAACATGGGGTGCTGGGGATTGAACCTGGGATGGCTGCATGCAAGGTAAATGCTTCACTAGCTGTGCTATTGAACTGACCCCGGCAAAGATCCATCTTAAGTAAGAAAGGAGGTGGTATTCTCAGAGTCAAACTTTTAGCTAAAAAATCCTTTAGGAGAAGAAATCCTTTATACAAAGTTTTTTTTATTGTGTGAAGATGAATTAAAATGCACAGACTTTTAGTGTACATTAGATATATGATATGTATGTATATATCTATTTATATAGATGTATGTATGACTGATATAAAAAAGTTCCAGTTTCATGCATTTTACCTCAGCTTAGATGCTTATTTTCAAAGCTAATCAATAATTTAAGGAAGGACATCTGTCTTGATGTTGATTTTTAGCACTATATTTATATATCTATATACATATACATCTGCATATATCTGCACCTGGTCACAGACTCACTCTGTCTTGAAAGAGATGTAAACCAAGCTGTAAAATATCATGGGTACACTGGCCATGCAATCTCAGAAAGAGAGGTGGGCCAAGCCCCTGCCCAGTCAAAGCCATGCCTGCTGCATCCATCATCCACAACTGTCACTTGGTCTGAAGCAGTGGTCCTGCTTCACCACTCCTCATGACTCTGCAGAGACACCCATCTGACCAAACTCCAGGTACTCTGGTATTTGGGTTGATTATCAGCAAGATTTTTTCCTGGAATAAGTGTAGGTACTCACCTCCCCTTCTGTTTCCCTGCCTTCTCGTATTCCAGAACATGCCCACAAAAGTCAGTTATCAGAAATAGTGCTTGGAATTCCTGAACCACATGCTATGGGACAACTTCATTTTTGTTTAACACTTTCATCCCCATAAGAACACATCACATTAGATGCCAATGTGTAGCTGAAGTCACTTAATGTTCAGAAACAAATGAATTAAGAGAATGGTTAACTAGCAACATAGAGCTTACATTTTCATTTCTGACAATGATTTAATGATCTTGTTGGAGATCAAATAATTTTCACAAATTTGCCTATTACTGTGCTTCATTTTTTTCTTCTCTTCCTTCTTTTCCCCCCCTTTCTATTCTTTTTATAAAATAATTTTGCTCACTTATCTGGAAACAAATGTATTACGATCAATTATGTTAACTATGCGATAATCTTTAAATAAAGTGAATTTATAAATATACCTGCAGAGTTCAACATTTTAAAGTCAAGTACAAGGCTCATAAGAATCAAGCAAAACATATTTAAAAAAACCAAACAAAACCAGTAAAAACCTCACATTTTCCTGCTAAGAAGAAGTAGTCACCTAATAGGCTACAGATTCAATGTTTGTACCCTTAAGATAGAACTTTTTTGGGTTCATTACCTTTATCAAGAGATGCTCCAGCCATATGATAAAAACTCAATGCGGTGTCCACATCATTAATATTCTTCAAGAAAGTAAAGAAGTTCTCCACTTCCTGAAATGTCAGACCCTGGAAGAAAAGTGACAACATGGTCAGGCAGAGCTATTGACCACTATTATGTGTTCATAAATCACAAACTGACACCACGCCTCAGAGGTTGTATAAGTTAGTGTAAGGGATGTCATGTTTGTACACAACAGCGTTACCCCCGAGAACAGCAAATTGGCTGACTGTCTTCCTTTCCTGTGAAATCAGACAAGAAGCTATTTGCAATGATGGCTGAATGGTCTTCAATGAAAATATTTCCAGCTGCATTCTCCACATAGTCATGATGCCTATCATGTCATTTCCAAAACAGGCCTTGATGTGTTATTTTAACGAGTAAGACCAAAGTGATAATTCTATTTTAATAATAATATCCAGCCAGGCTTTTATTTTAAGAATTAATTAATCACCAAAGGGGCTGGAGTGATAGCATAGTGATAAGGCATCTGCCTTGCATGCAGCCAACCTGGGATGGACCTGGGTTCAATTCCCGGCATCTCCTATGGTCCTCTGACACAGAGCCAGGAGTAATCCCTAAGCACTGCCATATGTGACCCATAAAAGAAAAATCACCAAAAGCACTGACAAGAACAGAGTGTCAGAACATTGCAGTAGCCAAGTACTTGTGAAGCTGTTCATTATACTAGTTTAAATGCTCCTAAATAGGCAGAGCAATTTGCCATTTCATTTTAACCTAATTAAATTCCATGAAAGATGGCGCTCTTTCCCAAAGCTGCTAAAGAATTTGTTGATCTCTGATTCGATTTCAACAGTGGCTCACAAGAGAGCTGTTGGATGAAACTAGGGGCTGCAGGGAGTTACAGGGCAGACATCCGGCACATCTGGTTCCCACTTCTCACATGGCAGCAGTGAGAGGAATGAGAGTCTCGTCTGAGTGAGTGACACTGGGGGAGACACTGATGTTTAAACTGAGTAATAAAACATCAGTTTCCTAATTGGTCGCAGATGTTGGATGGTTTCTCCTTAGTGCTGTTCCTTTTCTAACTTCCTGTTCCCCAAATGACAGAGCCCAGAATCCATGCCAGGAAACCAGAAGAAGGAAAGGGTAACACAAACAACCTAGAGGACCTTTTCTCTGGGGCTACACTCAATAGTGGGCAGGATTTACTCCTGGCTCTGTGCTCAGGTAAGTGCTCAGGGAACCCTATGGGGTTCCAGAGATAGAATCTGGGTTAGCTATGTGCCAGGCAGGGCCTTATCCCCTATACTGTCTCTTTTGGCTCCAACCTATAGTACTTTCAGTATTTCCAAACAGGGTCAATAGTAACTTTCTCATTTCATAAATAAGAACAAGAGCTGAAAATGATATATATGTATATAAAATTCTATCACCTAGACTTTATAAGTCCACCTCCAAATTTCAATACTTAAAAATCTGTAGAGTTGGGGCTGGAGAGATAGCATGGAGGTAAGGCGGTTTGCCTTGCATTCAGAAGGACCTTGTTTCGAATCCCGGCATCCTATAAAGGTTCCCCGAGCCTGCAGGAGCCAATTTCTGAGTGTAGAGACCAGGAATAACCCCTGAGCGCTGCCAGGTGTGACCCAAAAAACAAAAAAAAATCTGTAGAGTTGGGGTACGTAAACTATTAGGAGGTGATATATAAATATGTCCAATGAATGAAAATGCTGAAAATGACATATCATAGCCCTGCATTGAGACAAAAAAAGACTGAGACACCAGCATCCCTCTACCTCCTTCCCTACCCACAATGTTTTCAATTGTGCCACCTCTTCTACCTCTTTGTAAGTGTCTTGCCTTTAAAGGTTCAGTATCTTAGGGCCAGAGCAGTGGCACAATGGTAGGGCATCTTGCCTTGCATGTGTCTGACCTTGACCTAGGCTGCAGTTCGATCCCCCAGCATCCCATATGGTCCCCCAAGCCAGAAGCATAGCCAGGAGTAATCCCTGAACATCACTGGGTGTAGCCTAAAAACCAAAAAAAAAAAAAAGAGGTTCAATACCTTGCTTTAAAAAAAAAAAAAAGGCATTATAGGGCCAGAGCGATAGCACATCAGTAAGGCATTTGCCTTGTGTGCGGCCAATCCAGGACGGTCCTCGGTTCGATCCCTGGCATCCCATATGGTCCCCCAAGCCAGGAGCAATTTCTGAGCACATAGCCAGGAGTAATCCCTGAGTATTACTGGGTGTGGCCCAAAAAACAAAACAAAATAAAATAATAAAATAAAAAGGCACCAATATCTATTAACACAGCCTTAAATAGAAACAGTAAATTTTGAGTTTTTGAACTTTATAAAAGTAATCAGGCAGTATGCATTATATATTTATCTAACCTCTTTCATATATATATGGTCATGGATATTTCTAGTTCTTTACCTCTTATTGACACAGGTTTCATTTGTGCAAATAACTACATTTTTTAATAATAATTTTTATTTTAACCAAAATGGATTACATATTTTTCACAGTAATATTTAAGATTAAATACACCACATTTTGTTTAACCATTCTATCTGGATTTCAGCATCAGTCAGAAATTTCTGGAATACCCTTATGAACCAAGTTCCATAATATTTTTTTTTTTTTTTTTTTTTTTTGGTTTTTGGGCCACATCCGGCATTGCTCAGGGGTTACTCCTGGCTGTCTGCTCAGAACTAGCTCCTGGCAGTCACGGGGGACCATATGGGACACCGGGATTCGAACCAACCACCTTTGGTCCTGGATCGGCTGCTTGCAAGGCAAACGCCGCTGTGCTATCTCTCCGGGCCCAAGTTCCATAATCTTAGTTGTGTTTATGGTGCTGGGGGAGTGGAACATGCAATGCAAATAAGTTACCACTGAGCAACATTCCTGGTCCATGTTCGATGATCATAAAGTGGAAGACCTATATTAAATATATTTTCCCTAAATTGCTGTCATTCCTTTTTGGGTAGTTCAGCCATAGTGTTCATAATCTATTCTGGGCATAGCTGTTCTTGTGGTGCTTGCGGGAATCATGTGGTACTGAGGACTGAACCTGGATCTCCCCCACGCATACAGCATGCACTTTAGCCCTTTGAACTATCTCCTCAGCCTGACTCCATTCTCTTGGCCTTGACTTAAAGCATTCAGAGATGAGTCTCATTCCTAAATACTTGGCAAAATTTACTCTGATCTGAGTATCTCGCCAGATCAACCAAACATACAGGATCGATATAATTGTTATTCACTATAACAAAGATACACTAAGATATTCTTTTTCTTCTCTTCTATCAAAAAGCAGCAGAGATGAAAACTACTAAGCAGCCAGTGATGGATGATTAGGTGAAAAATGGCCCTTTCATTTGTCTCTAAGTGAAGGAAATCCTGAAATGTGGCATCTCATGCACTTAAGCTTGATCCTATATGCCAAGTCAGAAAGAAGCCAGTCCACAAAAGGTCAATACATCATATAAAGAGTCTAGACTGGCTGAATCCACAGAGGCAGAAAATAGATTGGAGGCAGCAAGAAGCAGGAGGAAGTGGGGAAAATGGCAGTTATCTGTTCGTAAGATGGATGGAGAAGGAATGATGATGATGGACAACACTGTAAAATGCACTGACCATTTTTTAAAAAATGATTAATGCCCCAGAGGTAAGGTGCCTGCCTTACCTGCCTAGCCTAGGAACGGACCGCGGTTTCGATCCCCCGGCGTCCCATATGGTCCCCCAAGCCAGGAGCGACTTCTGAGCGCATAGCAGGGAGTAACCCCTGAGCGTTACCGGGTGTGGCCCAAAAACCAAAAAAAAAAAAAAAAAAAAAAAAAAAAAAAAAAAAATGATTAAAATGGGGCCCGGAGAGATAGCACAGCGTGTTTGCCTTGCAAGCAGCCGATCCAGGACCAAAGGTGGTTGGTTCGAATACCGGTGTCCCATATGGTCCCCCGTGCCTGCCAGGAGCTATTTCTGAGCAGACAGCCAGGAGTAACCCCTGAGCACTGCCGGGTGTGGCCCAAAAACCAAAAAAAAAAAAAATGATTAAAATGGGGGCTGGAGAGATAGCATGGAGGTAAGGCATTTGCCTTGCATGCAGAAGGACGGTGGTTCAAATACCGGCATTCCATATGGTTCCCTGTGCCTGCCAGGAGTGATTTCTGAGCGTAGAGCCAGGAGTAACCCCTGAGTACTGCTGGGGTGACCCAAAAACCAAAAAAAAAAAAAAAAGATTAAAATGATACATTTTCTAGGCTGAAATATAGAACAGGGGCAGTGCACATGGATGACTCTGGTTTGATTCCTAGCATATGGCCCCACAAGCCTTTCTTCAGGAGTAACCCCTGAGCACAGAATCAAGAGTAACCCTGTTGTGATGACAGGGACCCCCTTAGCTATGGAGCTTTTATTTTTTTGGAGGGGCAGGACCCACAACCAACTATGCTCAAGGCTCTGTGCTCAGGGATCATTCCTAGTAGGCTCAGTGAACATATGGTATGTTGGGGAGTAAACCCAGGTTGGTGTTGTACAAAAGAAGCACCTTACCCACTATATACAATCTCTCCAGTCCCTTGAAAAGGGTTTTTAAGGCTAAAATGTTAGTGTGAAATTCACGACACACACAGAAAGAGTACATTAAAATAGTGGTTTTGGTGCTGGAACGATAGCACAGTGGGTAGGGCATTTGCCTTCCATATGATAGATCCAGGTTCGATCCCTGATATCCCATATGGTTCCCCGAGCCTGCCAGGAGTAAATTCTGAGCGCATGGCCAGGAGTAATCCCTGGGTGTGGCCCCAAAACAAACAAAAAAGACCTAAAAAGCATGCTTTCCTACTCTGATAAACAATCTCTGGTGTTTATAAATTCATTTATCAGGAGACATCAAATTGTCTAGCTCAAGGACCAGAGGGCTTGTTTATGCTGAGACGATTTGAGGGTAGAGAGACCAGTCTGACTGGGGCGATTCACTTGATGACTTAAAAAAGGAAACATCATTATGCCATTATTTAACGAAAACATACAACTCCTTGACTTTTTTTTTTTTTTTTTTTTGGTTTTTGGTCCACACCGGTGACACTCAGGGTTACTCCTGGCCATGTGCTCAGAAATCGCTCCTGGCTTGGGGGACCATATGGGATGCTGAGAATAGAACCCAGGTCTGTCCTGGCTCAGCAAGTACAATGCCCTACTGCTGTGCTCACTCAGGCCCCAACTCCTTGACTTTTATCATAGATCATATCATAACTGAACATTATTGATTGCTTACCAAACTATTCAGCACTATGACAGGAACAAGAAAGGAAATAAAATAGTACTGAACATGGGTCTTGAGTTTATAGAGCTTATAATTTGAAGGGGTCTCCTTAAAGAAAAGATACCCATCATGAAATTCTTATTTTGGTAACTGCCTTAGTGAAAAATTTCATGTGTTAGTAGGATGAAGTCAGAATAAGACATACAGAACAGTAACCGAGATCATTGGGCTGTGAAGGGAAAATGAAAGGCTATGCTCACTGCAAATGAGTTGTTCAGGCTCTAAGATGGACTGTCTGTCTGTCTATCTGTATCTAATAAATATAGTTAGACACGATTTGGCAGACGAAAGAAGTTGTTGACTTAGGAATCCATAGAAATCATCAGGGTTTTCTTGACATATAGGGAGAGGTAGGAGGAAGAGTACATGGTTTATTGTGACCCACTGCTGGAAAAACTTGTTATCTACCTTATGCAAGATGGGTTTCTATAAAAAAAACAAAAAAAGGGACTCAACCTAACTAAAAAGATTAACAGCTGGGAACAGCAGAGATGGTTAACATCTATGTTCCCTGGAACAACCCAAGTGCCAAATCACAGATGTGCAGATAAGGAAATTATGGTTTACGTACACCATGGAATAGCACTCAACTAAAAGAAAAGAAGAGATGCTATTTTTTTTCTTTTTGGTTGTTGGGCAACATTCACCAGTGCTCAGTGACTCCTGGCTCTGCACTCAGAAATTACTCTTGGCATGCTCAGGGGACCATATGGAAGGCTGGAGATGGAACCTGGGTCAGCAGCATGAAAGGCAAATGCCCTCCCTGTTGTGCTATCACTCCAGTCCAAGAAGAGCTAGTTTTGGGGGAGGGGGAGTCTCTTATAAGTGGTTCTCAGAAGGGCTCTCCTGGTGATTCTGTGCTAGCCATTTTGGTATTTCAGTGTAAAGACACGAGGATACGGTGCTTCTCCAGCCCTGAGTTGCCAGGAATGACTGGGCTGGGCACTCAAGCAGTGAGCAGGGGGACAGAACAATAGTACAGCAAGCAGGTAAGACACTTGGCTTGCACAGAGACTGGAGTACAGGGAATCAGGCACATGCTTTGTACTTGGCCAGTCCCAGTTGGCTTGGTACCACATGGTCCCCTCCCTAGCACCACAAAGTATAGAAATGATTTTCCAGTGATACGTCTTTTTTTTTTTTTTTTTTTGATAGGTGAACAACATGGAGCTTTTTTCCACATATACTGCCATATAAGTACTGCGCACTAACAGATTGCGCTACTGGAGCTCCTGTTTTTATTTATTTATTTATTTATTTATTTATTTATTTATTTATTTATTTATATTTTTCCTGTCTTTTTTCACTTTATATATATTTTTTATTTAAACACCTTGATTACATACATGATTGTGTTTGGGTTTCAGTCATGTAAAGAACACCACCCATCACCAGTGCAACATTCCCATCACCAATGTCCCAAGTCTCCCTCTTCCCCACCCGACCCCTGCCTATACTCTAAACAGGCTCTCCATTTCCCTCCTACATTCTCATTATTAGGACAGTTCAAAATGTAGTTATTTCTCTAACTAAACTCATCACTCTTTGTGGTGAGCTTCCTGAGGTGAGCTGGACCAGTGATACTTCTTAGCTTAGTACTCAGGCTCCTCCCCATATCTCCTTCCATAATTTCTCTTAAGAATCTGGCAACTCAGGGGCTGAAGAGATGGCATGGAGGTAAGGCATTTGCCTTGCATGCAGAAGGACTGTGGTTCGAATCCCGGCATCCCATATGGTCCCCCGAGCTTGCCAGGACCAATTTCTGCGTGTAAGGCCAGAAGTAACCCCTGAGAGTTGCCAGGTGTGACCCAAAACAAACAAACAAACAAAAGAATCTGGCAATTAGGGGCTGGTGTGATAGCACAGCAGTAGGGTGTTTGCCTTGCATGCTAATGATCTGAGATGGACCTGGGTTCAATTCCCAGCATCCCATATAGTCCCCAAGCCTGCCATTTAGAAAAACCCGTTTTTCCCCAAATCCTTGTCCTTACTCAAATCCCAGGATGGAAGAAATGACCTTACCCAGGCCCATAAGCAGGAGGATTACGGATCCAAATGTGACCATCCTGGCTCTGAATCCCAATAGCACTTCAGAAAGAGTCTGTAATTTCTACCAAGAGCCTTAACAGATAATGAAGGCTCAGCCAAGTCTTCATCAGCCTTTTTCATCAGAAAAAGTGGGAATTCTATCCAGTAAGCAGAATGTGATAATAAGAGAGAGAAGTAACATGTCTAGGATACAGTGGCTACTAGGTAAGTAAGTAGGTCAATGTTCTTAGCAGCAGGTTCATTACTGTAAACCAGTAGTGAAGCATTTATTGGCGTGAGCTCTGAAATACATTTTCTTCTCTAGTACGTGTACGACTTTTAGGAAGGAGAACAGGTAAGCTAGACATATCTAATTCACTGAGTATGGTGGAGTGTGTGTGTGTGTGTGTGTGTGTGTGTGTGTGTGTGTGTGTGTGTGATCAAAATATGGTGGGGAAAAAATAAAAAAGAATCTCTTAATAGTAATTCACAGCTTAGTGCTCCTTTGGGTTTTCAAAGCCAATCAGTGAAAGAGTTCATTAGTTGAGTTGAGTTCTGGTCTTTTAATTTTAATGGCCACACGTCAGGGGCTACACTCTGTATAATTTCAGCAGCACCTTGGCTGGAGTAAAGGATAGTCAACTTGGGCTTTGCTAGCCTATTTCTAGAATTTCTGATAGCCCACGATGATCAGAATGTGGTTCAAAATCAAAGATTTGTGAGAAAACGAAAGGAGAGCCTCTATGGATTACTGTACAGCCTTATTTTATCCTTTTAATTTTGTGGTGGCAGAAATCAAACCTAGGACATCACAAACACCAGGCAAATGCTTTCCCTTGCTTTCCTTACTTGTTGGCAACATTCCTGGTCCAGACATTCTTTACTTTGTTTCTGGTTTATTTTGGGCTACATCCAGTAGTGCTCACGGGTCTGCACTTAGGAATCACTCCTGGGCAGGCTTGGGAGACTATCTGGGGTGCCTTGGAGCAAACCTGGGTTGGCCACATGCAAGGTATGCAAGCTACTTGCTGTACTATTGCTTCAATCCATGCGCACAGATATTTTAATTTTAACTGAGTGGAATTTACTAGTGGTCAGGAGCAGTGTTAAGCAATGAAATAGGCAGAGGCTGTTGGTAAAACATGCAGTTAAGCATATGCCTTTATTTCTTTATCTACCTGTCCAAATCTGACACTGTCGGGCCAAGCACAGCATGTATTTCCTCCAATGATTCTTACCCATTTTCTTCAGTGGGCTCTAATCTTTGTCAGTTGTGCTCCCAAAAGACCTCATCTTAATTAGAATACTTAATATATTCAGCATTTCATCAAGGTAGCTGATAAACATTTATCTATGAGACACTACTGAGAATATAAATAGATAAGACCCAATTTCTGGTTTTTTGGAAAGGGAAATCCATGTGGTTTTGGGGACTGAATTCAGGGCTCCTGCATGAAAAGCCTGCATTCAGCCCACTGAACCAAGTCCCAAGACATTGTTCTTTTTTTTATTTTTGTTGTTTTTGGGGTTTTTTTTTGGTGGCAGCAGTGGGATTTGAAGACATTGTTCTTGTATTTATTTTTTTGTTTTTGTTTTTTTGGGTTGCAATTAGTTGTGCTTGGCGAGGTTTGGGGGACCATGCACAATGCCAGTGATCCAATTCAGTTCAGCTATAGGTAAGGCAAGTACCTTATTCACTGTATTATCTCTGTGGCCTAAGACATTTAAGAAGTTCAAAGTATGGGGCCCGGAGAGATAGCACAGCAGTGTTTGCCTTGCAAGCAGCTGATCCAGGACCAAAGGTGGTTGGTTCGAATCCCGGTGTCCCATATGGTCCCCCGCGCCTGCCAGGAGCTATTTCTGAGCAGACAGCCAGGAGTAACCCCTGAGCACCGCCGGGTGTGGCCCAAAAACAAAAAAAAACAAAACAAAACAAAAAAGAAGTTCAAAGTATGGAGCTGGAGAGATAGCACAGCAGTAGGGCATTTGCCTTGCACACAGCTGGTCAAGGACAAATGGTGTTTCGAATCCTGTCATCCCATATGGTCCCCTGTGCCTGTCAGGAGCAATTTCTGAGTACAGAGCCAGGAGTAACCCCTGAACTATGCCGGGTGTGACCCCAAAACCAAAATAAAATAAAGAAGTTCAAAGTTGAGTGAGTTGCCTTGTATTATAATTATTTGTTTAACATGTTACTCTCAACATGTTAAGTTTTTGAAGGCAAATATTTGCTTTGCTCATTCCCAACATTAAGAAGAGTGTGTGGGGGCCGGCGTGTGGTGCTAGAGGTAAGGTGTCTGCCTTGCAAGCGCTAGCCAAGGAAGGACCGCGGTTCGATCCCCCGGCATCCCATATGGTCCCCCCAAGCCAGGGGCAATTTCTGAGCGCTTAGCCAGGAGTAACCCCCGAGCATCAAATGGGTGTGGCCCAAAAAACCAGAAAAAAAAAAAAGAGTGTGTGGTTGGGCCAGAGAGTTAGCACAGCAGAAAGGCCTTTGCCTTGCATACAGAAGGACGGTGGTACTAATCCCAGCTTCCCATATGGTTCCCGAGCCTGACAGGGGTGATTTCTCAGCGTAAAGCCAGGGGTAGCCCCTGAGTGCTGCCATTTTTTTTTTTTTTTTGCCAAAAACCAAAAAAAAAAAAAAAAAAAAAAAACCCAAAAAATCCCCCCAAAAAACTGTGTGGTACACAGTGGGGTGCTTAATAAGTATAAAATATAGGTCAGAGGGCCCGGAGAGATAGCACAGCGGCGTTTGCCTGCAAACAGCTGATCCAGGACCAAAGGTGGTTGGTTCAAATCCCGGTGTCCCATATGGTCCCCCGTGCCTGCCAGGAGCTATTTCTGAGCAGACAGCCAGGAGTAACCCCTGAGCACTGCCGGGTGTGACCCAAAAACCAAAAAAAAAAAAAATATAGGCCAGAGCGGCAGCGATAGGGTGTTTGCCTTGCATGCGGTCAACTCTGGCCATCCAGAATTTGATTCCTGGGTTTGATTCCCGGCATCCCATATGGTCTCCTGAGCCTGCCAGGAACGATTTCTGAACGCAGAGCCAGGAGTAACCCCTGAGCACTGCTGGGTGTGACCCACCCCAACAAAAGTACACAATATGGATGTAAAATGGACAAGTTCTTTG
The DNA here is from genome assembly GCF_024139225.1 of Suncus etruscus. Classification (NCBI taxonomy): domain Eukaryota; kingdom Metazoa; phylum Chordata; class Mammalia; order Eulipotyphla; family Soricidae; genus Suncus; species Suncus etruscus. Next base: position 52,423,828 of record NC_064862.1, on the reverse strand, counting down.
CATATACATTTTTCTTCCTATACAATTGCAATTGATGAGGCTAGGTGATGTCTTCTGCTCATTTTTCTCATTGTATTTGGCTTAGTGTCTTTTATAAAGACTACTGGTAAGCTGACCTGTCTTAGGTGTATTTACTAAATTATTAAAGTTAGTAGATTTTCTTTCTCTTTAGCATAAAGGACTATCATTCTGAACTACATTTAGGAAGTCTCAGAAAACTCTTTTAATGAGGTAAGGCCTATCATTGGGTGAGTGAATAGTAAGGAATTTTAGAGCTGAGTCAGACTAGGACAAAAATAATTCACAAGAGAAAAAAGATGGATAGGAATGGAGAAAATACAGTAGAGGATAGGGTTAAATGTTTAACAAAAAACCAACTCAACATATTTTTCTCATTAAAAAGAAACTGTCATAAGAAAAATGACAGACATAACAGGAAAAGAATACTTTTCTCAGGCACGGCAGGGACCTGAACGTTTCACGCTATTACTCAGGGATGCAATAGCAAGAGACAAGAGCTGGGCAGCTCAGAAGCCTAACTGTGTATTAGAATCACTGAAGGAGGGGCCAGAGTGGTGGCGCAAATGGTAGGGCATTTGCCTTGCATGCACTGATCTAGGACTAACTGTGGTTTGATCCCCGGTGTCCCATATGGTTCCCCAAGCCAGGAGCGATTTTCTGAGCGCATAGCCAGGAGTAGCCCTGAGCATCACCGTCACCGGGTGTGGCCCAAAACACACACACACACACACACACACACACACACACACACACACACACACACACAAATCATGGAAGGAGCCTTTATTTTTGGTTTTGGGGTCATACCCAGCTGCGCTCAGGAGTTACTCCTAGCAGGCTCAGGGAACCATATGGGATCGGGGGTCGTCCTGTGTTGGCTGCATGCAAGGCAAAAGCCCACAACTGCTGTGCTACTGCTCCAGTCCCTGAAGGAGCCTTTTAATGCTAATGCAAGGACCCACTTACTGATATTATTGTTCTGAAGAGAATTCCAACAACCACATTCTTTGCTGTTTTTGTTTTTGGGCCGAACTTGGCAATACTGGGGGCCTCTCCCAGCTCACTGCTCAGGGGTCATTCATGGCAGTGCTCAGGAAACCATGTTGTGCTGAGAAATGGAGCCATGAGAAATGAAGGTATTCCTTCATGAGTACCTGCTGTGTTACTCCTTCCAGTACAAACCAATATATTGTTTCCCTGCACATTTCTCGTAGCCATAACCACATCTAACAGCTGCTACCTCGTCAGATCATAGGCTCATTTCTACGGATCCTGGGGTTCCTGGAGTGTGAGGCCACAGATGCAACCTCATGACACCTCCAAATTCCTCAATACTGATATCCCAGCAGGAGCACAACAAATTAGATAGGAAAGTAGCAAAAAAGCCAATGTTTCGGGGCCAGAGTGGTGGCGCAAGTGGTAAGGCATCTGCCTTGCATGCACTAGCCTAGGATGAACCGTGGTTCGATCCCCCAGCATCCCATGATTCCCCAAGCCAGGAACAATTTCTGAGCACACAGCCAGGAGTAACCCTGAGCATCAAGGGATGTGATCCAATCCCTCCCCATAAAAAGCCAACGTTTCTCAACAAACAGCACTGAATGCTCAACAAGTATCAAAAACACTTAGTAAATCTTCAGACAATGACTCAAGGACCTCACTGCAACAACTTCCACAAATTTTCTTTTACTGAAGAATTTTTTTCTTATTATTTTTAATAATTCCATTAGCAATCTGGTTGTAACAAGTAATATAAAATACATTATTTAGTGCCTGCCAAGGGGGTAGGTGTGGGAAACTGAGGACAATGGTGGAGGGAATGAATGTTACATTGGTGGTGGGATTGGTGTTAGGACACTGAATGCCAGAAACTACTGTATTATGAATAACTCTGTAAACCACATTGTTTAAATTAAAAAATAAAATCCCAACTGGTCCTACTGCAGGACCAATGTTGAGAAAATCTGCTTTAGAGAAAAAAGATTGTGATAACTAGAAATAGCTCTAGGAAAGGAAACCTTGAACTATCGATCAGACTTTGGGTGGGTTGTTGATTCTTTTTCTGTCTCTGTATGCTCAGAGGTAAAATGAGACCTCAATATGCTGTCAGAAATGGGGAGAAAAAAAAAGAAAAGGAAAGAAAAATGACCGTGAAAGCAGCATGATTCTTAAGTAATATGCAAATATTTATTTAATACTGTAATTGGAAAGGACTGTCCATTTTTCAAGCCTGGTTTGCTAGTCTGTACAAAACCCATCACACAAAAATAATAAACTCTTAAAATCATGAGCCAGATTAAAACTCCCATTTTTATGTTAACAAATCCAAAAAGTAGTAAAAGCAGCCATTAATTGGCAAGCAGCGTAATTCCAGTTCAAAGAGAGGTCCAGAGATGGATTAGCTAGACCAGCGCCTGTAGAGGGAAGGTCCTTTATTAACTCTCGATGGAGCTAATTGCAATGCTCACAAACTACTTCATCAACAAGAGAGCAATCCATCTCCATCTCCCTGCAGCAGCAGGCTAAAAATTCTAAGCAGTAAGGATCTGAGCACCCTAGTTTTTCATCATCAAAATTTGTCTTTCTTTGCACTTTAGAGCTATTTTCCTCCCATGATGTTCAGGCCCTAAATGAATTCCTGTCAAAGCTAAAACTATTTAACTCTGCTCCTTCAAGAAAGATGTCTCCAGTACCCAGTTTACTGCTTCAAAATTCAAAGGATTGGTGGTTAGACATAACTCCTACATCTGTACTCATGGGTCACTCCTGGCAGTGCTGAGGGCACCATGTGATACTAAGGATCAAACTTGGGTCTCCCGCATGCAAAGAGCATACACTCCAGCCAACTGAGCTGTCTCTCTAATCCAAGGTTGTCTCTGAACATCGACACAGCTAAGCCATTTCCCTGCACGAAGTCTTTCAAATCAGCCCTCAGTGTTGTGAACAGAACCCAAACTGAGGAGCTCTCCATATTCTGACCCTCGCTAACTTCATTTTAAGCCATTCCTCTCCTTGCCTGCACCCACCAACCACACTAGCTTCCTTTCACATATTCACTCATGCCAGACTTCTCTTCTGCCTATTCTGTCTGGACTGAATATTGAATTCCTTAAAACAAACAGGGGCTGTGTGATAGCACAGTAGGGAGGGTAATTGCCTTACACATGGCCAACCCAGGTTTGATCTCCAGCATCCTGTATGGTCCCCTGAGCCTTCCAGAAGTAATTTCTTCTTTTTTTTTTTTTTTCCTGGTCACACCTGGCAGCGCTCAGGGGTTACTCCTGGCTCTATGCTCGGAAATCACTCCTGGCAGGCTCAGGGGACTATATGGGACGCCGGGATTCGAACCACCGTCTTTCTGCATGCAAGGCAAACACCCTACCGCCATGCTATCTCTCCGGCCCCTCCAGAAGTAATTTCTGAGTGCAGAACCAGGAGTAACCCTTAAGTATCACTGGGTGTAGCCCAAAAACAAATAAACAAAAAATTAAAACTAACAATGAAACACATTTACAAGGAGTCCCTAATGCCCAGTTGTGACTATAAGGAGACGGTAAACCCCTGAGCTTTGGTTAAACCAAGTCCTTTTGGTTAAACAAGGCAGTCGTTCCAAAAAATTTTTTCTTTTTTTGGTTTTTGGGCCACACCTGGCGGTGCTCAGGGGTTACTCCTGGCTGTCTGCTCAGAAATAGCTCCTGGCAGGCACGGGGGACCATATGGGACACTGGGATTCGAACCAACCACCTTTGGTCCTGGATTGGCTGCTTGCAAGGCAAACGCCACTGTGCTATCTCTCCGGGCCCAATGTTCCAAAAATTTTTAACATCTTTATAATAAGACACTTCCAAAAATTTTTAACATCTTTATAATAAGACACTTCCAAAAATTTTTAACATCTTTATAATAAGACACTTAGCTAGCAAGCTTTCTCTGTCTCTTTTTGCATGCAAAGACCAAAGGAAGGCCCAGTGAAGATAGAGCAAGAAGGTCGCCATTTAAAAGACCAGGCAAAAAAACTGCATCAAAACCCAAACTTGCCACCCTCTTGAGTGGGATTTGTAGCCACCAACTGTAAAAGAAACTATAATATCTATTATGTAAACCACCAATCTTTGGCACATGAACAGAATAAAATACTCCTTATAAGGTTTTATTTAATTTTTCCTTCCTCCCTTCCTCCCTCCCTCCCTCCCTCCCTCCCTCCCTCCCTCCCTCCCTCCCTCCCTCCTTCCTTCCTTCCTCCTCCTCCCTCTCCCTCCCTCCCCCTCTCTCTTTCTCTCTTTCTTTCTCTTCTCTCTCTCTCTCTCTCTTTCTTTCTCTCTCTCTCTCTCTTTCTTTCTTTCTTTCTTTCTCTTTCTTTCTTTCTCTTTCTTCTCTTCTTTCTTTCTTTCTTTCCTTTCTTCTCTTTTTCTCTTTCTTTTCTTCTCTTCTTTCTTTTCTTCTTTCTTTTCTTTCTTCTCTTTCATTCCTCTTTTCTTTCTCTTTCTTTCTCTTCTTTCTTTTCTTTTTTTTCTTTCTCTTTCTTTCTTTTCTTTCTTTCTTTCTTTCTTTCTTTCTTTCTTTCTTTCTTTTCTTTCTTTCTTTCTTTCTTTCTTTCTTTCTTTTCTTTCTTTCTTTCTTTCTTTCTCTTCTTTCCTTCCTCCTTCCTTCCTCCCTCCCTCCCTCCCCTCTCTCACTCTTTCTTCTTTCTCTTTCTTTCTTTCTTTTTCTTCTTTCTTTCCTTTCTTTCTTTCTTTCTTTCTTCTTTCTCTTTCTTCTTTCTTTTTTCTTTCTTTCTTTCTTTCTCTTTTTCTTTTTCTTCTTTTCTTTCTTCTTCTTTTTCTTTTCTCTTTCTTTCTTTCCTTCTTCCTTCCTTCCTCCTCCCTCCCTCCCCCCTTCCCTCCCTCCCTTTCTTCTCTCTTCTCTCTTTCTTTCTCTCTTTCTTTCTTTCTTTCTTTCTTTCTTTCTCTTTCTTCTTCTTTCTTTCTTTTTCTCTTTCTTCTTTCTTTCTTTCTTTTTCTTTCTTTCTTTTTCTTTCTTCTTTCTTTCTTTTCTTTTTCTTTCTTTCTTTCTTTCTTTCTTCTTTCTTTCTTTCTTTCTTTCTTTCTTTTTCTTTCTCTTTTTGGTTTTGGGCCACACCTAGCGGTGCTCAGGGGTTACTCCTGGCTATCTGCTCAGAAATAGCTCCTGGCAGGCACAGGGGACCATATGGGATGCCGGGATTCGAACCAACCACTTTAGGTCCTGTATCAAGCGCCGCTGTGCTCTCTCTCGGCCCTATAATTTTTAATTCTTTAGATTTGGGGCCACACTGGTGGTGCTCAGGGGTTACTTCTGGTTCTATGCTCAGAAATCGCTCCTGGCTCAGGGAACCCATATGGGATGCTGGGGATCAAACTCGGATCCATCCTGGGTCAAGCTGCATAAAGGCAAATGCCCTACTGCTGTGCTACAACTCCAGCCCCTTATTTTTCTTTTTTAACATCCTGTTTCTGTCTCAAACTGTCTCTCTCTTCCTCCTTTTCTTCCTTACTTCCTTAGTTTTTAAGCTGTCCTCTGACCAGATGTACCCCTCTAACTCTAAAGTCTGCGAATGGGGGAGAATAAGGTAAGTAGTGGCAGTTGTGGGTTGATATGTGTGCTGACAATATGAACCTTAACACAGTGGCACATCATAGTGCCCGAAAGAAAGATTATGAATAACTTTGTAAATCCTGATTCCTTTTTTTTTTCTGGTTTGTGGGCCACATCGAACAGCACTCAGGGGGTTACTCTTGGCTCTGCACTCAGATCACCCTTGGCAGGCTCTGGGGACCATATGGGATGCTACCAACCATCTGCATGCAAGGCAAATGCCCTACTGCTGTGTTATCTCTTTGGCTCCTAAATTCAAAATTATTAAAAAACACTCCAACAGGGGCCGGAGAGATATCATGGAGGCACCGCATTTGCCTTGCATGCAGAAAGACGGTGGTTCGAATCCCGACATTCCGTATGGTCCCCTGAGTGCTGCTGGGTGTGATCCAAAAACCAAACCAAAACCCAAAACCAAAAACCAAACCAAAACAACAACAAAAAAAAACACTCTAAAAATGGGGCTGGAACAATAGCATATTGGTAGGGCATGTGCCTTGCATGTGGTCAAACCAGGCCAGACCACAGTTCGATCCCCAGCATCCCAGATGGTCCTCTGAGTCTGCCAGGGGCAATTTCTGAGTGCAGAGCTAGAAGTAATCCCTGAGCACTGCCAGGTGTGCCCCCCCGCCCCCAGTAACCCAACAATAAGAAACAAAGTGAAAAGTGAAACAACAATCTAGTCACCTTCATTACTGTCTTACCCAAATCAATGAATACCAATTATTTGTACTGACTGGGCTCCATGCCATGTGACACTAGGGAGAGACCCCCATATCCTGAGCCTTCTTCATCCTCGATTCTCAGTTCATGTCACTAACTGCTCTCCTGAGATTTCATCTCTTCTTTTTTTTTGGGGGGGGGGTTTACACCCGGCAGTGCTCAGGGGTCACTCCTGGCTCTTTGCTCAGAAATCGTTCCTGGCAGGCTCGGGGGACTATATGGGATGCCGGGATTCCAACCACCGTCCTTCTGCATGAAAGGCAAATGCCTTATGTCCATGCTCTCTCTTCGTCCCCCATCCTCCCTTCTTGAATCCATTTACATGTGAGATTTTCACAGGATTTAGCCCTGAACCCAGAGCTCTTTTAGCTCTCCTAATCTGAACTTCCATGGTGCGTTGGTGAGGACCACCCTTCTCAGTCCTCTCAAGGAAGACCTCTGACTAGATTGTTCACACACCTGTAAACACAAGATGGGAGCTACTAAATTTTATGCATGAATTCAGCCCCTTTTTTATAGGTTTTTCTTTCTGAGCCACCCCTGGCAGTGCTCCAGAGTCACTCCTTGAGGGTTCTGGGAAAGACCATCTGGGGTATTGGGGACTGAACCAAGCTCACTGATAAAGTAGCTGCATACAAGGCAAATGTGTCTCTGTAATCTCTGCCCAAGTCACTGCCTTTACAATTCTCTCAATTCTAGTTTATCTGGTCTTTGGCCTCTTTCTCTGCTCTTTTTAATGCTCATGTTTAATGTTAGGCATCAGAGATACAATAGTCATGATCCTTAGAGCATCATGCTTGGATTTTATCTTTATTTTTAATAATTACTTTATTTAAGCACTGTGGTTACACAATTGTTTATGGGTGAATTTCTGACTGAAATAGTGTCCAACACCCTTCACCAGTGCACATTTCCCACCATGAATGTTTCCAGTTTCCCCTCCTGTCTTCGGAGGTAGAACATTTTTACTCTCTTCTTCCTTCCTTCCTTCCTTCCTCTTCCTTCCTTCTTCCTTCCATCATTCCTTCCTTCCTTCCTTCCTTCCTACCTTCCTTCCCTCCCTCCTCCCTCCCTCCTCCCCTCCCTCCCTCCCCTCCCTCCCTCCCTCCCTCCCTCCTCCCTCCCACCCTCCCTCCCTCCCTTCCCTTCCTTCCTTCCTTCCTTCCTTCCTTCCTTCCTTCCTTCCTTCACTTCCTTCCTTCCTTCCTTCACTCCCTCCCTCCCTCCCTTTTTCTTTCTCTCTCCCTCTCCCCCTCTCTCTTCCTCTCTCTCTTTCTTTTTTCTCTCTCTCTATCCCCTCTCCTCCCCCCCTCCCTCCCTCTCTCTCTCTCTCTCTCCTCTCTCTGACACTGTGGTTTGCCCTATTACTGATATGCACTATGCATATAACTTTTATCTCCTCCTAGCACTACTTCTTGTCCAGAGTGATCAGTTCCAACTATGTCACCTAGTGGACCCTTTTCATCATGTTTCTCTTATGTACCTTTTATAATGATTGTTTTCATAGCTCCCATTTGCCCCACTCCCTGGTCCCCAGGCCCAGGTACCTTTCCATCCTTGAAGTGTTTCTTGAGTTGCTTTTGCATGGCCACTAGTTTCTTGGACTGCACCCCACTGTAGGCCAGCAGCATGCCCCCGAATTGTCTCTCTGTGATTCTCCCATCCACAGGGTCATGGCGTTCAAACTGGAAGAAAAAAAGAGGGTTCCTGCAGTCAAAGGCAGAGTGACTGGCCCAGGTAGATGAGAACAGTTGATGGCTAGAAATTTTCTTTCTTCATTTTTTTTTTTTTTTTTGGGTGATGGTGGTGGTTGGGAGACAAACCCAAGCTATTCTTGGAGCTTACTCCAGGCTCTGCCCTTGGATCACTCCTTGTGGGGTTTAGGGGACCAGATGGGGTACTGGGGAAGTGAAATGGAGTCAGCATGGTATAAGGACAAGTGCCTTGGGGTTGGCGTGGTGGGGGCTAGAGGTAAGGTGTCTGCCTGCCAGCGCTAGCCTAGGACGGACCAAGGTTCGATCCCCCGGCGCCCCATATGGTCCCCCAAGCCAGGAGTGACTTCTGAGCACATAGACAGGAGTAATCCCTGAGCGTCACCGGGTATGGCCCAAAAACCATAAAAAAAAAAAAAAAAAAAAGACCAAAGGTGCCTTAACCTTTGTACTTCCCCTGGTGTCCAGCAATGTATTTCTGAGTTACAATTCTCAGCAATATTAAAAAAAAAACTCATGGGCCCGGAGAGATAGCACAGCGGCGTTTGCCTTGCAAGCAGCCAATCCAGGACCAAAGGTGGTTGGTTCGAATCCCGGGTGTCCCATATGGTCCCCCCATGCCTGCCAGGAGCTATTTCTGAGCAGACAGCCAGGAGTAACTCCTGAGCACCGCTGGGGTGTGGCCCAAAAAAAAATAAAAATAAAAAATTCATCAGAAGACAAGATCTAGGTTCCCTATTTCATCTCTGCCATTCATTATTTATGACTTCAGGAAAATCGCCCAAGTACTCTGGGCCTCAATTTCTTCATGGATATAGAGAGCTGCTATTTTTTTTTTTCCCAAACAGGAACTAAATGGCAGGATATCAAAAGAGCTTAGGGGGGATATAATAAGATGCTCGAATAAGAAATGCCCTGGTTACCACAAAGCTACGGAAAAGTCCATTAGTAAGTATATTTTAAGATGCAAATGGAAAGGTTAAGTACAAAGGACCTCTAGCCAATGAAAATTCTATCAGAAATCTAAGATTTTCTTTGAAAAATGGAGACAGAAAGTTATTTCAGTCACAGCTGCAATGTTAATGATACATCTAGATGCATAAATAATAAAAGTGCCTAAAACGAACCCAGAAACCAATTAGAAAACAAAATCATTTGGAGATGGTGAAATTTATCCCTGTTTTTTTTTTTTTTTTTTTTTTTTTTTTTAAATTAAAGTTATCAGGGGCCTTTCCTATTTTCTACATGACAGGGCTTCACCTGTCTTTCCAGAAAGAAGAGATCTAGGACTTAAGATATTGCTATAGTCATGTCAACATTGACTGGTGGTTGACACCGTCACTGGTTGTCTGACATGCTGTATCATCCCTGTAGAGCTCAGGAGAAAAGATTCCATTTCTAGCTTTAGAGACTTCATCTAGGAGAGAACTAAGAATCACATACAAGATACAAAAGAAGGAAGTAATGTGGTCAGGAGGAAAATTTTATTTTTCTCATTTCTTCAGCCTGGCAAGACACATATTGACCTGTTTCCTCAGCCTTGAGACCCTGTCAAGAAAGAGGCATAAGAATGATGTTGTAAAGACAGTCATCATTGACTGCGAGTACATCACTGGGTCCTGCATATTTAATGGTTATTTCGCTGGCCCAGCATTTACTCTTTTAAAATAGACCCTTGTACAGAGGAGAAAACTGAGGCAAAAAACAATGACTGGTGGTCTACAACCTGGATCCAAACTCAGTTGTCTCCAGTCAATGATTTTTTAGCTCTGTATTTCCAACACAGTGTTTTCAACACATATTTCAACGCAGTTGTAGTAGATATTCGTCTGAAAGGACAGTCTCCTGGTAGCTCAAATAGGCATGGGGCTTACTCATATTTAAGTGAAAGGCAAAACTAATTCCAAAGAAATCAGCATCATCCATATAAAGTCAAGGCCTCTTCTTTAACTCAACGGCTCCATATTCACGGTTATCATAGCATCTCTTCTGCAGAGCTGATTAATTTCTGACAATGCCAGAAGTTTGGGGGATTCAATTTGTTTGATTTATAGTTCAATTTACTCTACTCAACTGAATGGAGGGTTGATAAATGTTTTGAAAATGGGAATACTTTCTGAAGTGTTTATATCCAAAGTGTAAAGGTCTGTACCTTTGTGGGTTCTTTCAAAGGTGAAAAAAAAAATACTGATATCCCTGCTCTTCTGTCTAGGTTTTACTAATTTAGAAAATGCTTGTTTTACTTTTATCTTGAAGATTCCACATTGGGAAGAAACCCCCTAGATTTGAATCAGATGAACTTTATCCTCTAAGATAGAACAAGGTTGAAATTTTCTTGTTCATAATAGGGGCAGAGAAGCAGCTGCTCTGGGACTATGAATGATCTCCTTTCTCTGTTCTCCTCAAAGAAGGGAAAAGTCACCCCCGACTTGCTATATATACTTAAAGACAGTGAAACAATTTCTAGTGACACTCTCCAAGTAACAATTCCAAGAGTCAAATGAGCATTTTTACTAATATTTTTGGAAAATGAAGACTTTAATTTGGCAGTCTATTCTATTATTGTATGCTCTTATTATTTTTTTTTAAGGTGGCTGGACTCACAAAGGATTTTAAAAATGCCCAAATTCAGGGGCCGGAGTGGTGGCGCAAGGGGTAAGGCATCTGCCTTGCGCGCTAGCGTAGGATAAACTGCGGATCAATCTCCTGGTATCCGATATGGTCCTCCAAGCCAGGAGCGATTTATGAGTGCATAGCCAGGAGTAACCCCTGAGCATCATTGGTGTGGCCAAAACAAACAAACAAAGACAAAATTCATCTCTATATAGTATGACCCATCTCAAAGTTAACTATTTTGATTCTGTTTTTGGACCATATTTATACTATTCGTTTAGGGGTGTTCTGTGACAAAAAAGGCCTTAATCCTAGGTCTTCTACATGGAGAGCTGCCATTCTTTACCTAAAACAAAGCAAATATATGAATATGCTGCTATTCAGTCAACATGTAGTAACTACCACACTAATGCTTGGGAACTTGGAGGAGAGTTTCTCAGGGGCTTGGGTCAAAGCAAAGTTCTAATGTGTCATTTCCAGGTATCATGTGTCTCAAGAGATGATGTATCTTAAGCTGTGCCATTCCTGTGGATACTTTCTGGGCAAACTGGGTGTGTGTAATCCTTGGGGTCACAAAAGGGTCTTTTGAGGGGGGAAATACATGGGCCATTGCTAAAGAGTCACTATGCAGAAAGCTTTTAAGTGTGTATTTGCATCCCATTCAATTAATGGCTGGCCTTAATTATACGTAGCAAGACCTAGATAAAACCTTTTAGGTTTCCACTTCAGTGAAGATATTCCACGGAATGTCCACACTGGGTCACCCCAGCCAAAATCTGCACTTATTTTCTGAGTCTTGGAGGAGAGGAGCACAGTAGGGCAGATTTCTCTTCCGCTAGCTACTGCCACTTTCTCAGATCAACACAAGCTGTCAGCTCCCTGCTGTCCCCCAGGGGGCTACGGGCTGGCCAAGAGGGACTGGGGAAGAGGTGCCAATGAACTGTGGGTTAGGCTTCCCTGGCTGCTGTCCCCATCACATCTTTCTTTCCTACCTGGGGCCCTGCTGTGAAGGAACTGCTCCTTGGGAGGACAGATGGTCGATATATATCAAGATGAAATGATTTTAGACAGACAGGAAGCCAAGGAGGGAAGAAAAACGTGGTGTGGACAACAGTCGGGATATTAGGAACAAAAGCCAAGTGAGATCAGAAAAAGAGGGGGGAAAATCAGTATTGGCCAGAAACAGTGTTTTCTTTTGTTTCACTCAGCAGTGTTCAGGGTTGACCGACTCCTTGCTCTGTACTTAGGAGTCACTCCTGCTGGGTCCGAGGGACTATTAGTAGTATCAAGGATTGAATCCAGGTTGGTCACATGCAAAAGAAAGTATGCTCCCCACTCACTGCCCTTTGCCCCTGGCAAGGGTCTTGCTTTATTAAAAATCTTTGAGGATAGGGCCAGAGTGATAGCACAGTGGGAGGGTGTTCGCTTTGCATGCAGCCAACCTGATTTTGATCCCTGGTATCCCATATGGTTCCCCAAGCCTGGCAGGAATAATTTCTTAGTGCAGAGCCAGGAGTAACCCCTAAGAACTGCTGAGTGTGGCCCCCAAACCAAACGAAAACCAAAACCAAAAAAACCCGTTGGTGGCTAATGTGTATTCCAGCACATATCACCTTCAATCTCCTTTTCTTTGATAACAATTGTCTTTCAGGAAATATGTTCAGCACGTCATTTTCTTGATAGGCTATTTTTCTATTTTCCAAACTGTACAATGCAAGTAACATATAGTAACCACAAGCAGTGCCTTCTGATATTGTGTTGCTATTGCTGTTATGACCCATAATCTCAGAAAACTGTGTCATGGCCACTGAGAGGAAAAAGAGGACGTGAGAGAGAAGCTAAACAGATGGGAGAACATGCTTTCACAGAGTAAGACGGACAGCATTCAACCTGCAGCCACACGGTCCCCTGAGCCCTGCTGGAAGTGACCCCCCCCCCCTAAACAGAGCCAGGAGCAGCTCCTGAGAAACACTGTGTATAGCCCCACCCAACACCCCACCAAAAAAAGGGGGGGGAAATATTTACAGGCCACCCTGTGACAGGGTGCACATTAAAGAGGTTGAAATGTTGGGGGCCAAAGAGATAGCATGGAGGTAGGGCATTTGCCTTGCATGCAGAAGGATGGTGGTTCGAATCCCAGCATTCCATATGGGTCCCCCCTCCCCCCCCCCCCCCCCCCCGCCTGCCAGGAGCAATTTCTGAGCATAGAGCCAGGAGTAACCCCTGAGTGCTGTCAAGTGTGACCCCTCCCCAAAAAAATGAAAGAGGTTAAAATATTGACTGTGAAATGTATTTCTGCCACTGGCAGGGAACACTTAAGTTCTAGTCAAACTACCTGGAACATACAGTTGAAAATATGAGCTGAATTTTGACTGTCCACAATGGCATGGCTGCCTTTGGCTAATTACGAAGCTGTAACATTTTCTTTATTAAAATATTTGACTTTAAAAAAATATTTGACTTAGGGGCCACACTCAACAGTGCTCAGAGGCAACTCCTGGTTCTGTGCTCAAGTGTTACTGCTAGGACTGTATACTGAGGCTCCAATCAGGGTCACCTGTGTGCAAGGCAAATAAATACCTTAACCCCTGTACTAGCTCTCTGGCTCAGTATAATTTGCTGGTGGTAGAGAGGAGCCCAGATTGCTCATCATTTAATGTTTTTGTTTTTAAGTCATACCCAAATGTGCTTGGTGATTACTCCCATCTTAGTGCTCGAGGGCCACTCATTGAAGCATGCATTGATGGCGATCGTACTCAGGATCTCTCATGCACAGCATGTCCCCCAATTCTCTGTGCTATCTTCTCAGCTCGTGAGCATCACCAGGTGTGGCCCTGGTAGCCTCCTATAACACTGGCCCCAAACACAGAATGGTCAGGTTCATGTTGCAGGCCTAGCAGAGGCCTGAGCAGTCAGTCCCTAAGGCCCCAAGAATTGCTGGGGAGATGTGCTCCAAAGCAAAAAAAAAAAAAAGGAAAAAGAAAAAAGAAATAAGAGCAGCAATCTTGGGGAAAAAGAGAGACCAATGTTCTTTTTTTACCTCCCAGTTTCTCATGAAAAGTTATCTTCCTCATTTCTGTACTGAACAAAAAACATGTGTAATCAATAGACATCAAGCACCAGCAAAAGCTGAGAATGTGCAAATCGGCCCAATAGAGGCAAGGACAGTACACATTTGTCGATCCTAGCATAATGCAAATTACCCTTCAAGCCGCTAAAATATGCAGTATCAACTCCCCCGAACAGTGCCACTCATGCATGGAAGGCTTTTCACAGCAATCAGGTATAAAAGTAAAGGCCTTCCAAGGCAAGCATTTTCAAGACTATTCCAAAGAAGCCTTTTATTAGCTAGGGGGGGATTTAAGAGTACCTTATGAGGATACCTTGTGGCTCTACAGAAAGAATTGCCTTATGCTAAATATTTAAGGTTTTCTTCATGCCATTTTCCCTTCTAGAATATTACTTCCCCTCTTGCATAGCTAACAGCTAAAACCTCAACTGCCCTTACCTGAAATTAATTTCTCATCAAGCTTCACCTAATTATGTGCAGACACACTAAACTTTTCTAGATTTTTGGGGCTCTGATCATAGCTAGGTCAAGTTTTCATAGAAATTTTCATTATGTGTATAAACATCTATAAAAACATATATATATGTATATATATACATATATATATGTATATATATACATACATATATACATACATACATACATATATATATATATATATATATATATATATATAGGTTTTAGGTTACTCCTGGTTCTGTGCTGAGAAATCGCTCCTGGCAGGCGTGGGGGACCTTATAGGATGCCAGGGATTGAACCCAGGTCAGCTGCATGCAAGGCAAATATCCTACCTGCTTTCCTATTCCTTTAGCTACTATACACACATACACACACATAAATTAATTTTTTTGGTTTGGGAGCTACAACTGGTGGTGCTCACGTGTTACTCCTGGCTTTGCACTCAGGAATCACTCCTGGTGTGACCCCCTATATTTTTAAAAAGAATCTATAGCTTGCTTATACTATACACATTTCCCCCTAGGCTTTTTTGCTACATTCAGTGATGCTCAGGAGTTAACCCTGGCTCAGCACTCAGAAATTAATCCTGGTTGGTTCAGAGGACCATATGGGATGCCAGGGATCAAACCCTGGTCAGCTGCATGCAAGGCAAAAGCCCTCCCTGCTGTACTATCACTTGAACCCCTCTCCTTTCTTTTTTTTTTTTTTTTTTGGCGAGGTCTACCTGTTAATGTTCAGGGCTTGCTCCGGGCTCTGTGCTCAGGAAGCACTCTTGGTAGTGCTTAGGATGCTGAAGACTGAACTTGGGTCAGCCCTGTGAAAGGCCAAGTACACTCCCTGCTATAGCTCCAGCCTCCTAGTCTTTCTGAAGGAAGGCTGATTTTATTTTTATTATTATTTTTTAAACTTTATTATTGATTAATTGGTTTCTGGGCTACACCCAGTGGCACTCGGGGACCACTCCTGACTCTGCACTCAGAAATTGCCCCTGGCAGGCTGGGGAACCACATGGGATGCCAGGAACCAAACCAGGTCCCTCCCAGGTTGGCCGCATGTAAGGCAAATGCTTTACCAACTGTGCTATCTCTCTGGCCCCAGGAAGACTGATTTTACTTTATCAACCCAGAGTCAGGCTGCGCAGCTTATGGCCAGTAAATAAACTTGTCTGATGCATCAAATTGCTGCTTGTTTATGGTTCACTGACTCCTAATTTGTCATTTAGTAGGCACACGAGACACACTTTCCAGTCTGTACTCTGAGATCCCTCAAAAGAGACCAGTGGCTTCTCAGAACCAGCCAATCCAAAGGTGGGGCCTGAGCATGTGGCTCAGAGGAGAGGCATGGTAGGCTGAGGATTCAGTCCTCAGCACTGGCCTAGAATGATGAGCTTAGATCCTGGTGGCATAGGAGGTATGATCCCTGGAGCCACAAGGAAGCCATCTTCAGAGCACCACAAAAGAGAGTGGGGCCTCTGGATATTGCAGTGATGACAATGACAATAACAAATGGTAACAAATGGAAGTCTTCAGAGAAAGATGCTAAAATTGTCCTCCTAGACTTCAAAGCTCTTAGTCCTGGGCCTTGAAGTCCTGCCTTAAAGCCTGCTTGCTCCTTTAATGAGTGCGGTTATAGGGCTGGAGAGATAGCATGGAGGTAAAGCGTTTGCCTTGTATGCAGAAGGACGGTGTTTCGAATCCAGCATCCCATATGGTCCCCCGAGCCTGCCAGGAGCGATTTCTGAGCATAGAGCTAGGAGTAACCCCTGAGCACCACCAGGTGTGACCCAAAAAACCAAACCAAAACAAAAAAATCCCGAGTGTGGTTATATATAACACTTCTCGGGTAACAATCAGCTCATAGCTCAAGAGCCAGAGAAAGAAGAAAAACAGGCTGGTGAGGATCTGAGGGAAAAGAAAGCAGGTAAGGAATTTGCCTTGCATGTTGCGGAGCCAGGTTCCATCCTTGGAACCCTATATGGTCCCCTGGGTCCTGCCAGGAGTGATCCCTGAGCACAGAAGTCAGAAGTAAATTTTTGGTTGTAGACCAAAATATCAACAAAACTAAAGAAAACAGGGGCCGGGTAGGTGGCGCTGGAGGTAAGGTGTCTGCCTTGTAAGCGCTAGCCAAGGAAGGACCGCGGTTCGATCCCCCGGCGTCCCATATGGTCCCCCCCAAGCCAGGGGCGATTTCTGAGCACATAGCCAGGAGTAACCCCTGAGCGTCAAACGGGTGTGGCCCAAAAACCAAAAAAAAAAAAAAAAAAAAAAAAAAACTAAAGAAAACAGACCATTCAGGTGAGCCTACAAGCACGTAGGAGGAAGCAGGCCATGTTTGACTTTCTGGGCCTCAACAATGCATCCTCAGGTCTGAAGTGATGCTGGAATGATGAATTAGGTGAGATCAGTGAGAACATTTATTTATTCCTGGGAAAACCATAAAAATCCATTAGTAAAGTTCCCTTTTTCTGTCTCCTGGGATTAGAAAACTACCCATGCCATCAATTTCCATAATCTTCGAAGAGCTAAGCAGGAGAGAAATGGTAGAAAACTCATTATCATTCTCACTGTAGTGCTGACTCATTAGAAAAATGAACATATTTGGTCAGAACAGAGGGTTCCATCCATCAAAATTAGAGGCCTGAATTGTAGGATCTTGTCTTTGTTGAAGATCAAGAAAGAATTGTTTTTCTGCATGTAGCGATGCTCAGGGGTTATTTCTGGCTTTGCAGTCAGGAATCACTTCTGGTAGGCTAGGGGTGGCACACGAGATGCTGGGGATTCAAACTGGGTCAGCTGCCTGCAAGGCAAATAAATGCTCTATCTGTTGTAATATTATTCAGGGCCCTAAGGGTTCTATGTATTTTTTAATGGGGTCTCCCTTTGGTGCTTGGATGCTTGGCTTGGCAGTGCAGTACCAGAGTGTGGTGCTGTGTGTAACTCACACCCAGGGGTGCTGAGGGCCCATGACCACCCTGGCAGTAGTCAGGAGCCACCATAGTTACTGCATCTAACTCAGAGGCTTGTGTACTCCCATATGTGTGACAGCCCTTTAAACCACTTCCATGATTCCTTGGAGGAATCTCACTACTTGGTGCTTACTCACTAAAATTTCACTTTGGTAAGTTCTGAAAAATAATTTCTGCAGTTCTATGTGCTCTTCTAGCTTGGGGAGGGGATGGAAAAGGGAGAACACCAAACAGTGCTCAGCGTTCACTCCTGGCAGGGCTCACATGGGGTACCACAAATCAAACCTGCGTTGACTATGTGCAAGACAAGGCATCTTCCCCGCTGTACTATCACTCCAGCTCCTCATTTGGCTTTTTTTGGAGGGAGGGGTTTGAGTCACACCTGGTGGTGCTCAGGAGTTACCCCTGGCTCTGTGCTCAAAATCACTTATGGCAATCTCAGGGAACCATATGGGATGCTGGAGATCAAACCCAGGTCAGTCGCGTGCAAAGCAAATGCTCTACTCAACTGTGCTATTGCTCTGGCCCCCTCATTTGGCTCTTTAAGATTATTAGGATTTTTGTTGGGGGCCTGGTGGAAAAGGCTCTGCAGCATGTGGCCATGAGTGTAACTTCTCAGTGGCCCATGTGTGTGCCTTGAGTCATGCTGGGATGTGCCCTCTCAGCCTGGCAGCTCTGGTGTCTGGGGTAATCTGGTAATGCAGGCAATTTCCAGCCATGCTGCATGCAGCCAGGGTGTGCAGGCACCATGAAACAGGAGCATTCTCTGGCCAGCACAGTGACCAAAAAACGATGTACGAGAGGAAAGTGCCACCTTTGGCCAGCACATGTGACTCAGAGAGAGAGAAATCTGAGTTTGAGAAATTCAATGTGACCTCCAAAGCCACAGAGACTGAGAGTAGCAAAGATCTAGAATGTGCAACAATATGACAGGGGAGATGATTTTGACTTCATCCCCAAGAGTCAAACTCAGCATTAATCTATCTATCTATCTATCTATCTATCTATCTATCTATCTATCTATCTATCTATCTATCTATCTATCTATCTATCGTCAAACTCAACACTAAGAAATCTATCTATCTATCTATCTATCTATCTATCTATCTATCTATCTATCTATCTATCTATCTATCTATCGTCAAACTCAACACTAAGAAATCTATCTATCTATCTATCTATCTATCTATCTATCTATCTATCTATCTATCTATCTATCTATCTATCTATCTATCTATCTATCTATCTATCTAGTTTTTGGGTCACACCCGGAGAGGGGCTTCTCCTGGCTCTACGCTCAGAAATCGCCCCCGACAGGCTTGGGGGACCCTATGGGATGCCGGGATTTGAATCACCATCCTTCTGCATGCAAGGCAAACGCCCTACTGCTGTGCTAGCTCTCCAGCCCCTAAGTAGCATATTCTTAAATTTCAAACCTATTTGAAAAACACAATGTGTTTTCAATGTGAGCAGACTAGTGGTTAAATCTCTAACAAGTCTGTTCTTTCTTTGGTCTCTGAATCTCTAGTCTTAGAGGTTTTTTGTTTGTTTTTGATTTTGGGCCACATCCGGTGAAGCTCAGGGGTTCTTCCTGGCTATGCATTCAGAAATTGCTCCTTGGCTCGGGGAACCATATGGGACACCAGGGACTGAACCACGGTTTGTTCTAGGTCAGCAGCATGCAAGGCAAACAAACGCCTTATCGCTGCGCCACCACTCCGGCCCTGAGATTTATTTTTTTTTAAAGATTCACCCACTTAAGATGGACTTAATCTTATAATCCATATTATTTCTGACTGCTCAGAAATCCCTGGTCTAGGCTCACATTCATTAGGTACCAAAAACGCATTCATTTTTATTTGTCTTAAAGACATAAAAATTGTGATAGAAATCAACAACTTTTCTGGCTCTGTGTTCAGGATCCAACCTGGGTTGGCTGTGTGCAAGGCAACTGCCCTCTCCACTGTGCTATTGCTTGACTCCAAGAAATCAGCATCTTTTTTTTAAGAACAGAAAGAGACAGTGAAGTACAACATAACAGAAGTTCGAATTCAGGTTAAGTTGACTGACAAGTGAAAGACAAATTCACACGACTGGGAGAATGAAGCTTAGAAATAAATAGGTTAGGTTCCTGATGTTCTGTTAGCTTACAGGGGGGAAGAAATGAGATGTTTCAGCACCAGCTGGCAAAAGGCAAAGCCCAAGACCACAGGAGTAACATTCTCCCTCCTTAAAAAATAAAAACAAATGAGACCAGGGAAATGGAGAAAAATCATTAGGCGCTTTCTACTGACAATGCTGACAGCAGAAAAAGAGCTTGCAGGTTCCTACTGCACATTCTAGTCTCACAGCATATCCCGGGGGCAAGTTGGCTTTCCCCAAGAAATGAGGAATCCTACCAACTGAGGTGGTGCATGACATTGCTCAGCACTTGAGTTTGTGCTTGTTTTCCCTTCCCCTTTTGTTCCTTTTTGCAGCTACTGGTGAGGTCTGTTGATGTTTGGGGGAAGGTGGGGTGGTTTATGTTGTGTTGGGGGTTGCACACATCCAGTTCTAAATGTTCCCAATATTCTGGCTCTGGTTTGCCTCCCTGGTTCATTTTCACGTATCTTTAGCTGTGGTGCTTGCATCTGCTTTGCTATGTGCCGGAGATAACTCTGTGCTGAGGTGCTAGAACAGACTGCAGGGCTTTGGGGACTAGCACGTGTGTGTGGGGCACTGGAGGTCAAGTTGACTGTCACACGGGCCAGGGAGACTCTGTTGCCACCAGTTATTCTCCAAGGCTTAAAATTTCTATTTTTTAAGTCACCAAGCAACTAAGATTGTCCTTAAATGCTTGTTTTCTTTCTTTCTATTAAAAACATTGTGGGGTTGAAGAGATAACATGGAGGTAAGGCATTCGCCTTGCATTCAGAAGGTTGGTGGCTCGAATCCTGGCATCCCATATGGTCCCCAGAGTCTGCCAGGAGCAATTTCTGAGCATAGAGCCAGGAATAAATCCTGAGAGCTGCTGGGTGTGACCCAAAAACCAACCCCCCCCAAAACAAAACAAAACAAAACATTGTGAGATTCTTTTTTTGGGAGGTGAGAGAAATATACACACCCCACTCTCGGTGGGGTTTGTGGAATGCCCCATAGGGGATGCTGGGATTTCCCGAGTCAGGCACGTGCAAGGCAAGTGTTCTATCTACTGTACTATATCTCTGTTTTTCTCAGATTTTTTTCAAAGCAACTTTAGAGACACAGAAGATAGTCTTAAATTATGTGGTGTCCTCTTGTTAGAAATACTTCATACCCAAGTTCCTTCAACATGGCTGATAATAAAAATGATATGATTACTTTGAATACTCTATAAGGTCACCCAAAGTTCTTTCAATTTTTAGAAATGTGAGCAAAGTGATTATAGCCATCCTTGATTATATTACATTGTACATTACATTCCTCTCTTGGAAATAGTCTAGTAATGTTCTGAGGTTATTTAAAAAAAATTTTTATAGTGGTCTTAAGACTCTGGGGGGGTGTTTGGGACACACTTTGTATTCCCAGGGGTTACTCCTGACTGTGCTCTGGAATTACTCCTGGTGGGCTTATGGGATGCTGGGGATCAAACCTGGGTTGACCATGTGCAAGGCAAATGCCCTCCCCTCTGTGCTATCTTGCTCTGGCTCTAAAGGATTCTTTTTGGGTGCACATAATGAAAACCTTGCTAATCTAGTTTCTACAAGCAGAAATTGAGAACCCCGGAGGACAGAGTCATTCCTGGGATGGGCAAGGATGAGGAAGCAGGCATAGCTGACTGTTGCTTTCAGGCCTCATCCTGGCTCACTTTCAGCCTTTCTTTTTTTCTTTTTTCTTTTGGTGATGCTCAGGCGTTACTCCTGGCTATGCGCTCAGAAATCACTTCTGGCTTGGGGGACCATATGGGACGCTAGGGGATCTAATCGCGGTCTGTCCTAGGTTAGCATGTGCAAGGCAGATAGATGTCCTACCAGTTGTGCCACCGCCCAGCCCACTCTCAGCCTTTCTTTGCTTCTGTGCAGTGGATGGAAGATATGTACTCTGGCATTTTACACAGGGACCAAATATCCCTCATTCTGATTTCCAATTTCTGATAGAGAAATTCTGGGTTGGCACTTACTGGCTCAATGAACTAAGGGGAAGCATTTTCTTTGGGAGAAAGGGAGAAGCACAAGGTGCCAATAGGTTTCTCAGGGCTTTGAACCAGAGTCTGGGTTGGCATAGGATGAATCCTGGAGAAGAGGGAGAGAGAAATACTGGGCATTGGGGGAGAAAGAAGGAGAGGAAGAGATGGAGAGAGAGGAGAAGTAGAGAATAAGAAGGGAAGGAAGGGGGCCGGGCAGTGGCGCTAGAGGTAAGGTGCCTGCCTTGCCTGCGCTAGCCTTGGACGGACCACAGTTCAATCCCCCAGCGTCCCATATGGTCCCTCAAGCCAGGAGTGACTTCTGAGCACATAGCCAGGAGTAACCCCTGAGCATCACCGGGTGTGGCCCAAAAACCAAAAAAAAAAAAAAGAAGGGAAGGAAGGGGGAAGACAGGGAGAGAGAGAGGTGTGATGCCTTTATTGGGCTCTTTCCATTCTTTCCTGGTAACTACTAATCAAACACTATTTTCTGCCTAGGTAGTTTGAGTCTGGTACAAGACTAGGCATGAATAACAATGAGTCTAACATTCCCCCAAGTTCTCAAGCAGTGCTTGGAGAGCGGTATTTCATAAATAACTACATGACCTGGCAATTAAATGAGCTGAAGACAAAGTACACATTCAAGAACAGTGTAACATATATTTGTGGTCTAATATGGGGTGGGAGAGGGTGGAACAGGGACTGCTGGTGGTGATGAACTGAGTAGGTGGGATAAGGAGAGACTAACTCAGGGAAGGGTGAGAAGAGTTTTAGAAGCAGGTGCAGAGTGCAGATGCAGAGTGGGGAAGAGAGGTTAGGAGGAGAACCTGAAGGCGGGGATAGAAGTTAAACTTAACATTACATTTCTATGACTATGGAATAAATATCTGAGACCAATGCTACTGTGAGACTCATTGGGAGCAGTACTATTCACAGTGACCCAAATCCAGAAGCAGTCCAAGTGTCCAAAAGCAAATGGCTGGATAGACAAACTGTGGTACATCTACACACTGGAATCCTACTTGGCTTTACAAAGAAACAAAATCCTGCAATTTTCTGCTACATGGATGCATCTGGAGAGTATCAAGCTGAATGAAGGGACAGATGCAGATTACAGATATAATCACTAGCAAGAGTGATTACAGGAATGAAGACGAAGAAGGTATTTGCGTCTTGGTTCTTTTCTCTTTCACACACTTTCTCTGAATGTGGTTGTTTGCTTTTTCTCACTGCTAAGCCTAAGTCTCATAGTAAAAGAAAAATAATTACTTGAATTTCTGCCTGTAGGTTTTTTTTTTTTTTTTTTAATTTTCTGGCTGGGACTGTCTGAAACCACACTTAACTGGGGGACCAGAATGAGAATACAGCAGGGAGGGTGTTTATCTTGTATGTGGCTAACCTGGATTCGATCCCTACCATCCTATATGGCTATCCTATGTGGCTAACCTGGATTCGATCCCTACCATCCTATATGGTCCCTTGAGCCTGCCAGAAGTAATTCCTGAGCACAGAGTCACTGAGCACGCTAGCTGTGGGTCCCTTCCCAAATATTTTACTTAAGGCCTATGATTTTACAATACAGTTAATGATAGGGTTCATGCATGAACTATTCCAGCACTGCACCCTCCACCAGACTGTTCACTCCGTTTTACCATTGTCTCAGCATCTTTCTCCCCACTGTACTCACTCACCACCTCTCTCTCTCTCTCTCTCTCTCTCTCTCTCTCTCTCTCTCTCTCTCAATCTCTCTCTCTCTCTTTCTCTCTCTCTCTCTCTCTCTCTCTCTCAATCTCTCTCTCTCTTTCTCTCTCTCTCTCTCTCTCTCTCTCTCTCTCTCTCTCTCTCTCAATCTCTCTGTTTTTTGGGTCACACCGGCAGCGCTCAGGGGTTACTCCTGGCTCTACGCTCAGAAGTCACCCCTGGCAGGCACAGGGGACCATATGGATGCCAGGATTCAAACCACTGTCCTTCTGCATGCAAGGCAAACACTCTACCTCCATGCTATCTCTCCAGCCCTCACCATCCCTCTTGCCATGATAAACTTTCTACTAAAGACCAGTTCTCAGCATCAGTTGCCTTTGGGCATTTGCTATTTCCTTGCTCTGTTTCTTTCTATCCAACATCTGAGGGAAATCCCTCTGCATCTGTCCCTCTTCTTTTTTTTTTTTTTTTGGTTTTTGGGCCACACCCGGTGATGCTCAGGGGTTACTCCTGGCTATGCGCTCAGAAGTCGTTCCTGGCTTGGGGGACCATATGGGATGACGAGGGATCGAACCGCAGTCCGTCCAAGGCTAGCGTAGGCAAGGCAGGCACCTTACCTCTAGCGCCACCGTTCGGCCCTGTCCCTCTTCTTAACTAACTTCACTCAGCAAGATACTCCCCAGATGTATACATGAAGAGAAAATTGCAGGATTTTATTTTATTTTTTAAGCTGAGTAGGATTCCAGTGTGTAGATGTACAGTCTGTTTATTCAGCCATTTGCTCTTGGATACTTGGATTGCTATTTTTTTGGGGGGCGGGGGGAAGCACTCCCAGTGACACATAGGGGTTACTTCTGGTTCTACCTCAGCAATCACTCCTGGCAGGCAGGGAGACCATATGGGATATGCCAGAGATCAAACCGGGTCTGTCCTGGGTCGTCCGAGTGCAAGGCAAACACCCTATTGCTGTGATATCACTCTGGCCAGATTTTGGCTCTTGTGAATAGTGCTGCAATGAACACAGGAGTGCCACTGTCTTTTCAGAATAGAGTTTCTGGGCCTTTGGGGTAGATGCCAGGAAGTGCTCATATGGAGGCTAAATTTCTAGTTAGTTTGAAGAGTGTCCATATTCTGATTTTTGTTTTGTTTTGGTTTTTGGGTCACACCCAGTGGTGGTCAGGGGTTACTCATGGCTCGGTGCTCAGAAATCGCTCCTGGCAGGCACAGGGGACCATATGGGATGTCCATCATCCATCCTGGATCAGCTGCGTGCAAGGCCAATGCCCTGCCACTGTGCTATTTCTCTGATCCACCCCCGCCCTGCCACTGTGCTACTTCTCTGATCCACCCCCCCTTTTTTGGATGTGTCCATATTCTTTTCCAAAAAGGATAGACCAGTTGATATTTCTACCAGCAGTAAATGAGGCCTCCCCTTTCCCCCACATATTAGCAATATAAGAGAAAAGTGAATACCAAAAACAATAAAGGCCAAAATGATCAAGAACTGGTATATCTGAAGACATATCAGTAGGTTAGATATTGGTTCTGGGCTCATGGTTGGCATCTGAAGTGGAGGTAAATCCTTCATCTGTGGAACCTGAGGCCACCCCTGGTTAGGCAGTGCCCAAACTGACTGCACTGGACTGAATTCCTGACAAGCTGTGGGTGTGTGAAAAGCTGTTGTTGCCATGAGGAAGCATATATACTTCCAAGGGAGTTGGGCCCAAAGGAACCAAATACCCAAATACTATAGTATTTGTTTCAAGAGACAGATGTAACACAGAAGATAAAATGGGGAGTGAGGGCATGCAGAGAGATAGTGCAAGGGTTTAAGGCACTTGCCTTGTCCGAAGCCAGCTGGCATTTGACATCTGGTACCGCATATGGTTTCCTGAACATTGCCAGGAATGTTCTTTGAGAAGAGCCAGGAAAAAAAGAAACCCTGAGTATCACCAGCTGTCATGCTCAAACAGAGCACACTCATGGATGTATATGCATGCATCCATGCACACACACACTCGTTATTCACACTATCTTCCTTTAGTGTCATTTAAATGCCCAGCTCTTCCCCCTATGCCAGTGGTGGGCAACCTTGTTTTTCAAATGAGGCAAATCTCGCCAAAACCACAATTGAAATTTATTTTGAGAGCCACATAGGGTGTGCACTGACAGAGGCTAGGAAAGGAGTCCTGACTCCTGGAGCTGCTGGCCGGCTGGCACACAGAAGAGCCACATTAAAAAATGTAAAGAAAAAAAAATGTAAAGAGCCACATGTGGCCCATGAGCCACAGCTTGCTGACCACTGCCCTAGGCTATCACAATAATCGTCTCCCTTCTGGATGGGAGACAATAATAAAATTCCAATTATTTAGAGAGACTATCAACTTCCCATGGCCTTGCAACACCAGAGAAGAATAGTCACATAATAATCACTAATAATTCTGACATTGTCTGTGATTGGCATGAAGGATGGGAGAAAGTTAATAAGTATTTTGGATCAGTGACCCTATCGAGTGCACCAAACTTTTTTGTTTGGGGGGAGGGGTGGGTCCATACCTGGTGATGCTTAGGGATTATTCCTGGCTTGGTGCTTTGGGGGTCACTTCTGGCAGTACTTGGGGGAGAAAGGCTGTGCCAGGAGTCAAACCGAGGTTTTCTGTGTTCACAGTATGTACTCAATGTGCAGAGAGATAGGACAATGGTTAAGGCGCTTGTGTTGGATGCAGTCAACCGTAATTCAGTTCCCTGCAGGGAAATGGTCCCCTGAACACCACCAGGAATGACCCCTAAATACAGAGCCAGAAGTAGACCCTGAGCACCACTGGGTTTGGCCCCAAACCTCCTCCCTACCCCCTGCTAACAACAACAGCAACAACAACAAAAGCAAGCTTATGTTCTGCCCATTGGACTATTTAACACACTAAATGTTTGCCACTGTAGGAAAACAAGTAGGAAATTTGTACATTTTTCTATTAAATATCTATCAGAGAGATAAATATGGCAGAAAACAGCAGGTAGTTTAAATGTGTGAAGTTGTCTAATAACCTCAGTTTGCCATTTTCCTCTACAGAGCTCTCTGATAGAGGGACACTAGGGTTAAGAGCAGCCTGAGTGGGATGGTGAGTCTTTTAGGATGACAATCATGGCAGGTGCACAGAGACTACAAGGCTGTGGCCCATTTTGCCAGGTTAAAATTAATTATGTTTCACCAGGCCAAGTTGGCTTCTGGGCATAGTTGACAAAGTAGGTGTAAAATCTGATTAGCTGTGTTGAGTTAATGCCTGTGTGTTCAGATAAATGACTAGCTACGTGCACCCAAACAACCACTTCCCCAATTTATTATTTTGCTCTGGCAGAAATTTAATGAAACACACATATACACCCCATTTGAGGTTGTTCGTACTCAGGGGAGGAAAACCAAGAGACTATTTCCTCAGCTCTCATCACCCTGTCAGAGCATAACGATTGGCACTAAAAGTGAACTATAAAAGTGAATTCAAATTTACACACAGCCTAAGATGATGCCACAATTTTTTCCTATGACAGCTGTGAAAAGATTATACTAGGAGAGTTTTAATTAAAATTTTTCTGGTGAAGCGAAAGAGATGCCCTTGAAGCTCTTTGCTAATAGACACAATCAGTAAACTAGACATTATAATTTTCTAAGCATTAAAAAATATCCCAACATTATTACTCAGGTACAAACTTAAAAGCTACTCGCCATCAAATCTGCTTCCAGATTCGGCTTTGGAGAGACCCTCAGCTCGAGGACATTTCCTGATCTGTGACTATTGGGAGCCGTTTTCAGACTCTACAAGACCATGTCACAGGCTGAAGCTGTGCTCTGGATTTTTTCTACCCTTTCCCTTCCCAGATTATTTCAAAAGACTTAGAGGGGATATATATATATATATATATGTATATATATATACATCTAAGGAAATATATATATATATGTATTTCCTTAGTAGGTATAATTCTTATTGTGTATTTCCTTATGAAGATATAGTTTTCCTCATTCCTTTCTTTGGATTTGTTTAGTAGATAAGTTTCTTTTGGGTTCTGAGTTCATGTTAGAACCAGGTTTATAGGAATTGTTTACCTTGCTATTTTTTTTCTTTTTTGCATGCAGAGGAGATGGGTGGGTGAGTGCCTGGCACCATACATGCACCAATGGGAGGGAGGGAAGAAGAGAGGGAAGGAAGGGAAGAAGGAAGGAAAGAAGGGAGAGAGGAAGGAAGGGAAGAAGGGAGGGAGGAGAAAGGAAGGAAGGAAGGGAGGGAGGGAGGGAGGAAGGAAGGAAGGAAGAAAAAGGAAGGAAGGATGAAAAAGAAAGGTTGGGAAAGAGGAAGGAAGGAAGAAAGGAAGGAAGGGAGGGAGGGAGGGAGGAAAAGAGGAAAGAAGAAAGGAAAAAAAGGAAGGATGAAAAAGAGGAAGGGGGGCCAGAGAGATAGCACAGTGGTATTTGCCTTGCAAGCAGCTGATCCAGGACCTAAGGTGGTTGGTTCAAATCCCGGCGTCCCATATGGTCCCCCGTGCCTGCCAGGAGCTATTTCTGAGCAGATAGCCAGGAGTAACCCCTGAGCACTGCAGGGTGTGGCCCAAAAACCAAAAAAAAAAAAAAAAAGAGGAAGGAAGGATGGGAAAGAGGAAGGAAGGTAGGAAGGAAAGAAGGAAGAGAGGAAGGAAGGGGAGGAAGGAGGGGAAGAAGGAAGGGAGGGAGGGTGAGGGAAGGAGGGTACCTTGCTATTTTTACCCCTATGTAGCATTGTTCCTTTTTTCAGAGGCACATTAAAATGGGGAAATCTTACAGAAAAAAGTTCTTATCTAATATGAATTGGAATACATACATTTTATATTGTGGGTGGGAGGACCTTTCACCCTGAACATTTGACAGTGACTTGACTTAGGCTTCAGTCGACTGAACATTGGCTGTTCACCTCTGAACCTTGAATCCCATCTTTGGAACCAGCACAGTTTTCTGTGCCAGCACCAGAAATCAAACTTCTACTGGGGAAAGTCCTAATGCTGCCCTGGCTTGTTCCAGAATGGGTTCATATGACTTGAAAAAAGCAACAACTTGCTTTTAGGGCAGGATTTCCTACATTGCCACCTAACAGTGAGATGAAACCAGAAGATGCTCCGTGACACCCTGACTTCGACATAGAATCTGTGAAAAAACAAACAAACAAACCAACAAACCAACAAACCAAGATCTCTAATTACTGAAATCTGAAAGCAACAACCATGACTGAGAACTTTTACTGGGGCCATGAAAAAAGACTTCGGGGTTAGACAACTTAGTGTGCCTGGAGCCATAGTTGGTCTTATAGTAAGATTCTTCATGGGTTGAGTCTCCCTGTTTTTAGGCCAAATGTCTTTTCTATTTTCCCCAATTTGTGCTGTGCCTATGCAAAAAAACTGTCACCTCTCCTTTTTCTTTATCTTTTATTTTTTATTATTTTCTAAAATAATTTCTTTGTGCTTATTTGATCCCTTTTGTTTGTGTTTGGTTTTTTTTTGGGGGGGGGTCATACCCGGCAGCACTCAGGGGTTACTCCTGGCTCTACGCTCAGAAATTGCTCCTGGCAGGCACGGGGGACCATATGAGACATCGGGATTCGAACCACCGTCCTTCTGCATGCAAGGCAAATGCCTTACCTCCATGCTATCTCCCTGGCCTCCTTCTTTATCTTTTAAATAGGGGCTCCCACCTTTTTCATAGAACCTTGGGACATAGATTACTTTGTTTTACCTCATATTTCTGCATTTTTCTATAAAAGTGGGAAGAAAAGAAAAAGGAGAGAATGGGGTTCAGGGGCCAAGTGGTCTCAGGTCCACTGGTGAAGAAAAATGGACAGAACTAAATATCCAAGTCAAAGTCAACAACAATAGAATCAAGAGACCCAAACTATAACACTCTAAACTTAAAATGGGCCTATTATACTGGCTACTGGCGGTCCAGGGGGCAAAGGGTGGTGGTACAGGATGTACTCTGGGATCATTGATGGTTGGATGTTGACACCGGTGGTGGGAATTGCTCTGGTTCACTGTGTATCTGAAATTCAACTATGAAGGATTTTGTAGATCACAATGGTTTCAAGTAAAAAAAGTTATTTGCCATCAAATTCAAGAGGGTTACACAGTTACTTAACATGAAATGTTAGGGAAGGGGCTAGAGCGGTGGCACAAGTGGTAAGTCATCTGCCTTGCAAGCGCTAGCCTAGGACAGACATGGTTAGATCTCCTGGTGTCCCATATGGTCCCCCAAGCCAGGAGCGATTTCTGAGCGCATAGCCAGGAATAAACAAAACAAAAAAAGAAATGTTAGGAAATGTTTCTCTCTCTCTTAGGAAATGTCTCTCTCTTTCTCTTTCTCTCTCTCTCTCTCCCTCTCTCCCTCTCTCTCTCTCTCTCTCTCTCTCTCTCATTTTTTGCTATTCCTAGTGGCACTCAGAAATCACTCTTCTCTCTCTCTCTCTTTCTCTCTCTCTCTCTTTCTCTCTCTCTCTCTCTCTCTCTCTCTCTCTCTCTCTCATTTTTTGTTATTCCCAGTGGCACTCAGAAATCACTCCTGGCAGGCTTGGGTGACCAAATGGCATGCTGGGGATTAAAGCCAGGCACCACATCTGAAAGACGAGAGTTGCTAACAGACTGGACAGAAGCTCTTGTAGCTCCTGTAGTAAGTACAAAACTTGGCCTCCATATTTGTGGACAAGGGAAGAGCCCTACCCACTATGCTATTGTCCACCTGTGTTTTCTGATAAATTTAGTTCAATTTAAATTGGTAGACTAATTTGTTTGTTTGTTTGTTTGTTTTTGGGTCACACCTGGCTGCACTCAGGGGTTACTCTAAACTCTACACTCAGAAATCGCTCCTGGCAGGCTCGGGGGACCATATGGGATGCTGGGATTCGAACCACCATCCTTCTGCATGCAAGACAAATGCCTTACCTCCATGCTATCTCTCCGCCCCCTGATAGGCTAATTTTTTTCTTTTTGATAGGCTAATTTTTAATGGACAACAGTTTGTTCCCATTTAGACCATAGTAAAAAAATTGGAAAGTAATGAAGACAACCCAAAGTAGTTATTTTTGTTTAAAAGTTCCAAGTTCAATAGACTAAAGAAGTCAAAATTTTCAGAAACTGATAAGATACTCAGTAATTGATAAAATATTCAGTCACTTTAATATATAGCATTGTTTATAAATCATGAGAATAAATTTCCTTGATTAAAGAGTAACTAGTGGTTTTTGTTTGTTTGTTTTGTTTTTGGGCCACACCCGGCAGCGCTCAAGGGCTACTCCTGCTCAGAAATCACTCCTGGCAGGCCTGGGGGACCACATGGAATGCTGGGATTCTAATTACCCTTTGTCCTGAGTCAGCGGCTTGCAAGGTAAACCACCCTACCACTGTGCTATCTCTCTGACCCCTCTACTGGATTTTTAACATATTATCATTATTTTCATGATGGAGGTTTTCTGAGCTGATTATCAAAAAATTGCATTATAAAATTTCCAATTTACTCTCATAAAAATGAATAATAAATTTCAAAGTGAATTTGACAGTTATTCTCCTAAAATTCAGAGAACAATTTATGAGCACAATTTATACAATTCATACCACTCTGTTTGGGCTATCAAATAACATATCTTTAAAATGTTTAAAATAGGGGGCTGGATGGGTGGTGCAGCTGCAAGGCATTTGCCTTACACGCATCTGACCTAACCGTGGTTCAATTCCCTGGCGCCCCATATGGTCCTCCAAGCCAGCAGTGATTTCTGAGCGCATAGCCAGGAGTAACCCCTGAGTGTCACCAAGTGTGGCCCAAAAACAAAAACAAAAACAAAAAACCCACCTCTGTAACTGATGACACTCGTGGGTCTAAAGTAAACACTGCTCCTTGGGAAAAAATATTTAAGAGAAGGCAGAATCTTAGATATTCTCAGGTACTTTTCTCCTCAATTCAAGACCTACACTGAAAGGCACAGTTCACTGCTGCTGAAATATTCTGGAACAAATACACAACAATCACTGGCTCAGTCATTTGGAGCATGAGAACTGGTACTTGTCATTTACTGAGGGAGAGAGAAACAACCTCTATCAACTTTAGATTCACATCTCAAGAAACACCCTACCATGGCCTGTTCTTATGGTGGCACCTGGGAACAGGGGTGAATGAACACACAAACGAATGTGCGCTTGTGCGTGTGCACGTACACACACACAAGGGATGAGGTGAACAAATACATGAACACACAAACATATATGAGACCACCCATGTGGTTTGTTTGTAGAGGGCTCTTCCCACAATCTAATTTCCCCAGCAGTCACGCTCTGGCAGAGCTTCCTCTCTGAAGAGCCAAGAGCATCTATGTGACCCAAAGTCTACCACAGAAGTGATGGTAAAGTCGTTTAGACAAGATCATTTTGAAAAAAACTGGTTCCCACTTTGACCACATTGGTCAAGTTCGAGAAGAACTTCATAGAATGTGGAAGTGAAGCCTGTCTAAGGCCTGTGGGCCTGGGAGTGAGCATGGAAGCAGTTCCTCTGGCCTCATCAGGTTTTGAGAGGAAAGTGATAGTAGCTGATGTGACCAGACAACCAGAGCCACCCAGATAAATTCATCTTGGACTTCTGGGCCTCAAATATTTTGTGGGGCTACAAAGACTTCATGTTTAAAGCTGGAAGTTGGGGGTAATTACTGATCAAACAATGAACATAACTGTCAAAGCTCAGATGTCAGGTGGAAGGAAAGAGAAGTGACTAACCCAGTTGAGCAGTTCATGACTCCAAGACTAAAGGTTTCACAGAGCAGGGCCTTCCATATAATAGATTCAGTCAGTTCTCCTATGTTTAGTTGTTGATTCTGTCAACTCACTGAGTTGGAATTAAAATTGAATTCTCATGAATACTGCAAAGGTGGCTATTTTCTAAGCTGCCTCCACACTGGAAAAATAAGGGGTGCCACATTTGAAAAACAAGAGAGGCGCCAATGGACTGGACAGAAGGCTCTTGAAGCTCTTGTATTAAGTACAAAACTTGGCCTCCATATTTATGGGCCTCTTTCTGTTTCTAAGGATCAAAAGAGCCTAAGACAGACTAAAGGGAAAAATGAAAACCGAATGAACGACTAGATCTAAGGATTTATGCAATAAATTGACCAGAGAGAAGTCTGTGTTGTAATCATCAGAGAAGGAGTTAAGGCCAAGAGACAAACAGACATGGTTAAAATAATTGTTTTTATTTTGTTTTGGGGTCACACCCAGTAGTGCTCAGAGCTTACTCCTAGCTTTGCACTCAGAAATTACTCCTGGCGGTGCTCAGGGGACCACACGGTATACTGGGGCTCAAATCTAGGTTGGTTGTATGCCAGGCAAGCACCCTACATACTGGTACAATCACTCCAGGTCCTAAGATAATTCTTATCTTCCTTTATTTACCACATGTATTTTAGTCACTTTTCCACTATTGGCCTTTTTGTCTGATTCCTCCCAGGATAGGGAAGCTATATTTCATTTGGGAGTTTCAGCACTTGATTTTTAGAGTCTAGCGGTTTTTGTGTTAGTTTGTTTAAACAGAATTCTAGCATAAGCCTTGCTTGGCCCCTAGTGTATTGACCTAGCATGGTTTCCTTTGGAATGTTGAAATGTAATCTTGGAATGTAAGTTATGTTTTACTTATATCATCATGATAGTACCCAGAGTATAGGTCTATAAATTATTAGAGGATAAAGCACAAAGTACAACAGTCCTTTGGACAAACTTGAAACAATTCTAGTGCCACCCAGTATATAGTAGATGCCAGCCTGACTGTAACTTGGTCTAACGCGGATTCTTGAAGTGAAGTCTCAAGAGAAAGAGCTTGAGGCTTTGGTTATTCAAGAGAAGAGAGAACAGAGATCTCCTTGACAGTGGAGACAAATCAGAGAGTGGAGACAGCAGAGTGGGCCCTGGAGGGGTTGGTTGACCATATGATGTGCCAGGAATGGACCAGAAGCTACTGGATAGACAAGGTCCTTAATTCCTGCACTATCTCTCTGGCCCCTGATGTGATTTGTTTGTTTGTTTTGTTTTGTGAGCCGTACCTGGTGACTCTCAGGGGTTACTCTTGGCTCTGTGCTCAGAAATTGCTCCAGGCTTGAGGGACCAGATGGGACGCTGGGGATCGAAACCAGGTCCATCCTGGATAAGCCACTTGCAAGGCAAATGTCCTACTGCTGTGCTCAGGCCCCCCCATGTGACTTTTAAATATAATTCATTTAAATATAATTAAATATAATTCATTCTGCTTCTCTTCAAGAGTGAATGTTGAAGTGTTCTTATCAATAATGGGAGATGGGGCCAGAGAGATAGCATGAAGGTAGGGCGTTTGCCTTGCATACAGAAGGATGGTGGTTCGAATCCTGGCATCCCATATGGTCCCCTGAGCCTGCCAGGAGAGATTTCTGAGCATACAGCCAGGAGTAACCCCTCAGTGCTACCGGATGTAACCCAAAAACCAAACCAAACGAACAAAAATAATGGGATATTAGTTACTATTTTTCTAACCATCTCATCTGAGTTAAGTAGGAGAGAATGGGGATACTATATCAAAATAGTGGAGGAAATGAGAAAGTAGAAATCTATACATATAGAGTTTAAAACAATGCAATGGGGGATGGAGAGAAAATACAGAGATTAAGATGCTTCCCTCGCAAGCTGCTGATGCCAGTTCAGTCCCTAATACCTTAAATAATCCCCTGAACCCTACCAGGAGTGATCCCTGAGCATAGTCTGGAGTAAATCCTAAGTACACTTGGGTATGGTCTCAGAATTAAAAGTAAATAAATGAATAAAACCAAATCGCAAAACATAATGTTCTTTAATATTTTAATATGCATTAGTCATAATATTAATGTGCAGCACTATCAAATAAAATCATATTTGAAAAAGAAAGAGGATAAAGAGTAAGAGAGTGAAATATTTTGATGACTTCTATTTTGTCTCCTAACAAAAGTACATGTAGAAGGAAAAAAAAAGTGTGTGGAGAAGGCATTTAGTGCATATTTAGAATTGACTAGCATCATTAATCAACCAAAATATACCTATTTCAATAATCTACACTAGAAAACAGTTATGCTATTAGACTTGTGTGCTAGAACTGAGTGGTCTGATAGTCTAAACCAATGTTTCACAAAATAGGCAGCAGGAAGGACCAGGCATAGATTGGGCCACTTTCCGTTTGTCCACTTGAGAAGGTCCATTTCCAAGGGCTGTGGGGAACTTATTTTCTGAAAAGGGGGCAGTAGAGGGCTGGAGTATAGTACAGTGAGTAGGGTATTTGCCTTGCTGACCTGTGTTTGTTACCTGGCATTCCATATGGTCCTGGAGCCTGCCAGGAGTGATGTCTGAATACAGAATCAGGAGTGCTGAGGGATAGTAATCCTGAGTGCCTCTGGGTATGGCCCAAAAAACCAAAAAATAAAAAAATTTGAAGAGGTGGTTGTGAAGAAAAGTAGGCCAGAGAAGTCCAACAACTTTAAGTGGAAAAGGAAATCCTCCTAGTATGAGGGTTTTTATTTATTTATTTATTTATTTATTTATTTATTTATTTATTTATTTAGTTTTTGGGTCACACCCAGCAATGCTCAGGGATTACTCCTGGCTCTATACTTAGAAATTGCTCCTGGCAGGCGTGGGGGACCATATGGGATGCCGGGATTTGAACCATCATCCTTCTGCATGCAAGCCAAATGCTTTACCTCCATGCTATCTCTCCGGCCCCTTTTTTTTATTTTTTTTGGGTCACACCTGGCAGCACTCAGGGGTTCCTCCTAGCTCTACCCTCAGAAATTGCTCCTGGCAGGCTCGGGGGACCATATGGGATGCGGGAATTCGAACCACCGTCCTTCTGCATGCAAGGCAAATGCCCTATCTCCATGCTATCTCTCTGGCCCTGAGTATGAGTACTTTTTTTATTTCAACATTTTTTGTTTCCAGCTGGTACGACTTCACAAATTTTCACAAAAAAAGCTAAGTTTTTTTTTTTTTTGGGGGGGGGGGCATACCAGGAGGTGCTCAAAAATCACTCCAGACAGGCTCAGAGGAGGGACCTTATGCTGGGGATCGAATCTGGGTCCATCCAAACACTCAACCACTGTGCTATCATTCTGGCCCCAGAAAAAAGCTAATTATTATTATTATTATTATTATTTTTTTTTTTTTTTTTTTTTTTTTTTTTGGTTTTTGGGCCACACCCGGTAACGCGCAGGGGTTACTCCTGGCTATGCGCTCAGAAGGCGCTCCTGGCTTGGGGGACCATATGGGACGCCGGGGGATCGAACCGCGGTCCGTCTCCTAGGCTAGCGCAGGTAAGGCAGGCACCTTACCTCCAGCGCCACCGCCCGGCCCCAAGAGTTACTCTTTTTTTTTTTTTTTTTGTTTGTTTGTTTTTTTGTTTTTGGGCCACACCCGGCATTGCTCAGGGGTTACTCCTGGCTGTCTGCTCAGAAATAGCTCCTGGCAGGCACGGGGGACCATATGGGACACCAGGATTTGAACCAACCACCTTTGGTCCTGGATCGGCTGCTTGCAAGGCAAACGCTGCTGTGCTATCCTCCGGGCCCCTATTATTATTATTATTATTATTATTATTATTACTATTACTTCTCCTTCCCACTTTCCTCCTAGTGCTTCCTACACAAATACAAAAATTTGGGATTTGGACAAGGAGGAAGTCTGCTCTGACCCTGGGTTTCTCTCCCCTCCAGCAGATTAGCCAAAGACAGCAGCAGCTTTTCAATTTATATGTGTTTGAGCTTCAGTCCCAGCATCATCATTACTCCCAAACATGGTAACAGACCAATAATTTCCTGATGATGGTCAGGTGGGCACCCCCAGATAAGGCTCAAGCTCATCAACTCTCACAGTTGGAGGCAGAGTGGATGAAATGTGGGTCCATGTGATGAGTGACATGCTCCGCCACCCAGAGAGACACTTACCTCTAGCTTCAGGACATCGTGCTGAAGTTTGCGCTGAAATTCAAGGAAGTTTTTGATGGTCAGCTTTCCTTTGAGGTCGGCACCAAAGAAGTAGGTGATGAGAGCAGAGCATAAGCCAGACTTGAGGGTGTTCCCAGTGGTCGGGCGGTCGCGATGACGCATGCCCATGCTGGTTTGAGAACGGATGATACTCTGAACCTAAGAGGAAGGCAAACGCTGCTCAGGTAAAGCACAGTAAATAATGATACAATAAAAAGTTACTTATTTAATTCCAAAGAAGATAGGAATGTAGAAAAGAGGATGACAAATCATAAAGAATGAAAACATGGGACCGGAGCGTTAGCACAGCAGTAGGGTGCTTGCCTTGCATGTGGATGGACCTGGGTTCGATCCCAGTGTCCCATATGGTCCACCACGCCAGAAGCGATTTCTGAGCGAATAGCCAGGAGTAACCCCTGAGCTTCTCCAGATGTGGCCCAACCCCCCCCCAAAGAACAAACACAGAACTTAAAAAATGGGAGGGGTGGGGCCGGAGCTATATATAGCACAGGAGTAGGGCATTTGTCTTGCAGGTGGCTGACCCAGGACAGACCTGGTTTGATCCCCAGTATCCCATATAGACCCCCAGCCTACCAGGAGCGATTTCTGAGCACAGAACCAGGAGTAATCCCTGAGAGCCACTGGGTATGGTGGCTATCTTATTATTATCTAATTAAGAAAAACAAAAAAATAAATTTTTTATAAAAAGGAAGGGGTTGGAAAGACCACACAGCAGGTAGGGCATTTGCCTTGCAAGCAGCTAACCCAGATTTGATCCCTGGCATCCCACAGAGTCCTCTGAGGACCAGGAATGACTCCTGAGAGTAGAACTATAAGTAAACCCAGCATTGCCAGGTGTAGCCCAAAACAAAACAAAACAAAACAAAAAAATAGATCAAGATCCAATTAAAACAATAATGGTACATATTGGTGGTCTAAATACTACAAATAAACGGCAGAGAGTGTGATATTGAATGAAAAAGCAAGACCCAACTATATGTTGCTTACAAAAGATTTATGTTCAAGATGAGAGATAATAACAGTGGGTAAGGCACTTGCCTTGCATAGTATTTACCAACCTGGGTTCATTATATATGATCCCTGAGCTCTGCCAGGATTGATTTCTGAGCACAGAGCCAAGAATAAGAATAAGTTCAGAACACTGCTGGGGAAGGCCTCCAATTTATATATATATTTGTTTTGTTTTGTTTTGGGGTCATACCCAGTTATGCTCAGGGGTTACTCCTGACTCTGGGCTCTGAAATTGCTCTGAAATGGCTGGCATGGGGTACATATGGGATGCCAAGATTTGAACCACCAGCTGTCCTGGATCTGCTGTGTGAAAGGCAAGCACCCTACTGCTGTGCCATCTCTCCAGTCCCCTAAAGATATACTTTAGAGAGGCTAGAAATATAGTACACGGCTTAACATTCTTGCCTTGCATGTGGCTGACCCTAGTTCAACCCAAACATCACATATGGTCACTCCTGAGGACCGAGCATGAAATAACCCCCAAGTATTGCCAAATGGGGCACAACCCTCCTCCCCAAAATTAAAAAGAAAAGGGAGTCTTATAAAAAGTAATTCATTGAGTATTTTAAAAATTGAAAAGCAGGCTGGAGTGATAACACAGTGGGAGGGCATTTGCCTTGCACATGGTCAACCAGGGATGGACCAGGGTTTGATCCCCGCCATTCCATATTGTCCTCCAGCCAGGAGTGATTCTGAGCGCAGAGCCAGGAGTAACTACTGAGCTGACGACGGGTGTGGCCCCAAAACAAAACAAAACAAAACAAATCTTCATTTGGGGCAAGAGAGATAACATAGCGATAGGGTGTTTGACTTGCATGCAGCCAACCTGGGATGGACCCAGGTTCAATTCCTGGCATCCCATATAGTCTCCCGAGCCTGCCAGGAGTTTCTGAGTGCAGAGCCAGGAGTAACCTGAGTGCGGCAAGTATGGCCCAAAAAAACAAAAAAAAGGAAAAGGAAAAGCATCTGAGTATATTGACCAAGGCCTAAGGAGCTCCCAGGTATATAAAACTATGTGTAATCTGATATATTTAGAAGAAACTCTCTAGGGCAACTTGCCTGTTCAAACTCCTCCATGTCCACTTCCCCATCTCCATTCAAGTCAAACATCTTGAAAGCTATTTCGAAATTTCTCTGTGGTGCTGGAGCAGAAAGGGAGAATTGGGAGCGAAGAGGTAGGGAAGAAATAAAAAAAAGGAAAATCTTTAAGAAAACTGATTAAAACATCAAATTATCCTTTCATGTCACAGAATACCTCCAAATTTATCTTTGAATGGCATTCCTCACTATCAAAAGACAATGGTCAGTCAGTAATGATCACAGTTGTCTGCTTCAAATACGATGCTTCTTTGGCTTTTTAAAATATGCTCTTTTCTACTCTGTTCTTCCCATCTTCCCAGTTTAAGTATTCTGAGGAGTCTCATGGTTGTTGCTCTGCATACAGGCTATTCTCTATACCAGTTTATTCACCACCACCCTCGCTCCATGACCTGGCAGAGAGGCACATTGTTGACACTTCAGCCACCATGTCCACAGCGTATCAAACCAAAGAGTCAAGTATGCATAAGTGAAAATAAAGCTGAGGTTAAGAAAAGAAAGAGGGGGCCGGGTGGTGGCGCTGGAGGTAAGGTGCCTGCCTTGCCTGCGCTAGCCTAGGACGGACTGCGGTTTGATCCCCCGGAGTCCCATATGGTCCCCCAAGAAGCCAGGAGCAACTTCTGAGCGCATAGCCAGGAGTAACCCCTGAGCGTCACAGGGTGTGGCCCAAAAACCAAAAAAAAAAAAAAAAAAAGAAAGAAAGAAAAGAAAGAAAAAAGGGTATATCTTCTTTCCTTTAAGTCAATGATAAAAGCTCTTCAGTATTCAAGGGAACTGGCACGGACACTCTAACGGCAAGTGGGGGCCTATAGGACTAACCCCAGTGGTGTTGGGGGGCCAGGATCCTGGCCATTGGTGCCAGGATGGAGTCAGGGTTCTGCCTGTGGTATGGGATTCCAGTGCTATCTCCATTGTCCCTGTGACTTCTACAATGTTCCTACATCAATCAAAACATGATGTGTATACTCAAAGAAGAAAATAAAGCAAAACACAATAGTCTTTCCTCTTTTTCTTTTCCCTATTTTGCAGCATGGGGATCAAACCCAGAATCTCATATGCAAGGCAAGCACTCTACACAGAGCACATTTATACTGTTGAAGAAAAGAAAGTTGCTTACTTCCTAATTTATTTGTTTTTGGGGAGTAACACCTGCTCAGTCTCAGGGATGCTCAGGACTTACTCTTGGCTCTGCACTCAAGAGATCACCCCTGGAGAGCTTTGGGGGTGCCAGGAGGATCAAACCTGGTCAGGTGCATGCAAGGCAAATGCTCTATCCTCATCTTTCTAGGCTCCTCATTTGGCTTTGTTTTGTAGACTTATCTATTGACCCAAAACATCTACTGTTAATCTCACCCTCTGAAGTCAATGCAAATGACGAAATAATTATGGCATTCTGCTTTGAAATCAAGCACATAATTATCCTTGAGTGCAAAATCTGGAATAATAAATACTAAAAAAAAAGCACATATAAGTTATAGAGGTACTGATATATATATAAAAAAAAGAAAATCAACTGCACGTGCCTTGCTGTATATATTGGTAGTAATGCAAATAGATTCTTTTGGGGGAAGATTGGATCACACTTGACAGTGCTCAGGGGTTACTCTTGACTCTGTACTTTAGGGTCATTCCTGGCAGTGCTTAGGGGACCATTTGGGATACTAGGGATGGAATGCAGGTTGGCTGCATGCAAGGCAAATACTCTCTCCACTGTGCTATCACTCTGGTGATAAAAATAAGATTCTTGAAACAGGACTATCACCTTATATTTAAAACTCAGGATCCTTTGAAAAGACTGATGGAGATCCAGAGACAGATCCACAAGAGCAAAGGGCCAGGTAGAAGAGTAGAAGCTAGCCAGGTATTAAATCTAGGGCCTGCACTACCTCCTGCTTTGAATATTTTTACCTCTGTGTGCTTCAACAAGTTGGCTGATTTACTAGTTTTCAAATTCGACTGTAGCTTGCCATTGAGAAAACTCACTATCTTTGGACCAGCTCCATAAATCCTGATAGGTAATTTAATTTTTTCTTAGATTGATGAGACAATTTCTTTTCATTAGAATAAAATATGGTTAACTATTACACAGAGTCTACACATAAAGTTGTCAAAGGAAATAGTATCATGATTTCTTCTCTGGAGAAAATAATTTACCATTTCATTTATTTGCTTTATAGACTAGATTTTGGATCAATGCTTTCTTACTGGGAGCTCGTACAAATAGCTTCTCCCTCAGGAGTTCATATGCACCTGGCTTAAAAGCAACTCTGTGACGAATGAAATGAGTTCATGAAGACTGAGATGAATTCTGCACTCATTCCAAGGGCTTCATAGAGTCATTGTATTACATTATTCGTAAATAAGAAATTTTTTTTTTTTTTTTTTTTTTGGTTTTTGGGCCACATC
This sequence comes from Suncus etruscus, assembly GCF_024139225.1. NCBI lineage: Eukaryota > Metazoa > Chordata > Mammalia > Eulipotyphla > Soricidae > Suncus > Suncus etruscus. The sequence continues at coordinate 52,383,252 of NC_064862.1, read as the reverse complement.
CAGCGGTGCTCAGGGGTTACTCCTAGCTCTCTGCTCAGAAATAGCTCCTGGCAGGCACAGGGACACCGGGATTTGAACCAACCACCTTTGGTCCTGGATTGGCTGCTTGCAAGGCAAACGCTGCTGTGCTATCTCTCCGGGCCCCAAATAAGAGATTTGTTATTCGAAGTATTCAGCCCAGAGAGAGATAAGAAATACATTTAACTAAATGCTAAGCCTCAATTTATTTTTTAATAGAAAAGTTTGGAGGGCTAGAGTCAAATTATAGTGAGTCAGGTTTTAGCCTTGCCTGCAGTTGACCCTGGTTTAATCCCTGGCACCCCATAAGATCCTTTTGAGCACCGCCAGGAGTATATTCTGGAGTGCAGATCCAGGAGTGAGGAAGCCATGAGCACTGCTATATGTGATCTTAAAAATCCCTACCCAGGGGGCCGGGCGGTGGCGCTAGAGGTAAGGTGCCTGCCTTGCCTGCGCTAGCCTAGGACAGACCACGGTTCGATCCCCCGGCATCCCATATGGTTCCCCAAGCCAGGAGCAACTTCTGAGCGCATAGCCAGGAGTAACCCCTGAGCGTCACCGGGTGTGGCCCAAAAACCAAAAAAAAAAAAAAAAAAAAATCCCTACCCAAAATTTGGAGTTCTTGAAAGCTTAAAAAAATAGAATTATGGTATCATTTAACAATTCAACAATTTTCATTCATCTATCCAAATAAACACAAAAACAGAGATTGAATAAAGACCCTATAATTCCATTTAGAGATCTCTATCGAAGAACAGAAAAGATACATGAACACCTATGCACATTGCAAGAAATATTTACTATAGTCTTGATCTGGAAACAAACATAAATGCCCAATAATAACTGTGTTGATAAAGGTTTCCATACCCAATGGAATGTAACTCAGGTATTAGAAAAAGATAAAATCAGAAACAATTAAATCTTGCATTTAGCTAGACCATGGATAAAATTGGTGGGAGTTGTGTGAAGCAAAATAAGTCAGCAGGAGCAAGATAATTAGCTGATGTTCTCACTGACATGTGGGATAAAAGGAAACAAAGCAAGGAAAAGAGAGGATGACTGACAAAGCCAAGCTGATACTGACCACAGAATACAGGTTACGAAACGAAAGATTTGGTGGGGGAATTCTGCTTAGTGGCAAGTGTGGTTTGCTCATGCTGCTCACCAAACATATCATTTACACCTGGCAAGCTCATGTTTCTCTTTCATTTTGGAGCCACACCCAGCTATGCTCAGGGTTTATTCCTGGCTACACTCAGGGGACTGTATGGGACACAAGGAACCAAATGCGTTTTCAACACGTGCAAGGTAAGGGCCCTACCTGCTGCCCTAGTTCTCTGGCCTTACTTATAAACTAATATTAAGTCAAGAAAAAAATCTAACATGTAAAAAATTCCTATACATGAAAATCACTATAATGAACTTTGCAATTCTATAATAACACTTAAAACAGACCAGGAAACTGACTTTGCAAAAACAGACACAGAAAGACAGACACAGACACACACAGAGAAAAAAGTTTAAAAACTATTAGAGAATCTTCTGTGTCCACTATCCTAAACATCCTTTACAACTATTGTTAGCAAATTAGAGAAGCTTCCTTTTTTTTTTATTCCCACAGGGTTAAGAGGTAAAAAGAAAAACAAAAAAACAGAGAATGCTAGCGGCAATGCTTTCCCTAGAAAAAGAGAGATGGTGAATGAGTGAGCACATGGCTTTCACTCTGAGCAACCTTGAAAGCCTCAGGGAGAGTATGACCAGAGGAAAGATAAGCTCCGGTTATAATAGAACCAGATCATTCCACCGCTGCTGTCTTGAGATCAGACTATTGAGAAGCAAGGGTGAAAGAAGGGCAAGCACTTAGCAAGATGGGGAATTAATACAAGATCTGAGCTGCTGCAGCAAGGTTATGCAAAATAAAGTGGGATTCTAGTTTCTTTCCATGCAAAGCCGACACAATTTTATAGCAGGTGAGAAATACGGATACATGAGCTATTTTTATAATAGGCAAATTAAGGAACTTGTTGATTCCAGTTCTGCCTATGGTCACTTGACCATCACTGGGAGTGATCTCTGAGCTCAGAGCCAGGAGTCATGAGAACCAGTGGATATGACCCAATCCTGCAATTAAAAACAAACAAAAAACTTTGATTTCTAAAGTAGAATCAAATATATGTCTTAATTCTTCAACACAGAGTGGACATTTTTCCATGTTAATAAAATCTGCATTATATAGCATATGGAATTTTATGGCAGATTTATTGTTAGGTATTTTATTTGGTATCTGAGCTCCTTCCTATTTATATATTTTTTGATCACCATCAGTACACATGTGATTATTTTATTAGCCTAAATCTGCAGAAACAGAATCGATAAACCAAAGGATAAACACTGGTTTAAGTGTTTTACTACTGTCAAAATCCCGCCCCCCCACCAAAAAATAGGTGAGCCAATAATGTATGCCCTACTATAATGTTAACTAAAGTTAAGTGTCATTCCCATAGTTAATTCTGATGCACAAATGGTTTGGGCACACCTTGGACTTGGAAAGGAGGAGTAAATTGCTCTTTCAAAAGTGGTAATCAACCTAATCTTTACCACAGTTTCTTGGAGTCTTTTGGGGAGAACCTCAGAACAACTGATGCTTTTCAGAACTTACTCCTGGCTTTGTGTTCAGGGATCATTCCTGATGGGCTTTGGGGATGTCAGGGATCAAATCCAGCAAGCATCCCATACTGCAGTACTATCATTCTGGCCCCCCTTAAGGTCCTTTTATTTGTTTTGGGCCACACCCAGGGCTTACTCCTATCTTTGTACTCAGAAGTAACTCCTGGCATGGTTGGGGGATCATATAGGATGCTGGCCTTGTGCAAGGTTTCCCTAAGGTTTTTTTGTCACATCTCAACAACAACCCATGTTGGCCTTGTGCAAGGTTTCCCTAAGGTTTTTTTTGTTTGTCACATCTCACTAGGTTTACTAATTAATGGCAGTTGACAAGACTTTCGAAACAATACCAGTCACTAATGAGTTTCAAAACTTTAAGACTGAAAAATGACTGAATTCTTTCAGAAAGACTTAAGTTATTGATAGTACAAGATTTTGCCTTTCTTTCCTTTACACTTTTCCTGGAAAATAACTTAAGCTGATTCTTAAAAAAAAAAAAAAAAAAAAAAGGCCTGATGGCTCTGCCTCATCACTGACCCTCTACAATGGTCTCCAGGGACACCAATCTGATCAAACTTCAGACACGCTGGTTTTGGGGTTGATATCACCAGGGCTTTTAGGAGTGAGTATGGAAATCCCTTCTTTTCCTTCTTCCAGGATTCTTGACAGCTGAGAAACATGGCCCTAGAAGTTGTAGTATCAATAATAGTACATTGAATACTAAATCTCTAGAAAACTTTCTTTAATGCTGTCATCTCCTATAGGAACACATTAATCTAACAGAATAGATAGCTAACAACAAGTGCTTACTAAACCTTCTGCCATTGTATTGACTTCATTAGAGATATAACAATTTTCACAAATGTGCTTGCTACTGACCTTTTCTTTCTTTTTTTAAACTCTCTTCCTTTTTATTTTTCTTGTCTTTTTTTTTTTTTTTTTTTTTTTTGGTTTTTGGTTTTTGGTTCACACCCAGCAGCATCAGGGGTTACTCCTGGCTCTGTGCTGGAAAATCACTCCTGGCAGGCTCAGACCATAAAGGATGCTGGGAATCCAACAGGGGTCTGCTCTGGGTTGGTCACATGCAAGGCAAATGCCCTACCACTGTGTTATCACTTCAGCCCCTTTTCTTTTCTTTTCCCTTTTCTTTTTGGGCCACATCCAGTAACAGTAGAGTTTACTCCTGGCTATGCACTCAGAAATTGCTCCTGGCTTGGGGGACCATATGGGACGCCAGGGAATCAAACCGCAGTCCGTCCTACTTTAGCGTGTGCAAGGCAAATGCCCTACTGCTTGCCCAACCACTCAGGCCCTTATTTTTCTTGCTGTTTTTTTTTTTTTTCAGTAACTTTGCTTTCACTTATCTGGAAATAAATGTATTTATGTATATATATGTATATTTATGGCCAACTATGTGATGCATTTTCTTTAAATAAATTTATAAAAAAAAAACACTGCTTTTACATTTCACACTGGAATGAAAGAACCTGATGTTTCTAGCTTATACTACACAGCTATCTTTGGGTATTATTTCAATCTCAGTTATTGAATAACTGAAAGTTATTGAAAAACTTCAATAACTGAAGACGTTCAGTTATTGGCACTTCTAAAAGTGCCAGAAACAATCTCATTCAGCTTATCCTTTATTCTGAGATTAGACAGCTGTGCTACAGGAAAAGTAACCAATGCCAGACAGAAGACTGAATGTCAGAGAGCTCAGGTTCCCTGAGAATTCCGGAGAGGGCATGGATGTCAGTGGATTCTCCTCTCCACACTGAGATCATGCTATTTTGGGAACACATTTTCTTTAACTCCATAATATATGTTTTATGTTGGGATAAAATATGCTAGTAGGAGAGACTCTTCCACCTCTACCTTCAGAGATCTGAAAAAGAATCACCTGTTTACTATTCCACATGCTTACTAGCCACTTAGCAAAGTGGCAGCTACATTAAAATACAACTTTTTGTATTGCACAGAATTTCAGAATTAGCTGGGTTTTGGTTACTTAATCCTGCTAATTTAGGTATCCATATAGTATTTTCTCCCAATAGAAAAATCCAGCTTCTATAATCAATTTTTATCTTTCATGGTAAATATACAGATAATATTTAGTACTATTTTTATTTTTGGGCCAAACCCGGTGACTCAGGGGTTACTACTGGCTATTCAGCAGCGTGCAAGGCAAACGCCTACCGTTGCACCACTGTTCCGGCCCCAATATTTAGTAATTTAAAAAAGTTTTAAGTTCTAAGTGGAAATGTTAAGGGCCCCTGGAACAATATAATACTTTTGTATGTCTATTAAAATAACTGTTCAAAAAGTTCTTAGCTATTTAGCCAAAAAAAATATACATGCAGGCTCATTATATGTCAGATATTTTCTCTAGAAGGGACAAGCATCAGGCAAACTATTTTTATGACAACCGTGATTTCTTGCTTTGACTTCCTTTTTGAGCCATCAAATATTCCATTACAGATATTTTCTAGTTTTTCTAGAAATAGGTAAGCAAACACATGATAAAGCATGATAAAGCCTAAGCAAATTCAAAGCCCATTAAGTTGTAGATTTTCAGTAAAGGTCAGCTACAGAGCAATAGACTTCATTCCAGGACAGCTTCTAAGGAGCAAAAAAATAAAATTCATGAGCAAATAGCTTCAAGTGTTATCAATTATTAAGAGTTGAATACCTCATAGATCCTCAGAACCATTAACAAAAAGAACATTAATCAGAAGACAGGGCAGAGGTTAAGAAAAGATGAGAAGTTGGAAGAGGCTGGAATCTCGGAGGACTTCTAGAATCTTTTCCTTTTTCTATTTATTTTTCGCTTCTTTGGCCACATCTGTGTTCAGGTCTCACTCCTAGTTTTATGCTCAGGGATCACTCAAGAGAGGGGACAAGGGACAAAAATGTCGTGCTGGGGATCAAACCCAGGTCAGTCACCACAAGAGCCACCCCTGCTGTACCAACTCTTACCCTCTAAAATCTATTTTAGAGTCATGAAGGAAATAATGTCTTTGAAAGGGAGAATGAAGTACATTTGATACTGGTCAGAATATGAAGAAAGATGGAAGTCTGGTCCGCAGTCACAGAAGGGACCCAGAAATGCCACCTCCCAAGCATCCTTGTACTCAGAGTTTAAGAAGGGGTAGAAGCAGGGTACAGTGAGAGGTGATCTGAGGGGATGCAAAGCCTTATGACATACTTCCTACCTAATCTACTTTGAATGAGAGATTCTTTGAAATCTCAAGTACATGAGAAACTGAAACAGTAATGAATCCTCCCTATGAAGAGAAGACCAAGAACAGACCAACGGCTTTCACCAGTGAAATCTACAAAACTTTCAAAGAAACATGGACATCCATCATGCTCAAGCACTTACATATATATGTATCAAAAGTGGGGATGCGAGACACTCACTAACAAATCCTATGAGGCCAATATACTGATCCCAAACCAGGAGAGATCACGAACACACACACACACACACACACACACACACACACACACACAAATGCATGCATGAGTGTGCAAAAACTACATAGTTGAAGAAATCATACAGCAGGTAACACACTTGCTTTGCACATAGTTGACCTGGGTTTAAGCCCTGGCACCACATTTGATCCCCTGACCATTGCCAGGAGTTATCCCTGAGCAAATAGCCAGGAGGAAGCCCTAAGCATATCTAGGTGTGCCCAAAACTAAAGGAAAAAAAAAGACAACTGCATAGAAAGTATAAATTCTAACCCTTTGAGTGATCTATCCAGCATTCTATTTGGGGCAGCGGGGGGAGAAGGGAGCATTTTCCTATAGCAACCAGAAAATCTAGACAAATTCTAAAGGAGCTATAACAATTCTTTTGTTGTTTTTAATGTCAAAAATTATGACTCTTTTATAATTAAATATAAAGTAATATGATTTACATGACAGGCTGTAATAATGAAAGCACTACATAATCACTACATAATAAACACGAAACTAGATACTTTCTATTCATAACCTCATAATCATCAAAGAAATTGTTTAGACTTGCTGTCACTGGCATCTTTATTTTATAGCTATAACATATATATATATATATACATATATGTATATATATTGACTTGCCCCAAGTCACAAAACTATGAAAAGATAAGGATACGTAAGGATAGGATTTGAACTAAAAACATATGTGTGGTACTGGAGAGATAGCATGGAGGTAGGGCATTTGCCTTGCATGCAGAAGGATGGTGGTTTGAATCCTGGGCATCCCAGGTAGTTCCCCAAGCCTGCCAGGAGTGATTTCTGAGCGTAGAGCCAGGAGTAACCCCTGAGCGCTGCTGGGTGTGATCCAAAAACCAAAAACCAAAAACAAACAAACAAAAAACACAAAAAAATAACATGTGTGTGTATAAAATCACACTTGGCAGTCCTCAGGTCTTACTCAGGAATCTGTGCTCAAGAATCACTCTCGGTGGTACATAAGGAACTAGATGTAGTCCAACTTCAAAGTTGCCGTAGTTGGGCCCGGAGAGACAGCACAGTGGCATTTGCCTTGCAAGCAGCCGATCCAGGACCAAAGGTGGTTGGTTCGAATCCCGGTGTCCCATATGGTCCCCCGTGCCTGGCAAGAGCTATTTCTGAGCAGACAGCCAGGAGTAACCCCTGAGCACTGCCGGGTTTGACCCAAAAACCAAAACAAAAAAAAAAGTTGCCATAGTTGGACTATATGTAGTCCAACTTCATATTTTCTTGAGTGATTCCAGATACAAATCATAGAGAATTAAAAACAAAATAGCATTTTATGTAGCTTGTAATTAAGTCGATCAACATCTTTTTTATTTAAGCTCTTTTTTTTTATAGTCTTATATGCTCCCTTTACTTGAATAAAAAAGTTTATACTTACTAGAAAGAACAGTGGTAAGGAAAATGTAATCTGAGAATGATATGAGTCCACATTCTCCAAGGCTGTAAAATATACTGTCTTCATCAGCAAATTTTTCTCGTTCCTGGGCAATTTTCTGTTAAATGTATGGGTCCCACAAAAAGAAAAAAGAAAATACAATAAAATAAGAATATAAGTATTAGAGGTGAATCACTTATTTGATAAATTTAGGCTATTTCCCATAAGCATTTCCTTGATAGCCATTCCAGAATAATGGATCCTTTACAGTTTTTAAGATGATGAAATTCATGAAACAAAAGATTTTGCTTATTTGTTTCAAGACTCGCCTAACATGAAGAGTAAAAAATAATTTCAATTTTATGATCCCCTACAATTTATACTTATGTTACAGGCCACTCCAAGGCTAGTTTTATTTCTTAGCCTTAAAAACAATACATCTCTAAAGAAGTGAATTATTAGGTAGGAGGAAAAAAAGCCCTCCAAAAAAGCAAATGAACAAACTAAAAGGAAATCAGCTCTTACTGTCCAAGAAGACCTACATTATTAATGGCCAGAAGCAAAGAGGTAAAAGTTTATTTCCATGGTCAAATCAAATGCTCAGAAAATAATTTCTGAAATACTAATTTAAATTTTTTTACCTAATGACTACAAGTAATCTAGCAAGCCATTAGGCATGATTTATTCTAATCGTATTGACTGTCACCTTGGTGGAGGTACCTACATTTCAGCATGAAATTCTTCTAAAACCTAGCTTTTATTTGAAGTATACATTTCATTCTCTTGAACCTATAAAATTCACCAAGGAAGCAGATTAGCAGCTCCTGTCTGCAAAAAGGACTTAATTTTTAAGAAAATTATTCTGTTTTCTGAATTCTTCATCAGATCATAAAGGTAGTAGTGATACTGAAGATATATATTTAAAAAAAAAAACCTGCAAAGGATCCACTAACGAGTTAGACTTAGAACTAGTTTCTATAAATTCTGGACCAAATAAAAATACTCGAGTTATTTGGGGGCACCAAAGAATTGCATATTTTAAGAACCCAAACAAAGCACAGTCAACATAATAACATCATGCAAGCACAAGCTAAGCAGCATCACCAGCATAACCTCAGGAGAACCATGACAATGAGATCAACAGGCACATCAGCATCCAGACAGAGACAACTACCACCAGGTTACCTCTGTCTAGGAGAGATCCCATCATATACCATAAAGAAAAGAAAACGGGTTAACCTATTGAAATCACAAGTGACCACATAATTCATTATGAATTAGTTAACCAAGAGAGCATCCCATGGTTTGCCTGGATAAAAGAGTAACCAGAGACAGGGAACCCTTGTTAGCCGGACTTTTAAAATAGTACTAGGTTTCTGATGGCAGATTCTACTCAGAAATGACTTAAAACAATGGTTTTTCATTTGTCTGTTTGCTTGTTTTGGTTTGGTTTCTGTTTTTGGGCCACACCCAATGGCACTCAAGGTTTACTCCAGACTCTATGCTCAGAAATCACTCCTGAGAGGCTCAGGGGACAATATGGGATGCTGGGAATCAAATCTGGATCCATCCCCGGTCAGCTGATGCAAGGTAAATTCCCTGTCGCTGTGCTATCGCTCTGGCCCCAAAAGGAATGTTTTGATTGGTAAAAAACAGACGGCACTGTATTCAGCTAAAGAGATTTTCGAGGTTATCTGAACTGACTACAAAAATGACCACTTAGTACAAGGGCTGAATTAAGGTAAGGGAAATGATCATACACATGGCATATTTTGTTGACTCAAGAGAGAAAATTTTAAAATTTAGATCCTAAAAATTTATTGGATAAGAACTACAGCAGCAACACTTTTTCACATCTAAGGACATCATATATCTTTTATTCAAAGCATGGTTTTTACCAATAATGACCCTATTTTATAATTTGATATATTTTTCCTTTTGCACAGTTTTGCAGGTTGAAGCGATATGGTCCATATGAAAATATTTTTAGTATGTATTCTTTATAAAGACATTCTCTTATATATCATAGGGCAAATTTAACAAAACCAAAATATTTAATGTCACATATGCTATTATATAACTGAGGGTATATTAAACCCTGTCCCACTCCACAACCCTTTTGGCTGATGAATTTTGGACAACTGTGGCATACTGGTGTATGAAATAGGTATATACAACTCAAATTTTTACATACTGATAATGACAAAGAAAACAATTTTATATAAGCCCCCGATCTCTAAAACATGGAATATTTTGTAAATCATATGGTCTTAAAAAAAAAAAAACAAACAGCAAAGGGTCAGAGTACAGCAGGTAGAAATTTTGCCTTGTTTGCAGTCGACCTGAGTTTGATCCTGGCATCCCATAGAGTCTTCTGGGGCTGCCAGCAGTGATTTCTAAGCACAGAGCCAGAAGTAACCCCTGAGAGCTGCTGGATGTGGCTCCCCTTCCAAAAACATTCTAGCTATAATTCCATATACACACACTAAGAATAAAACAAGTGGGTCTGGGTATATATTGAAAATAGGCTGTAATTCTAGATACCTTATATTATTATGCTATCCTGTGCATCATAGAAATTTCCTATCTATATGAAAGTTATTTCTATACCAATCTCTTGCATCTGTGAATTAAGGCAGTGAAAGAATGCAGATAGGAAGATCAAAATAATATTTCTCTTCAATTTATTGGTAAATGACAATTTGACTCCCCTCTTGTAAAACAAAATTTAACGACTTTGAAAACATGTTTTGCCGTTTAAATAAAATTGTTATTTGTGTATATGGCCCAGAACTTATTTTAAAAGAAAAAACTAGTGACAGATCAATTATCACTAAAATTGTCTAATGACTGACTTAAGTAAAGGCAAATAATTTATTCCTTCAAAAGGGGGGTGGAATTGATCACAATTGTGAATCCATACCTCAACTCTTTTTGTTTTGTTTTGTTTTGTTTTTGAGCCACGCATGGTGGTGCTCAGGGGTTACTCCTGACACTGAAATCACTCCTGGCAGGCACAGGAGACCATATGAAATGCCAGGATTTGAACCACCGTTGGTTCTGGGTCGGCTGTTTGCAAGGCAAACGCCCTACCGCTGTGCTATCTCTCCGGCACCAACTCTTTTTACTTTTTAGATAAGCATAAAGATTTCCTAGTAATCCTAGAATAAATGGTACAGCATATTTATGTATAATTATTACACATCTCAGTAAGTCTAAAACCTGATTTTTTGTTCTTTTGTTTTTTATTTTGGTATTGCCAGGAATTGAACTCAAGGTCTCATACATGCAATGCATGTATACACTCCTAATACCTGAATTTTCCCCCCTCTTTGTCTCATTGAGTGACAGTTGCCATTGTCATCCTGCCAGGGCAAGGATGCAATCAGGAGATTTTCTCTTAGCACCAGTTACCAAATTCTGGCCCCTGTGTGTAGACCAGTGAAAGAGCTATTACCTAATTATTTTACCAGAACTGCTTTTTTTTTTTTTTTTTTTGTAGTGCTCAAGGCTTACTCCTAGCTCTGCATTCAGGGATCCATTCTAGGATCACTAATGGGGTGCCAGGGATCTAACCCGATTGGCTAAGTGGAAAGTCAACAGCCTACTTGCTGTACTATTGGTCTACCACCAAAAAGGGATTTTGTGCTAAAGCATTCATATTCTGGTCTTGAGTAGTCACACAAATATATAAAATGCCTGGGTGAAGTTTCAGGTGGTATCAAGAACCCTGAAACTGGGATTTGCAAACTTGTTCAAATTTGTTAGTACTCATCGTACTCCAACAGAAATTCCTAAATATTATGGGGCTGATAAAACCAGACTCAATAATTTTGCCTTCTGTAACTCAAGAAAGAAGCCAAAAGGAAAACCATAAGATAAAAGCTATTTGGGCCCGGAGAGATAGCACAGCGGCGTTTGCCTTGCAAGCAGCCGATCTAGGACCAAAGGTGGTTGGCTCGAATCCCGGTGTCCCATATGGTCCCCTGTGCCTGCCAGGAGCTATTTCTGACAGACAGCCAGGAGTAACCCCTGAGCACCACCAGGTGTGACTCAAAAACAAACAAACAAACAAAAAAGATAAAAGCTATTTAACAAATTTTAAGTTTTCTATGAAATAGAAGTTAAGAAGTATATTGGTAAAACAGATGCTCATCTACATCAGCTGGAACCTCAAAATCTCTTATATTTAGGAATCTGATAAGGAACACAAATCAAAATGATTAAATCAAAATGTCATTCTTTAAGAACTGTTTGGGTGGCCAGAGTGATAGCACAGTGGCAGGATGTTTTTCTTGTAATACGCAGCCAACCTGGGATGGACCCGGGTTTGATCCCTGCATACCATATGGTCCCCAGCCTGTCAGGAGAGATTTCTGAGTGCAAAGTCAGGAGTAACCCAAGTGCCGCTGGTGTGGGCCCCAACTTCCCAAAAGAATTGTTTGAATAACTGGATTATTTGAATAATCATCATTTTTATGTTCTTAAAATATATCCAAATTCTAATTCCTCAATTTATATCTGAGACTGCATTTTAAAAAGAATGCTAACAGTCTTAACTTTTGGTACATCAGTTCTGAATTATAAAGTCCAGAAAACAATATTTTTGTACATCAGTTCTGAATGATAAACCAGATTTCTACTCATGCTGGAATTGAGGCAAAGAGGAAAATGTTAGAAAGAGAAAAATCAACAATTTTCTCAGTTAATGCTCATATCTGACAGTTTAGTGAAGGCACAGAGAGATATCAAAGCCTAGGTAAGAGATCAATCTTAGACACTCAAAGTATTCCAAAACAAACAGAAAATGTTGCACAGCTGAAATATGTTTTTCCTTTTCCCACACTGCTCTCTGAACTTGCAGAGAGGTAGAATTTGAGAATATGTCATAGAAAAATTCAGTTTGTTTCCAATTAAATTGGTGATTTTTTTCTTCTCTTGATGCCGAGTTTCCAAGGTTTTTGAGGCAATATTGCATGTCAGGTAAAAAAACATAAATCCTTGTGCAACAGCCTGTAGAAGGTGAATGCGTAAGGCACTGCGAGCCCTCTGCCCAAAAGCTGCTCTCTTTTCAGTCTCAAGACCACCTTAGTACCGAGGACCTGGAATGCAAATGTTTTTCTATTTCATTAATTAGATGTCTACAGAAAAAGTGGACACAAATGAAGATGCTTTAAAAAAATGTGACAGAAGATCTGGTCAATGATAAAAATCCAAAAGTTAAAGGAACAGATTAACTTCAAGAAACTGAAATAACTTTATTAAAATTATTTCAGTCCTTGGTATCTAATATTATCAAACCCTGGGGGTATCTACTCTATGATTTTCTACTGCCTATGCCTTCAGGCCTGCTTTAAAACATATCTGGATGGGGGAATTCATGTTTTGTTATAAGTCATTTCTTGCTATCTAATTCAAATAATTTAATTTTGAATTTTGGCTTCTCAAATCAGTCGTCAGTGAAAAGAACCATCCTAAGCGCAACAATCATCTTTGTTTTAGGCACCTGGATTCTCAAAGCCCTCCCTATATTTCAAGGAAAAACAATATCACATACAAATTTCAGAAATTAAGTCAATGTAGTGTTTTCTTTTTCTCATTTATAATGAAAAATAAGAAAACTTATAATATAAAAACAAAAATGGAATTTCACTCTGAAAAGTCACCATTTGAGTTATAAACTACTCAAATCATTTCCCAAGAAACCCATTATTCAGACGATAAATTCTGAAATCATGTTGAAAAGTGAAACATTTATGTAAATCCCTTGAGCACCAAGGACTATAAAAGAGATGGGTAATTTAAAAGTGACAGTTTGCATAGTCTCTGTCAGTCCCTTTGCTGAGCATCTGCATCACCTTTTCTTTTTTTTTTTTTTGGTTTTTCGGACCATACCCATTCGATGCTCAGGGGTTACTCCTGGCTAAACGCTCAGAAATTGCCCTTGGCTTGGGGGGACCATATGGGACGCCGGGGGATTGAATTGTGGTCCTTCCTTGGCTAGTGCTTACAAGGCAGACACCTTACCTCTAGCGCCACCTCTCCGGCCCCTTCCTTTTCAAGTCCCCAGTGAAATTAATTACTATCTGCACTTTTCTTTGTTGTCCTTTTTTGTTTGATTGTTTTTTGGCTGCACTCAGCAGTGCTCAAGGGTTACTTCTGGCTCTGTGCTCAGAAATGACTCCTGGTAGGCATGGGGGACCAGATGGGATGCCAGGGATTGAACCTAGGTCAGCAGCTTGCAAGGCAAACACTCTACCCACTGTACTAGAGCTCCAGCCCCACTAGCTGCACTTTCTTTATGCATGACAAAACTGAGGCTTAGAGAAATTTAATAAGTGACCCAATCCATGTCATGAACTATGTCATGTCCTATCAAATACATAGAAATACGAAATATCTATATTTTTGTTAACGTCAGAAAGTGTAATGGGACAGAATATTTTTGGAGCAAAATATAGTTCATTACTATAAAATATTATCGCTGTCCATTAGTTTAGAGCCGGTTCAATAATGAAGTTGAAAAGTCCAACAGAGTTCCTCAAGCAGACACCCACCCTTTTTATTTTAATGCTCTGACTTGTTTAAATGCACATTTAAACATTTAAAAATAATGGGGGCTGGATTGATAGTACAGCAGTAGGGCGTTTGCCTTTCATTCGATGACCTGGAACAAACCTGAGTTTGATCCCTGGCATCCCATATGGCCCCCTGACCTGCCAGGAGTGATTTCTGAGTGCAGATCCAGGAGTAAATCCTGAGCGCTGCTGGGTATGGCCCAAAAAGAAAACCAACAACAAAGAACATTAAAAATGAGTGTTATTTCAATAATACAATGATTCATTATATCAATGTTAGATTAGTAAATAATTGGTAGAGCTTATTTTAATTTATAATTGAAATAAAAAGTTATTCTCATATTCTCTGCAGTTTAAGATCATCAACATATATTATTTAAACTAGGCAAGAACTCATGTTTACCAGGATAGGATAAATGATTTTGACTAGTTTTCAGAGGTCATGTGAGCCCACAAAACATGATATGGTGCTTGTACTCAAAGTCAAAGGAAAAAGAAAGCTAGTCTGGAATCAAGACATCTCATGTCAAAGTGCGATTTCAATCTTGTTTCCTGAAGGAAAAACTAAACATGAAGGTGTCACGAAATGTAATGGCTGTCATGTTTATGCATTCAAATCAGCAATGATAACTCGAATGTGTTCTGAGGGGGACTGAAACTCAAAAAGAATCTAAAATAAAAATGCATTTGAAGACATCATAATCAAAGTCTAAATATTTGGGACACCAAAGTCAACTATACCTTCTGGGGAACACTTAATGATCATATTTTCATTTCTTTCTTCTACCCATGTGAATAATTAAACCATATGAAATAAACCCCAGACTTCAGTAGTGGTGGAACTCAGAGACTGGAAAGAGACGTTCTGGACACTTCTCACGGCAATAGGATCAGTATGAAACAGCATTCACAAGCTGCGTCTGAAAACAGCCTTCTATACTACCAAAACCAACCAACCAACCAACCAACCAAACAGAAAACCCAAAATGAGCCCAGCCTTTCCCCAGGCAAGAGGGATTTAGCATGCAGAAGACAAATCCCTGGAAAAAAGCAAGCAAGAAAGCCTCCTTCAGTAAGGTAACAGCTCATTGACCTTTGGGAGCTTGAAGATTTATACTAGTGTCACCAAAAAGTAATATTTTACAAAACCCAATAAAAATGATTCCTCTCCTACCAATAAAGGTTCATTTTTAATATAGAAAGCACATTGAGGAGACGTCTGTCAGAATACAGTAGGATATGAATGCATCCTTAGTTTAAGAAGGCTTCTGATTCCAACAGTAATATCCCAGTGTATGGAAGACAGGTGCTACTCTTTACCCACTCTGAGAGGCTGACTGATGATGCAGATTCCAAAGGCTCCTGAGCACTCACTAGTCCCTGTCTGTTCTCTTCTCCTTCTCTGCAATGACAGACATCTCCGTGGCAAGCATTTTTGAATCTTCAAGCCCCAAACCATGGAATTCTCACAGATGAGAGCTTGTAAATGCCCCTCACAAAATGACCCTGCCAAATTAGAGGTGTGAAAATGGTGATTCAAGTTCTTGGCTTATCTGACTAGTAATTCACCATTACACACTCAGCACACTGCTCTGTCATAGCTACCTGAAAATAGATTCTCTGGGATTTGGGGCTTTAATCAGGAAATCATCAGCGAAATTTTTTTTTTTTAAGGCAGTTAAAGTCAAAGTCAAAGTAATCTATAGCCGCAATAATAGGATGACTGGTTTGGGAGCTTGGGAAGGAAAACTACTATAAATGTATCCTGTTCAAAAATCTATGAGGCTCAGAAAAAATTTTCTATAAAAATCATCCTTAAGTAAATGATTTTGAACCAAAAGTGGTTTCTTCAGCAACAGCTCATACTTATTAGCTTATATTAAGAAATACTAGTCATTTTGGATGAATACACTTGAATAATTTTATCAACAATAGTCATCAAATAAGCCTCAAGATGGGGGGAAAAGGGGCAAAAATTTAACTTCTGAGTCCATGAAATTCTTTGTCTGCATATATATGTATTTGCTTGTTTTTCAAGGTTAAAATTGTTGACCAGTTAAAAAAAAGGTAAAAAAAAAAAATGATGTCTTTCTGTTTCCCTTTATGCCATTTTCTTTCTTTTTTAATAGTTCAGAGATCTTTTATTTTTTTAAAAAAGCGGCTCTCAAGGGGGCTGGAGCAATAGTACAGTGGTAAGGTGTTTACCTTACATGCAGCTGACCCGGGGCAGACCCAGGTTTGATCCCAGGTATCGCATATAGTCCCAAGCCTGCCAGGAGTAATTTCTGAATGCAGAACAAAGAAGAAGCCCTGAGTGCTGCCAGGTGTAGCCCCAAAAATAAAGCCCAAAAAAGTGTCTTTTATACCATGAATTATGAGGATTAGGTTCCAGCAGCTCAGGCTCCTTTCTATTGATTCTCACAAAGTGTGCTTCTCTGGGTGGAGCAGGCTGGCACTTCAACTGAATCCAAGTCCCTTTCCCTTTGGCTTCCTTCTTTTCGGTTTACCTTTACTTGCTTCCAGAAGCTGTCTTGACTTTTAGAGTGCTTAATATGCTAACTATGAACATTAATTCTCATGGCAAAAAAAATAAAATTGCTCTTTACTTGTTTGTTTACAACAATGCCAACAGCATGCTGGATAACATTGTAGATTCTTCAAGTTTTTCCATGGTAACATTTGTGGGGCATTCCTTACCAAATGGTGCTCATTCTCTTTATGTCTATAATATCACCTTTTTTGTAAATCTGCAT
Source organism: Suncus etruscus (assembly GCF_024139225.1). Classification (NCBI taxonomy): domain Eukaryota; kingdom Metazoa; phylum Chordata; class Mammalia; order Eulipotyphla; family Soricidae; genus Suncus; species Suncus etruscus. The sequence goes on along the minus strand of NC_064862.1, from coordinate 52,366,357 downwards.
GTATGTTTATGCCATTTTCTTAAGCAAAGTACAACTAAGCAACTGCTTTTCTGTACTGCTATGTATGGAATTACAAAAGTAGGGTTGAGGTGACAGCTCAGGGGCAAGGTTACTGCTTTGCCTGGTCTGACATCACACCGGTGCAGCTGTGGAGGGCCCTGGCACTACTGGGTACCCTAGAGCAGGGGTCTCAAACTCGCGGCCTGTGGGCCGTGCGGCCCGCCGTACATTTTGTGGCCCTGCCCTAAAGGAATCATTTTTTGTTTTGTTTTAGTTGTTTGGGTCACACCCCAATGTACAAGGCTTACTACTGACTTTGTACTCAAGGATCATCCCGACTTTGCCTCCTGTGGCCCCCAGGTAAATTGAGTTTGAGACCCTTGCCCTAGAGCCTCCCCAAGTACCACTACCACAGGAATCCCTGGCCAGGTGGCCAGCCAAGAATCACGGAGAGAGACCCCCTAGCATTTGAGGCCTGCTTGGAAGGGGCCCCCATCTCATTAATTTTTCCAAAAAGAAGAAAACAAAAACACCTATAAAAATTTTATCTGACATAATTATTGGCTCACTATTTCTGTGGCAGTTAAACTAACATCATGGTATCAAACAAGACGATTCAAATACCCTGATTAACTGAGTTACTGACGCTGATTCCAGCCATTTGGTTCTGCCCTTGTGTGTGATACAGAACACTGAGCTTCCTTCTGGGTTATGGGGAGCACTAGATTCTCAAGGCAGTGCTTGAACTGTCATTAATATGAAGTGACAGGAACAGCATCATCTATAGGGAGCAGGGGAAGGACAAGACCATGCACTGAACCTTTGTCCCTGAAGCGCTACTAAAAGATTCTGGAACTAATCAAAAGCACATGCTGCTGAGTCAGTCAGTACCTGCCAGAAATCCTGATCAGAAGATGAGACAAAGAAAAAAAATTACATTGTTTGATTATGCAAATCAAATATATATATATATACATATCTTAAACTTATATATCTCTTAAATACATAGAGAACCTGTTAAGACTTGCATTAAATTACCGAGTATCTGGAAATATAAAATAAGAAACATAAATGTCTTAGATATTACCTTCTAGATACACTGAAACGAAACAAAACTGATTCCGAGGGGCCGAAGCGATAGCACAGCAATAGAGAATTTGCCTCGCAAGCAGCTGCCCAAGACAGACCTCGGTTCGATTTTCAGCGTTCCATATGGTACCCCTCCCCCTGGTCATGGATGATTTCTGAGTGCATAGCCAGGAGAAACCCCTGAGCATCACTGGGTGTGGGCCCCCCACAAAAAAAAAGAGAGAGAGAAAACTGATCCCGAAACTTCCCTCAAATTAAACTTAAAACTGCAGAAAAACCCAATTATAAACGCACACACACACACACACGCACACACACACACACACACACACTCACACACACACACACACACACACACACAATCCAGAACCAAAATAAAAATAAAAGAACCCACCCAGAACCATGAACAATTTATCCTGTTTCTTAAAAACAAAACAAAACACATTTTTGATATGGGTGCCGAAGTATTTCTTTAAAGTTTTTCTCTAGGTTTTCTTGCCATTGTTTCATGGGTAAATTATTTTAAGATGGTGACAAATTTGTTCCTGTACCACCCTATCAACATATAAGCAACAAGCCCAAATAAATTCAGAGGGTTAGTAATTATTCTGAGGAAAAAACTTAGAATCAGCTCTCAAAAAATATGGTATAAGGAATGACATACTAGCCATGTCTGTAATAAAACATCAGGTAAAAAAATGCTATTAGACTGCATTTGATGAAGCAGATTAGGTTAGTTAATTTAGCTGGCTATCACTGCAAATTATTGTCAAGTATCACATAGTTTAACATATTTTCCTTGACTAATGAAAATCATTAGGTGTAAAATGAAATTTGACCTAAACTCACCAGACTTCTCAAGCCAAGCTTAATATAGTAACCTGATAAAAGTTCCTGATAAATGGGGCTGGAGCGATAGTGCAGTGGCCAGAGTACTTGCCTTGTATGTATGTGGCGAACCCAGGTTTGATCCCTGGTTTCCTATATGGTTCCCTGAGCTCAGAGCCAGGAGTAAGCACTGAGCACTATCTGGTGTTATCCCCAAACCAAAACAAATAATTTTTCATAGAAAAATATATGTTATTTAGCAATTTACAAACTGAAGAATAGATTGATGTGACTTCTTAAATAATTTAACACAAAAGGATGAGATAGATATGGTGAGAGAACAGCTCAGATATGAGAAAATCAAACCAGAATGTGTTTGTGTCTCTCCCTATCCCCCCATCTATTTACAGCACAGATGTGTTAGCTTTTGGGGTCACATCTAGGGAGGCTCAGGGGTTACTCCTGGCTCTGCACTCAGGAAACACTCCTGGTGGTGCTTGAGGGACTATATGGGGTAATAGAGATAGAACCCAGGTTGGCCTCATGGAAGGCAAGTGCCTTCCCCACTATACTATAGATCTGGTGAAGTAAATATTTTTGATTCTCAATTCACATACTTCAGCATAAGACCTACTGATCAAATACAAAGACACTCAAAATAGAAATGCCTTGCAAAATATTTCAGAGACCAAAGCCAGATAATCTTAGTAGTGTGTCCAAAAGCACTAAAACTGTTATTTTTTTTTTTTTTTTTTGGTTTTTGGGCCACACCCCACGTTGCTCAGGGGTTACTCCTGGCTGTTTGCTCAGAAATAGCTCCTGGCAGGCACGGGGAACCATATGGGACACCGGGATTCGAACCAACAACCTTTGGTCCTGGATCAGCTGCTTGTAAGGCAAACGCCACTGTGCTATCTCTCCGGGCCCTAAAACTGCTAATTTTTAAGAAGTGAGAAAAAAATGAGAAAATTAAAAAAAATTTTTTTTTGTTTTTGGGCCAAAGCTAACTGTGGTAAGGAGGTCATTTCTGGCAGGCTTAGGGGACTCTATGGGGTGCTAGAAATTGAACCTGGGATAGCCATGTACAAGGCAAGTACCTTACCTATTGTACTATCTCTCTGGCCCATTAAAATTTTTTTTAAACAAAAGAGATGAAGAAAAAAATGAGACTAAATGGGGCCAGAGAGATAGCATGAAGGTAAGGCATTTGCCTTGCATGCAGATGGTCAGTGGTTCCAAACCTGGCATCCCATATGGTCCCCGAGCCTGCCAGGAGTGATTTCTGAGCATAGAGCCAGGAGTAACCCCTGGGCGCTGCCGACTGTGACCCGAAAATCAAAAAAAAAAAAAAAAAAAAAAAAAAGACTAAAACTAGAAAACTATTACAGGTGTCAAGATTTCCTGAAATGTGTATCAGTGCCTAAACTCACTCTGTAATAGAATTATCTTCTAAATTGTTTGCTCCTCTCTGAGTTGACTCTAAAAGTACCTCACAAAAATGATGCTATGTTAAGCATGCAATCAATCAATATCCGAAAAAGTAAACAGTTTAGCTTGTAACTTCCTTTATGATCTTGATTATAAAAGAGGCAATTTTTCAAATATAGATTAGAGTGTTGCTCTTAAGAGCCATCTAGGGGCCAGAATGCTAGTACAGAGATACGGCATTTGCCTTGCTTGTGGACAACCCGGGTTCTACCTCCTGTATCCCATGTGGTTCTTTGAGCTCTACCAGGAGTAATCCTTGAACACAGAACCAGGAGTAAGCCCTGAACACTGCCAGGTTTATCGCTACTTCCTCTCCCCCAAAAAGCAAATATTTCTTCCTCTAAGCAGTTCATAACTAATTTATCTTCTAAACTGAAGGAAAGAGGAAGGAAAATGGATGGGAGGGAGGGAGAAGAAGAGAGAGGGAGAGAGAGAGAGAGAGAGAAAGAAAGAGAAAGAGAGAGATAAACATATACCCCAACACTACATATGATCCTTTAAACCCCACTGGAGCAAGTTCTGAGCATAGTGGTTATGGTTATCTGGTCAATCCCCTCCACCCCACACAAATAAAAAGAAGCCATGTTAGTTTTTTATGAAATTTCTGATCCTCCTATATTAAATTTGCTACAATAACCAAAATCTTTATTGGAACAGAAAATTGTGCTAATATTTTTACAAAAATAATTTTAGAAACCAGAACTTTTCATTTTAAAGAAGACAAAGAACAATCCCAAATAAAACAATAAAATCTAGAGTTGAGTAAGCACTGGTCAATATCATAATTACCAAATGAAGAATTGCATACATGTCAAAAATCCCTGAAAAAGGGCCGGAGCAGTGGTGCATGTGGTAGGGCATTTGCCTTGCATGTGCTGACCTAGGACGGACCACGGTTCAATCCCCCGGTGTCCCATATGGTCCCCCAAGCCAGGAGCGATTTCTGAGTGCGTAGCTAGGAGTAATCCCTGAGTGTCACCAGATGTGGCCCAAAAAAACAAAAACAAAAAAAAAACAACAAAAAATCCCTGGGGGAAAAAACACTAGTAAACTGTGCAAACACTGAGTAAATTTTGCACTCATTGCTCTATATGGTGTGAAAGCAGGAGGTCAGAGAGATTGCTGGAGGAAGTGCCTGCTACGCTGTGTTAAGAACCCTCTTTTATCTCTGGAACTCTACAGTTTCCCCAGCACTGGCAGGTATAGGTAGCCTACCCCGCAACCCCCAGTTCTGCTAAGGAGGCACAAAACATAGAAAACAGTACAGAAACTGCTTTCTTAGACTTCATAGCCAAGACAACTCATGAAGACATAAAACAGAGATAAACAATTTCAAATATTATTTAAGAAGTATCAACTTGACTCCAAAACAAGATTTGAAAAATACATTCACCAGGAATTAATATAGGACTTAAAGGAAGCACTGGGAAAGAGATTAAATATAATTATTACCTGGACAGAAGAGAAATATGTGCATTCTCTGATAAGGGAACAGTGGTCACGGGGCCCAATTCTACATTTGTATTTGGGGGCAGGGGAGAGGGTTAGTGGGTCACAGGGGTTACTCCTGGCTCTGCACTCATCAATCACTCTGGAGGGCTTAAGAGACCATATGGGGTGCTCGAAATTGAACTCTGGTTGGCCATGTGCAAGCTGAGTGCCTTACTTGTGATATTATCTCTCCGGCCCTTCAATTCTACATTCTCTGCTTGCCCATCTATATGGATACTCCTCTATTTTCTTTTATGCCCTTTCTAACATGATATATGCTATTAGAAAGTCAATTTTCATATACTTGTCTTTGGCATCAGTCATATTTTCAAACACTATATATATATATCGATAGTACTAACACTTGACTGTTATATTCTAATTTTTTCAGAATTATGTCTCGGTGCCGAAAAATTTACACCTAAACTAAGTACCTTCTGAGTGGAGCAGTACTGCCAAGCTTGTCTCCAGAGGCAGGTGGGGACTATGTTTTTGTATTGCATTTTACCAAGGTATTTATTTAAAAGTGGTCATTAGAAAAATGCAAAACCTACTGAAACAAAAAGGTGGAATTCATTCATCATGCAGAAATAGCACATTTTAGTATTCAGTTGAGAGAGAATACAGTGAACACACAGGAAAGAAATTAGACAGCATGTAAGAAACTTGAGTTAGCACTGAGTGTTTTATACTTGGGAATGCGCTAGGAGTGGAAATTACACTCAGAACATGAGAATTTGCTATTTCCACTTACACATATTCTCTGTAGTTTTTCTGCATGGTTTTAGATCAGAATAATACAGATGACTGACTTTTCATGCCAGTATATAGTTCTTTAGTGACAAAAAATTTTAATTAGATAAACCAATTTTACTCAATTATTGACTACAACAGGTCATCTCTGATTCAATTCCCAATTTCAAATAGGGTCCCCTGAGTACTGCCATGAGTCACTCCTGAGCAGAGCCAAGAACAGCCCCTGGGCACCAATCATACCCCCACAGTCCCTTGCCCCCAAAATATTATTGATGAATGGAGGCTCACATCAAAGAATGTTATTAACTAGTTGATTTTTTTTCCCAAAAAAACATCACATCTTGAGGCCGGAGAGATAGTATGGAGGTAGGGTGTTTGCCTTGCATGCAGAAGGACAGTGGTTCAAATCCCGGCATCCCATATGGTCCCCTGAGTCTACCAGGAGCGATTTCTGAGCGTAGAGCCAGGAATAACCCCTGAGCGCTGCTGGGTGTGACCCAAAAACCAAAAAAAAAACCACAAAAACAAAACAAAACAAAAAAAAAAAAAACCAAACCAAACCAAACAAGAAAACATCTTCATCACTGTGTGTCCCAAGAGTTCGACAAGGCTGTTCATTAGAAAACATCACATCTTTTCTGAGTGCCAGGGATCTCCAAACACAAAATGACAAAATATGTGTCACAAAAACACACCAAAAAAAATCACACACACCAAAAAGTGACACAAATAAACTTAAGACAGGGGTGTGACCCCAGCCCTAGACACTCTGAAATCAGAGTCAATCTTCAGTGATCCCTCACTAAGACAAGCCTTTAGCATCCAGAACAAAACCACCAAAAATGCTCAAACCAGTGCCAGGAATAGGAACCTAGGTCTCTCCTCAAATCTATACTTCAATGCCCTTTCCTTCTCATCCTTTTTGTTTTTATTTCTGAATGTGTGACCTTGACTAAAAGGATATCTGGCTAGGCCAGAATCACTGTGCTCCTTTCATGGGAAAGGTAATTTAAGGCACCTGAGCCTTGGCTGGGAGAAATTGAATCTAGTTCCCTGTTCTTTCTACTCTTGCAGAAGCCCTTTAGCACTTCTAGCTTCCATCCCCTTACCCAAGCACCATCACTTCATGTAGCCCAGGACTCCCACATGCCTACAAGGCTCATTTCCAGCAAGACCGACCCCTACTCAGTTGGACCCTCTTGTGATCCTGCCTTTTCCTTCCATTTCATGACTTTCTTTGCAATATCATCCTTAATCATTTTCTCAGTCTTGGCTCGCTCTTCTCTCTGGTATGCTTTCTTCCTTCTCCTCAAAATTGATCTTTTACTTTTCTTTCTGACCCTGTGTAATAGTCTCCTTTTCCTTTTGATGATTTTAGCCTGAAAGGAAAAACATGTTTACCTGATTGTTTTCTGCATTTATATGACTACCTTCTAGGTTTAAGAATTATGTATGACTTATCCAGGTATAAAATAGAGAACTGAAAAGTAAATTCATTGTCAATTTTGGAGTTTTTTTTTCCATCACTTATAGTGAAGGCACGAATAAGGACTGGAATACTCTAGTTCAGGTTATTGGCGCATGTCAGCAAAGACTAAGGAAGGTCAAGTCAGATGTTTCCATCCGAAAAGCAGATGGAATACTGGGGCGATTGTTAACCTGTATGACTGAATTAAAATTAAATTGAAATTGAAATTAAATTTAAAATTCAAATTCAAATTCAAATACCAATATAAACTGAATTAGTCTTTTATGTAGGAAGCAGGACACTCTATACCTTAGGGAGAGAAATATAGACGAGCCTTTTGCTTCGTTTTTATCTAGAAAAGTAGCTTGAAGGTACTTATAGTCCGTCCCCCCCCAGTTAATAACATTTAAAAAATGGGTAATCAAATACCTGCAAATTCTAGAGAAAAAAATTTTTTAGTAAACAGGATATTTAACAATTAGATAGTCAATTATGGGATAGACATACAATATATACATATATGCTAAATTTGTTAAATATTTATTTTTGCTCACCTTTCCATCAAAGCGTTTTATTATATATTGATCCAAGCCCAAGTCTGTTAAAAGAAAAAATAAAACTTTAGTCCCTGATTACAACTAAGGAGAATTCTATAACAGCTTCCAGCTTCAGCTTCAATCAATCAATTGTAATATATGGCTTAGTCACAACAGACATAAAAGGTCACAGGAAGGAAAATGTGTCCCATTTTCAGACTTAGCGTGCCACTGTTAGGAGACCAATCAGGGTTAGAGTAATAACACAGCGGGGGGTGAAGGGGAAGAAATTACCTTATTTTTTTTTCAAATGAGAGGGAATACTGGACATTATACATCTGAAGAAGAGCTCAGGCCCAAGATAGAAAAAGGAACTTACAAAATTCAATAACAAAAAAACCACCATATAAAGGGGAGAAGAGTTTCACTAAGACCCGGAGTTGGCCAACACACACCTGACAAAAATGCTTATTATTTGGGAAAGGCAAATCTAAGCAATGAGGGACAACCTCACACTGTGACAATGACCAACAGCAAAAGGTCAGAAAATAGTTCTGGCAGGGAAGCACAGAAATAGGAGCCCTCAGTCACTGTTGGTGGGAATGTAAATTATCTGGCTTCTACAGAAAACATCATAGGGATTTCTCTAACATCATAAATGAATTTACCACAAGAACCAGGAATTCCTTCTTTCATTTTGGGACCACACCCAGTGATGTCTAGGGTTCACTCCTGACTGCTCTCAGGAATTATTTCTGGAGGGCTCAGGAGACCCTATGGAGCACCAGGGACTGAACCCAGGCCAGCTGTGTGCAAGGCAAGCACCCTCCCTGTCCTGCTCTCACTTCAGCCCCTGGAAGCTAGGAATTCCAGGCCTAGATATCCAAAGAAAATGAAAACACTAGTTAAAAAAAGACATATGCATGTTCATTGGGATGTTATTTACCGTAGTACCCGAGTACTCAACAACAGATGAACAGATAGAGCAAGGGTGGTATAGACACAGCAAAGAAAAAATAAAATAAAATCTTGTCTTTGGCAACAACACTGATGGGACTGACATGAATCATGCTTAGAGAAATCGGTCAGAAGGAGCAAACTAGGTTATCAGCTGACCACAGTCAAACAAGAGTCCCAACAACAACAAGCTAGTACAACCCAATTATGGTGATATGAAAGGGAAGAAGGAGCAGGGAGCAATGGGGGTACTCTAGCAGAGGCTGTGTGGTGTTGCAACAATGCACCCATTAAACCCTGCCAGGTATAGTATTATAAACCATAGGGCTTAAAAAAAGATGGTGGAGGGGAGACCCAGAAACTGGAGGGAATACAAAGGACAAGGGTGAAGGATAATAGTATTTTTTTGGTGGCTGTGGTATGGCAACATATATTTTGAGGAGGTGTGAAATTGCATCCCTCAACATACAGTTGTATAAACTAGCATTGATACAATTAAAAATTACTAGAAGTGAACTTAAGAAACGGGTCACAGATTGGGAGACAACAGCTACAATGGATAGAACAGATTTCAATGCGGGGGCTTTTGTCTTTTCTTTTTGTTAGTTTTGTTTTCAGGACACATGCTATTAGTGCTGGCTCTGTACTTGAGGGTCAAGAGTCATTTCTGGGGTGCTCAGGAAACCCATGCCATACCAGGGATCAAACTCAGGTCTCCCTCATATATAAATCATGTGCTCTGCTCCATTATCTCCATTGCAGTTTCTTTCTGGCATGCTGACTATTTTATAAAGTTTTTTGTTAATCAAAAGAATTAAAAGAAAAATAAGTTCAAAAAAATAAAGAGGCAATTCATAGATACAGCAATTGTCAATAAACAGAGAGAGACCCCAAGAGTTACTCATAAAATGCAAAATCACAAAAATCACAAAAGTCAAATAATTCCTTGTTATTTGTTAAAAATTTAAGTCTAACAATAGCATGTGCTAATTGAAATACAGAGGATTAAACTTCTACAAGTTCCCAGAGAGAGTATGAATTAGTGTAATTTCTCTGGAAATAAATTTGGCAAATTTAAGAAGAACATATACTAAGGAGACAGTAAAAAGATAATTTCCTGATATGGGTTGAAAAAACATTTTGCAAATATGCATTGGATTTAGACTATGTTTTTTGCTTGTTTGGGGCCATACCAGGCAGAGTTTAGGGTTATTCCTGGCTCTCTGCTCAGAAATTTCTCCTGGCAGGCTTGAGGGACCAAATGGGATGCTGGGGATTGAACCTGGGTTAGCTGTGTGCAAGGCAAGTGCCCTCCCCACTGTGCTATCTATCACTCAGCCCTCCTTAGACTATTTCTAAGACATACAGAAGAATGCCCACTAACGTGATTTCCATGACCTCCATGGAAAATTCCTTAACTTCAGACTTAGCCAATATGCTTTGCCAATGCTGTAGTCAAATGAGAGTTATAAATAAATTCTTCAAAGGGACTTCTGAGGTTAGCTTGCCTTTTTTTTTTTTTCTTTTTTCTCTTTTGCCACACCTGACGGTATTCAGGGTTCAATCCTGGCTCTATACTCAGGAAATAACTTCTGACAGTTTCAAGGGACCACATTGGATGCCAGGTATCAAACCTGGGTCTGCTACATGCAAGGCAAATGCTCTACCCACTGTGCTACTCTACCCCCACCCCCGTTAACTCTTTTTAACTAAGATTAAAAAGACATACATTGGCGTGGTGGTGCTAGAGGTAAGGTGTCTGCCTTGCCAGTGCTAGCCTAGGACGAACCACGGTTCGATCCCCCAGCGTCTCATATGGTCCCCCAAGCCAGGAGTGACTTCTGAACGCATAGCCAGGAGTAACCCCTGAGCGTCACTGGGTGTGGCCCAAAAACCAAAATAAATAAATAAATAAATAAATAAATAAAATAAAAAGACATACATTAACAATAGGGTGAATATGATTATTGCATGAATCTACAGAGTTTAGGTAATGTGCAGAAAAAAACTGAAATGTCACACAATGAGAACCCCAGTCTTATCTGACTTTCGGGACTTACGCTCTGGTTGTTTTTCATTGGGGGTGATGGATCGCACAAAATCTTCTGGAGTCATGAACACCTCAGATTCACCTGGTTCACTGATTACTTTCAAGGTGGCAAAATAGCGAAAGATTTTGTCTGGTGTAGAATATGCTCGAATCCTATTCTCATACTCCATCACCTACCATTAGAAAGTTACCGTGTTACTAAAACGAATATTAGTTTTAAATAAAAAAAGCTCCACAGAATATTACTATATGAAGCAATTCTCACTTAGATATATTTGCTCTTTTTATGTTGAGGACTTTCTATTGGATACTTTTTCTGAAACCATGCAATATATATATTAGAACAAAATTTTAATTTCAGAAACTGCTTAATCTTTTTTCCCCAATATTCCCAATTACATGAGGCAACGCTCATGTAAACTTTTGATTGAAAATACTCTGAAAATTCTTTTTTGTGGGGGGTGCACAAAAAAGTTTTTCTCTGGGGTACTCCTGTCTCTGCACTTAGGAATCACTCTTGGCAGTGTTCAAGGGAACCATAGGAGATGCCAGGGATTGAACCCAGGTTGGCCACATGCAAGGCAAACACCCTCCCCACTGTACTATCCCTCCAGCAAAAATCTTCTAATTTCTTAAATCACCAAAAGCTACAAAAGCTGGAAAACATAATTGAAGAGTTGTAAAGATCTTAGGACTAGAGTGTAATGTCATATTGGTTCTTAAGTAACGAGTTTTGAACAACATGTTATACTAAATGCTCCATACTTTTCTGTCTCTGAATCCAGAACGTTTCTTTTTTTTCTCTTCTGGTTGAGGTTCAACAAAATCACCTGCGACCTTTTTATCCTGGGTGGAGATTTTCCCTTCATCTTTATTCTTTCCTTTATCACCAAGTTCGGTCTTTTTGTTCACAGATGATGGGGATTCAGCATAGGCCCTGAATAGGAAAAAAAATAATCTCCATTAATCAAGTCCACGGTGCTAACCACGTATGGATTTTCAACACAGCTTAACAGGAGCATAGTAATGAAATACGGAAACATTCTATATAAAAAATTTCCTCAAAAACATTATTTTAAGGGCCAAAGAGATAGCATGGAGGTAGGGCATGTGCCTCGCATGCAGAGGGACGGTGGTTCAAATCCCAGCATCCCATACGGTCCTCGAGCCTGCCAGAAGTGATTTCTGAGTGTAGAGCCAGGATTAATTCCTGCGTGATGCCAGATGTGACCCAAAAACCAAAACAAACAAACAAACAAAAACATTATTTTAGGGGGTGGAGTGGTGGTGCAGTGGTAGGGCATTTGCCTTGTATGCAGCTGACCTAGGATGAACTGCGGTTCAATCCCCCAATGTTCCATATGGTCCCCAAGCCAGGATCTATTTCTGAGCCCCTAGCCAGGATTAATCCTGAGTTCTCATCGGGTGTGGGCCCCGCCCCCCAAAAATCATTGTTTTAAAGTCCACTTTGGTTACAGGAACTAAAGAATTGAATTGAGGGTCACAATGAGATTTGTACATGCCTGTGCTACAGTAGCCATTGCTCACAATAGCTAATACACAGAAGCAGCATAAATGTTCATGGTCAGATTTTGACAGTAATACTCCTGATTATTAGTGTTGCTAAATACTTTTTCATTGACGATATTAATCTTTTGTAGATCTTTGAAAATCTGATCCCCAACACTGCCTTGCTCACCCAAGGACTGAGCTGGGAATGTCCAATGCTCCCTCAAGGTCCCCTTCAAAGAAAGAGGAATGATTTAAGAAAACTAAAATTGAGGTTTCCTTTTTCAGTTGCTGCTCTTTAGGTGTTCAGGAGCCAGCAGTGCTCAGGGGACCATATGATGCTACCAGGGACTGAACCAGGACCTCAGGCATGCAATCTAGGTGCTCTACCCCTCTGCACTATCTCCTGAGCCCCTACAACTGGCATTTTTGTTTATTATTTACAGAGTTGGAGATTGAGCCAAGGCCTCACATGCACAAGGAAAATGTTCTGACACTAAGATTCTTTGTTCCATGACTGATTTCTTTATTATTTTCTATTGCCACTTGATTGAACTTGAGAAGTTAAACTGATGGGGTTGCCCATTGTTTCAAAAGACTCTGTGTGTGTATACTTTTATTATGTATTTAGTATGTATTTAGTATATTTTTATTGTTATATATTGAAATTTGTCACTTGCCTGGTTCCTGTTCTTAGAGGAAAAGTTTTCAACTTTAGAGGAAAAGCTTTCAATCGAGTATAATCTTAGCAGTGAATTTGTCATATGTGGCCTTTGTTATGTTGGTACTTCCTTCTATACTCAATCTGTTGAGTTTTATTGTGAAAGGATGCTATACTTTGTCAAGTTCTGTTTATTCTGAGATGATAAAAATTTCCCTTTTCACTCTATTAAATCAAACTGACTTGCATAAATTAAAGCATCCTTAATTCCTAGAGATGAATTTCTCGAGACCAGGCTGTATAACCTTTTAAATATTGTTGAATTCAGCTTGTTGAGAATTTTTACATTTACATTCAACAGGGATACTGGTGTTTACTTTATATTTTTGTAGTGACATGAATATGCTTTAAGTATATGGTGGAATTACACTCAAACCATCTGTTTCTGTACTTTTCACTTAGGGGAGGCTTTTCATCAATGGATTCACTACTCCTTATTTATTTTTGATCTGTTCATTTTCTCTTTCTTCAAGATTCACTCTTTGCAAGTTGTTTGTTTCTATGTATTTATGCATTTCCCGAGGTTGTCCAGTTTGTTGATTACAACTACCTCTTATAACTCTATGAATTTCTGTAGCATCATTTATAAAGTATCTTTTTGTGGGGGGGCCTCCCACACAGGGTTCAGAGGGCATCACCAATGATTCCCAACAAAACATCTTTAAACTCAATCAATGTTAGCAAACAAGCACTACTTTGAAGAAAGTATACAGCTAGAGTTTGACCCAGGTATTCATAGTCTAGTTCCTCAATCCTTAATATTTTCACTTAGTATAATTTTAGAGACTGAGAAAGGAAAAACAAAACAAAAATATGACATTTATTCCCTAACAAAATTCTAATATGACTTCTAAGAATTATATTTAAGTAAATTCATATAGCATACCTGGCCTTTAAATATACCTACTTATATAATCTAGAACACATTCACTTTTCTTTGGCAGCAAACACTCCAGACTGTATACTTCACCATTCATGTATATAATTCATATTACAGTTTTTGCTTTTGATCTTAAAATAAAAGATCAAACATTCTAACACATGTTGGCTTTTATTTCAAAACAATAACTTAAAAAGTTCTTTTTTTTCTTTCACATCTGGCAGTGCTCAGGGGTTACTCCTGGCTCTGTGCTCAGAAATCACTCCTGGCAGGCACAGGAGACCATATGGGATATTGGGATTCGAACCACCATCTGTCCTGGATCGGCTGCTTGCAAGGCAAACACCTACTGCTATGCTATCTCTCCAGTCCTAAAGTTCATTTTATTAAAACTTTTTACTGGTATATTTCAGGCACTCCCCAGAGAGTGTTTGATTCCTGGTGCTGTTGCAGGGAGCTGTGTTGGTTTTATGGTTGGGATCTGGGGTTTGGGTTGGAGGGTCACTGTCCAATCACATGGAATCTAAGTCGAGTCCCCAGGACAAATGTTCAGGGTGGGAGGCACCCCTGTATTATAAAATTTATTGATTCTTATTCCTAGTAGATAAGAGCTTGTTTCTATACATAAGATTTCTCCTTTTTTAAGTATGCCTATGCAAAAGGAAACAGTGTTATATTATATTGCTGGTGCATGTGGGGCTAAGAATGACAATGACAGGCTATACAATCTCTGTGCACTGGTTTTGACCTGAGTATTTATCCCAAGCAAGACTTTTTCTTCTAGAATTTCATACCAAGCACCATGATTTACAAAGTTATTCATAGTTGGGTTAGATATGCTATATTCCATGGTTGGAGCAATAGCACAGCAGTAGGATTTTTGCCTTGCATGCAGTCAACCTGGAACGAACTGAATCCAATCCTCAGCATCCCATATGGTCCCCTGAACCTACTAGGGGTGATTTCTGAGCACAGAGCCAAGAGTAACCCCTGAGCGCTGCCGGGTGTGACCCAAAAACCAATTTTATATATATAATGTTCCAGCACCAGTCCTACCCCACAGTTTTTTTAGTTTGGTTGCTGAAGTTTGAATCTCTTATTTTCAGTGTTGTTACCTTAAAAGGAGCACTTAATTATTTAAAACATCTCATTCCTTAAGCCAATATTTATGCTAAATGATTTGGGCAGGAGTTTTTGATATAAAATTAAATTAGAATACATTCAGATCACAAAAATGACTGTTAGAATTCAAGTATATGCCAGAGAAAATGCTCAGATGACACTTGCCTCTTCCACAAGAGACCAGTACTTGCAGTTATTGCAGAGGCTCCTAGGAAAGCTGCCACCATGAGTCGCTGCCTATTCTGGGGGGGCTGTGATACTCCATGGTACCACCGAGGGGCCACTGCCAGTTCCACTAATGCAGTAACCGAATGAAGACGAAACATTCTGTGGACAAAAAAAAACAGAAGAGTTATTCCTAACTTGGTAGTGGCAGTGATAATGATGGTGATGGCTGTAATGTTAAAAAAGTATCAATCTCACCAACATATGCCAAGTACCGACTCAATGGCAGGCACTATTACAAACATTTTGAGTGTAATTATTCCATTTGACCCCCACAGTAAACTGGCATGGGTCTGAGAAATCCTTGAATGAGAAAAGCAGTATTTAGTTGAACTACCAGTAGTACTTGAATTGATCTATCAATCAAGACACAACTAGAGAACAAGAAAATCACACAGTAATTTAAAGAAGAGAAGCTGAATATAAGCCTTATTAATTACAACAGGACACTAAATACTAAGCAGAAAAGAGAAGTAGGAAGCATCCCTTACTTCTAGGGCTCTTGTGAAATACTAGGTAGGGAACTCTGTTGACATGCAGACCTTGGCTGACGACATCCAACTGGTACTGGTTGATATCAAGAACTTGAAAAGAGGAACAACCCCGAATGCCTGAGAAGTTTTCTAAGTGCCACATCCCACAGAACACTTGCTATAATGTCAACTCTTAAAAGAACTTGTGCCAGGGACCAAAGCTATAGGGCAGCTGTAGGGTGTTTGCCTTGCACGTGGCTGATTGAGTATGGACCGATGTTCAACCCCCCAGCATCCCATATAGTCTCCTGAGCCAGGAGCAGTTTCTGAGTGCAGAGCCAGGAGTACTCCATGAGCATCACTGGGTGTGGCCCAAGAACCAACCAACCAAACAAACAAACAAAAACCCTCGTGCCAGCAAAGCAGAGTGGGAAGGTATCTGTGGGGATATTATTACAGAACTGAATTCACTGGCTCTGAAGGATTTCAAACTTTAAACATTAAGGTTTGTTTTTAAATTTTCCACTTACATTTTGATGCTTTAATTCAACTGGTACTGTATAATCTCAGCTCAGCATTTCACTTTCCAAATTACACATCAAAAGATATAACTATTCATCTTCTTGAGAGAAATCTTGGTAGATGCCAAAGAATCAAATTAAAAAAGTCATTAAAACAAAAACAAAAACAATAAAACCAACAAACAGATCCAAGTTGTAGACCGTTCAAGTGGCAGGTGTGTTTCTCAACCACTTGCCCCTCTTCCCCTACTGCACTGCGGCTGTGGTGACAACTGTGTCCCACCACAGACCTAGCATATATATGCACTGGGCATATCACCTCTACTAAATAACAACACTGCAAACACACTGCTATAATTTCATTCCTTTTTTATGCTGAAGAAATAGCATAACTAGTCAAATTTGTTTTAATTTATTTTATTTTTGGAAGCAGAAAGGCATGTTCTAGGGAAAAAATCCAGGGCCTCATGCTTTAGCAGTAAGCTATATCCCCAGCCATAAATGTGTTCATTTTATTGTTGTTATTGTGAGGGTCACACTGATGGGTGAGAGTCCTTGGTCACGTCCAAAGGATAAAGTGCTCTAGGCCCACATGGGCCACACCTAGTGGTACTTAGTGGAGGGGGGCGGTATATGTGGTACAAGAGATCAAACATTGTCTTCTATCACTATAGTCACACCCCTGGTTCCAGGTTACTACCTGTTTAAGTAAGTACTGCTTGGCTCTTCCCATCCCACTACCAGCCTAAGCCTGTTAATTCTATTACAAACTATTACCAGTACAATTGTTAAAAGCAACATTCACTATTCTGAGGCCAATCTGCTGAGATGTATCTAATTTGGCCATCAACAAAACAAAATAACTTTCGGGGCTGGAGAGATAGCATGGAGGTAAGGCATTTGCCTTGCATGCAGAAGGTCAGTGGTTTAAATCCCAGCATCCCATATGGTCCCCTGAGCCTGCCAGGAATGATTTCTGAGCGTAGAGCCAGGAGTAACCCCTGAGCACTGCAGAGTGTGACCCAAAAACCAAAGGGAAAAAAAAAATTTCAAGGCTTCAAAGTATTTTACTGACATAAACTAAAAGTTTGAGATCCCAGCGGTGCCTTTATTTCAGGGCCTGGAGAGATAGCACAGCAGTGTTTGCCTTGCAAGCAGCCGATCCAGGACCAAAGGTGGTTGGTTCGAATCCCGGTGTCCCATATGGTCCCCCGTGCCTGCCAGGAGCTATTTCTGAGCAGACAGCCAGGAGTAACCCCTGAGCAACGCCGGGTGTGGCTCAAAAACCAAAAAAAAAAAAAAAAAAAAAAAAGTTTGAGAAAACAAAGACTGCCATTTATATCTGCATATATCTAACTGATAAATCCACATCCTCCACAATGATACATACATGTAGAAGATGATAATATCACTCAATGGAGCCAATGAACCTGGAAATACAGTTCCTTTCTTTTTTTTCTTTTTTTTTTTTTTTTTGGTTTTTGGGCCACACTCGGCGTTGCTCAGGGGTTACTCCTGGCTATCTGCTCAGAAATAGCTCCTGGCAGGCACAGGGGACCATATGGGACACCGGGATTCGAACCAACCACCTTTGGTCCTGGATCGGCTGCTTGCAAGGCAAACGCCGCTATGCTATCTCTCCGGGCCCTACAGTTCCTTTCTGATGTAAAAGGAGCCCATAAGACATCAATTTTTTTTTTCTTTTGGGCCACACCCTGTGAAACAAGGGTTACTTCCTGCTATGCACTCAGAAATCACCCCTGGCTTGGGGGACCATATGGGATGCAGGGGGATCGAACTGCGGTCAGTCCTAGGTTAGTGCATTCAAGGCAAATGCCCTACCGCCTGCACTACTGCTCCGGCCCCAGGATTTATCAATTCTTACTGACTCAACCAATCCATCCCAATTATAATCATAGAACTGGATTCAGACATTAAATATCTGAAGCATCTGAATGATGGTTTTCCTGTTTCCATGTTCACTACTTTAAAAGTGAATTCAGCTTTAGATGAAGGCTGCCTTCAAGACAGAACATGCTGATGAGAAATGAGAGCATCTGTTTCTTTTTTGTCTGTTAAAATTAATAGTGGCAAATGGCTTTCTCATTTTAATCTCCCATGAAGTTATTTCTTGTCCCACTGCTGTCATTTAGATCCAACTTCACCTCAAGAATGATAACTTCTAAAAAGTTTCATATGGACAGTCATGGAAACCAGGGAAACACAATCATTTCCCATCTGTCCATATATATTTGGGTTAGAGAGGGCAATGAGTTTGGAAGGAAGACATTTAAGAAGGAAATGATGAGGATGGAGAGATAGCATGGAGGGAGGGCATTTGCCTTGTATGCAGAAGGATGGTGGTTTGAATCCCGGCATCCCATATGGTCCCCCAAGCCTGCCAGGAGCGATTTCTGAGCATAGAGTCAGGAGCCTGAGCACTGCCGGGTGTGACCCAAAAACCCAAAACCCAAAACCAAAAAAAAAAAGAGGAAATGATGACACTTATTTGTTGAACAAGATAGGCATAGTATCTTTAATTTGGGGGTTTGGGGAGGAGGCACTATGCTTAAGCCTTACTCCTGACTTTGAGCTAGGGATCAGAGGATCATATGAGGTACTGGGGATCGAACCCAAGCCAGTCACATGCACATGCCTTATGCACGCCAGACTCAGGAACACATATTTTTAATTGTTGGTAATTGTAGTACCATTTGTTAACTATTGTAAATTAAAGAATCTCCAAAAAAAAAAAAAAGGTTGTATAGAGTAGCAACTATATTTTTAACACACTTGAAACTTTCCCACTCTAAAACTAATCTCAAAAAAGGAGCATGTAGGGCCAGAAAGAAAGCTCAAGAGCCTGAGCTCATACTTCACATGAAGGAGGCTGGGGTTCAATCCCCAGCACCACATGATCCACAGGATTAAATGAAGCAATCCTGAGCACAGAATCAGGAGTACCCTTCAGCACCACTTGATGTAGCCCAAAGTACAAATTTCACATACTCTAAATTTTATTCAAATCATCAACAATATACAAAGCAGGTATTGTAAGACTAGTGTATGGTAAGAGTACCGCAAGTCACAAAACACTAGAATAAAGTCATTACCTCTGCTAATATCAAATAATGTCATAACAGACATAAAACAACTATTCAAATCACCACAAGAACATATTAAGAGAAATTCAAAGAAGTGAAAAATTGCATTAAAGGGCGCCAGAGCGGTGGCACAAAGTGGTAAGGCGTCGTCTGCCTTGAGTGCAATAGCCTATGATGGACAGAGGTTGGTTTCCCCGGTGTCCGACATGGTCCCCCAAGCCGGGAGTGATTTCTGAGTGCATAACCAGGAGTAACTCCTGAGCATCACTGGGTGTGGCCAATAAACAAAAAAAATGCATTAAAGGGAACAAGAGATAAAGTAATGGTTACTATTATAGACATTTGACCAACCCAGCTTCAATTTCTTGTACTCCATGTCCATCCCACCCCCTCAGTATTGCCAAATACACCTTGGAAGCCCCTAGCTCAGAGAGTCCAAGTAGCATCAACATCCCCAGGCCCTTGCATTGAACTATTGCCCAGTTGACCAAAAATTTCCAGTGGGCCTTTGGGCCTCCTGACCACCTCAGGTAGGCAACCCACTCTCCATCAAAAGGTATAATAGCTTAGGATGTGGAAAAGGCTCAAAGATTTCAAGTACGAAAACGTATTCAGAAAAAGTCTAATAAGCATTATTAACAAAAGAGTATATTGAATATATTATATCAGAAGACTTTTTCATTTTATTGCTCTGTCATTTTACCTAAGTAATGGGATAAGCTACTGGGAATAGTTTCTGCATAACTATGATAATTCTAAAAATACAGCACTATATTATACTTCAATTATGGCAAATAATTTTTAAAAAATTTCCATACATTTTATGGCAAATAATTTTTTAAAACATCTCCATACATTTTTTTTAGATGAAACAAATCAAAGTTCTGCATTGCAAAGAACAGGATGGCTGCCAAAACACAGTAAGGATTAACATTCACATCTAGAAAAGATGTACTTTCATAACTCAAAATGAGACTGCCAACAATAATAAATGAGAGAAGCACAAACTTCAGCAAATTTGGTTTTGAGAAGTGTTTTCCAATCATAGAGTGTGTTGTCTAAATCACAAAGTGAACCATCTAAATGAGAATGAAAAGTTAATTTAAGTCATGCAAATCTCTAATGGTTAAAAAAAAATGTTGTAGAAGCAAGAATCATCTTATAGAAATGTTAGATTTGACAAGGAAATTAAAAAACCAGTCAAAACAGAACTCGGAGCCAGAGATATGTGTGAGGAGTGGGAGAGGAATGGGCAAGAAGGACAACAGGGATAGTAGTGGAGGAATAATGTCATTTAGGAGCTGTACAGTAGCACTGAAAGTCTAACAGTGGTCCTCAAACTATGGCCCATGGGCCACATACTGTATTTGTTCCCATTTTGTTTAATCAATTCAAAATAAGATATATGCAGTGTGCATAGGAATTTGTTCATAGTTTTTGTTTTTACTACAGTCTGGCCCTCCAGTGGTCTGAGGAACAATGAACTGGCCACCTGTTTAAAAAGTTAGAGGACCACTGGTCTAGTACATTCATAATGATACCTTTGTAAGTCATTAATACCATAATTATAAAGGCTTTGAAAAAAGCAAAAGGGGAAAAAAAAAGCAAGTTGATATCCTATAGTACTCAACCTTCGTGAAACATTCCTTCATGTACTGAGTATCTCTTGTTTTATTATCAAAACACATATGCACACATTTTTATTATTATTATTATTTTATTATTATTATTTTCTGAAATAATAAAAGCTGAAACCTATGTCTGGTAATGGAGGGAGAAGGAAACAAATCCATTGCATTCCTTCTCCAATTATTCTAAGTACCACATGTACATGATATCCTATGTTTATTCTTGTCTACTTCATTTAACATACTATCTTCCAGTTCCATACGTGTGGCAGAAAATTTCATTGCATTCCTTACAGCTCTATGGTATTTCACTGGGTAAAATATGCCACATCTTCACAATCCACTCATCTGTTTTGGACTTCTAGGTTGATTGCAAATCTAAGCTACTGTACTGGGTACTGCAACAAATAATGATGTGCGTAAGTCCTTTTGAATGAATGTTTTTCTTTGATCAGATAGTTTTTCTTTTTAAATTTATATGATTAAGTTATTGATGAGTTTTTGGCATATCGTTTTCTTTTGTTTGTTTGTTTTTGGGCCACATCCAATGATGACGCTCAGGGGTTACTCCTGGCTATGCACTGAGAAGTCGATCCTGGCTTGGGGGACCATTTGGGATGCCGGGGGATCGAACTGTGGTTCGTCCAAGGCTAGTGCAGGCAAGACAGGCACCTTACCTCTAGCGCCACCACCTGGCCCCGGCATATTGTTTTAACACCAATCTACCACCAGTGTCAACACCCATCACCAGTGCTCCAATACTCTATCATCACACACACCCCCACCACTCCCTGCCTGCTATTTTGACATGCATATTACAAACTCAGTGTTTGCAGTTTAGATTTCATGTTTTCAGTGTCACTGAGCCTATGCTTTGGATGAATAGTTCTACCATTTTCCCACATCACCAATACAATTGAAGCGCAACCCCTGTCCCCCCCCCCCACTACTTCCCTTTCTCATCTTCTTCCCAGGAGGATCAAATCCAGGGACTCACATATGTAAAGCATGCAATTTATTGCTAATTTACAGGTTGTCCAGGTCCAAGACATTTTTGGCCATAGGATCCAGAACTTGGTCTACCCCAATGACCTCAGGTGTTCAGGAAAAAAAAGTAAAAATAAAAGATACTGAAAAAGAATAGTAATGTTAAAAATAAACTTAGAACTTTCAAACTTTTTTTTGGGGGGGGGTTTACATACCTGATGGTGCTCAGGAGTTACTACTGGCTCTGTGCTCGTAAATCACCCCTGGCATGCATGGAGATCATATGGGATACCATAGATGGAACCTGGGTCAGCTGCGTGCAAGGCAAATGTCCTCTCCACTGTGCTATTGCTGTGGCCCCTTAAACTTTCAAAATGAGAGGCCAGAGAGAATAATAATACTTCAACTTCAGCAAAATCACAAAACTAATTAGGAAAAAGCAAAGATGGAAACAGAAACCAGATCTGGTAATTCCTTTTCTAATTCTCTTCTCATCATACTATGTAAGGAAAAACAAGCCTAGAAATAGCTTTTTTAATATTGATACAATCAACTATTAAACCATTTTTTAAAAAAACATAAACAAAACCCAACTCATATAATTAGAACGCTTGATTCCTTAGAGCAGAACCCTGCTGTCCCATAATAATCATAATTTTTCCATCTATACTCTTAACCAAAATTATGACACTTCTTAATATAGCACCCCTAATACTTAGGATTAAAATAAGATTTTAATCTTGTCTTAAACAAGCAGCCAAGAAAAACTTAATGAATTAAGAGCCATTTCCAATGGAGCATGAAATGAAAACCTCCAGGTTAAAAGAGTGATGGGATTCACCCAAAGCTGTGACAGCTCAATTGTTCCTTCAAAATCAGGATACAGATAAAAAAACATATAAATCACCAGTTAAGATGACACAAACCTCACTTCCTAAAATGTACATGAATTACACACAAACCATAAACAAATTCTGAGTAATAGTTGTGTATGGGAAGACTGTATCTCTAAAATTAACTATAAAGAAGAAAATGAGTAGTGTTAAGGATTAAAACAAATAATTTATAAATATAAAATCCCTTTGGGACCAAATAATGAGAATTTGAAATCATTATACCAAAAGGAAAAGAAATAAATGTGAATTATGAGATAATTCCAGTTAAGTAAAATATGGATAGTCAAAGCAAACATGGACTGGCTAAAAAAACAATAAAACTCAATTTGAGAACCTGAAAATTATGATGGTTACCAAAGGGAAAGGGGAAGAAAGTGATGAGGAAGGGGTAGAGAAGATGTTTGGTGGTGCTGAAACTTGGGAGATGGGTGGGAAAGTCCTACACACAATGAAGTGTGGCTAATCCCCTGAAACTCTGAAACACTGTAAATCAAGTACTTTTAGAAAGGGAAAGCAAATGAAATAGTCTCTTTTCCAAAAGTTTTTTCAAACTTTTAAGGTCTCATTTTAAAAATTAATTAGAATCAGGAAAGTATTACCTTCAGTATTAGAAAATATTTCAGTGACTTATAATATTGAAAATGCATAGGAGGGGAACTGAAAGACACAACAAAATGTGTTTGAAGTCAAGCTGCTTCATAAAGACAAGATGGCCTTCCAAAGGAACAAAAGAATTAAAAAAAAGTTTCTTTTTAATAAAGAAAGTAGTAGATATCTATATAACACCCTGAATACAAACAGTTGCTGAATTATAGGAGTCTCCAAAGGAGAGAAAAGAAGTTTCGATGAGAAGTTATATTTGGAAACTTTCCCAATCTGAGATCGACTCGGATACTCAAAGAAGCTCAAATTTCAAACAAACTAAACCCAAGTAGAAAAAGCACTAAGAGAGACCAGAGGGTTGGAACATGGATAGGGCATTTAACTAGATGTGGCAGACCTGCACTCAATCCCCAGTATCCCTCCCATAGGTCTGCAGAGTCTGCCAGGAGTAATTTCTGAGCATAGAGCAGGAGTAACCCTTGAAAGCTGTCAGGTGTGGTTCAAAAACAGCACAATAAGAGAAAGAAAATGTACTAAATGGGCTCCTTAAAAAAAGCTACAAAACAAGTCATTAATTTCTTTCAATAATTTTTTTTAGTATTTGAATCTTTATTTAAGCACCATAATTATAAACATGTTTGTAGTTGGATTTCAGTCATAAAAAGAACATCCCCTTCACCAGTGCAACATTCCCACCACCAATGGCCCCCATATTCCTCCTCCCTGACCCCCTGCCTGTATTCGAGACAGGAATTCTACTTCTATCACTCATTGTCATGGTAGTTGTTAGTATAGTTATTTCCATAGCAGCATTCACCACTCTGGTGAGCTCCATATGGTGAACTGGTCCTTCCACCCCTCATCTCTATTGTCTCTGAATATTATTACAAGATCGTTGGGTCCAGAGAGATAGCACAGCAATAAGGCATTTGCCTTGCATCTGGATAACCGGGGAAGGCCCCAGTTGGATTCCTTACATCCCATATGGTCACCCCTGACAGGGGTGATTTCTGAGTGCAGAGCCAGGAGTAACACCTGAGCGCAGCTGGGTGTGGCACCAAATCCAATCAATCAATAAAGTTTTAAAAAAATAATGTATTTCATTTTTCTTAAAAATCCAGGGCCAGGGGCCCGGAGAGACAGTACAGCGGTGTTTGCCTTGCAAACAGCTGATCCAGGACCAAAGGTGGTTGGTTAAAATCCCGGTGTCCCATATGGTCCCCAGGGCCTGCCAGGAGCTATTTCTGAGCAGACAGCCAGGAGTAACCCCTGAGCATCGCCGGGTGTGGCCCAAAAACCAAAAAAAAAAAAAAAAAACAAAAAACAACAAACAAACAAAAATCCAGGGCCGGGAAGGTGGCGCTAGAGGTAAGGTGTCTGTCTTGCAAGCACTAGCATAGGCTGGACCATGGTTCGATCCCCGGCATCCCATATGGTCCTCCCAAGTCAGGAGCGATTTCTGAGCGCATAGCCAGGAGTAACCCCTGAGCATCAAATGGGTGTGGCCCAAAAACCAAAAAAAAAAATCCATAGATGAGTGAGACTACTCTGTGTCTATCTCTCCAACTTATTTCACTCAGCGTAATAGTTTCCATGTCCATCCATGTATAGGAAAATTTCATAACTGCATCTTTCTTGATGGTTGCATAATATTCCACTGTGTATATGTACCATAGTTTCTTTAGCATTCATCTGTTGAGGGGTATCTGAGTTGTTTCCAAATTCTGGCTATTGTAAATAGTGCTGCAATGAATATAGCTGTGAGGAAGGGATTTTTGTATCTCGTTTTTGTGTTCCTAGGGTATATCCCTAGGAGTTCTATAACTGGATCATATGGGAGCTCAATTTCCAGTTTTCTGAGGAAACTTGATATTGTTTTCCATAAAGGCTAGACTAGACATTTCCACCAGCAGAGAATGAGAGTTTCTTTCTCTCCACATCCCTGCCAGCACTGATTGTTCTTGTTCTTTGTGATGTGTGCCAGTCTCTGTGGCATGAAATGGTACCTCATTGTTGTTTTGATTTGCATCTCCCTTATGATTAGTGATGTAAAACATTTTTCATGTACCTTTTGACCATTTGTACTTCTTAAGTGTTCATTTCTTCTCCCCATATTTTGATGAGGTTAGACTTCTTTTCTTGTTAAGTTCTGACAGTACCTTGTATATCTTAGATATTAGCCCCTTATCAGATGAGTATTGGGTGGACAGTTTCTCCTATTCTATGGGTGACTTTTGTATCGTAAGCACTATTTCCTTTGAGGTGCAGAAGCTTCTCAGCTTAATAGTCTTATTTGCTTATCTCCACTTCCACTTGTTTGGAGAGTAATGTTTCCTCCTTGAAGATGCCTTTAGTCTCAATGTTCTTCTATTTACCTTATGTTTCCAGGTCTGATATCAAGGTCTTTAATCCATTTGGATTTGACATTTGTACATGGTATTAGATGGAGGTCTGAGTTCGCTTTTCTGAATGTGGCTAACCAGTTGTCCCAATTCCATTTGTTGGAGAGGCTTTCCTTGCTCCATTTTGCGTTTCTTGCCCCTTGTTAAATTGCACTATATTAAACAGAAGTGGTGAGAGAGGGCAGCCATGTCTTGTACCAGATTTTAGAGGAAAGACTTTTAGTTTATCTCCATTGAGAATAATATTTGCCATTGGTTTGTGGTAGATGACCTTGATATATTGATAAAAGTTCCTTCCAGTCCCATCTTGATAAATTTTTATCAAGAATGGGTGTTGGATCTTACTGAATGCTTTCTCTGCATCTATTGATATGATCATGTGTTTTTTTTTTCTTTTTGTTGATATGGTGTATTATGTTGACTGATTTACAGATGTGAAACCATCCTTACATTCCTGGAATGAAACCTACTTGGTGTGGTGTATGACCTTCTTGATGAGGGGTTGAATCCTATTTGCCAGGATTTTGTTGAAGATCTTTGCATCTATGTTCATCAGGGATATTGGTCTGTAGTCCTTCTTTCCTTCCTTCCTTCCTTCCTTCCTTCCTTCCTTCCTTCCTTCCTTCCTTCCTTCCTTCTTCCTTTCTTAGCATCTCTGTCTGGCTTTTTGGTATCATGATGTTAGCTTCATAAAAACTAGTTGGGAGTGTTCCTATTTCTTCAATTTCATGAAAGAGCCTGAAAAATATTGATAGTTGTTCCTCTTGAAAGGTTTGAAAGAATTCATTAGTGAATCCATCTGGGCATGGGTTTTTGTTTTTGGGAAGACTTTTGATTATTATTTTAATTTCCTCAGTAGTGATGGGTCTATTTAGATATACTAGATCATCCTGATTTAATCATGAAAGATTGGGGCCGGAATGATGGTGCAGTGGTACGGCGTTTGCCTTGCACATGGCTGATCCAGGATAGATCCTCCAGCGTCCCATATGGTCCCCCAAGCCAGGAATGGTTTGTGAGCACATAGCCAGGAGTAACCCTGAGTGTCACTGGTTGTGGTAAAAATAAAAATAAAAAAACCTTGAAAGATTATGAGTCCAAGAATTTATCCATTTCTCCCAGGTTCTCATGTTTCATGATATAGAATTTCTCAAAGTAGTCTCTAATTACCCTCTGAATCTCTGCAGTATCTGTGGTAATTTCCCCCTTTTCATTTATTTTCCAGTTTATTAAGTTTCTCTCTCTCCTTTGTGAGTTTTGCTAGTGGTTTATCAATCTTGTTTTTTGATTTCTACCTCATAGATTTCTGCTCTAAGCTTTATTATTTCCTTCTGCCTACCTATTTTTGGTTCCTTTTGTTGATCATTTTCTTTTTCTTTTTTTTTTGGGGGGGGGGCACACCCGGCGTTGCTCAGGGGTTATTCCTGGCTGTCTGCTCAGAAATAGCTCCTGGCAGGCACGGGGGACCATATGGGACACCGGGATTCGAACCAACCACCTTTGGTCCTGGATCGGCTGCTTGCAAGGCAAATGCCGCTGTGCTATCTCTCTGGGCCCTTGTTGATCATTTTCTATTTTTACAAGTTATGCCATTAAGTTATCTATGTAGGCCCTTCTTCCTTCCTGATGTGTGCTTGCAAGGCTATAAATTTTCTTCTTAGTACTGCTTTTGCTGTGTCCTATAAATTCTGATAATTTATCTTCATTTGCATTTGTTTCCAGGAATCTTTTATTTTTCTCTTTTGATTCCATCTCTTGAAATTTCATAAACATATACACACCCAATAAAGGGCCAGCAAAATACTTAATAAAATTTCATATGTTTCACTACTGAACTAGTTGTTCAGTAGTGAGCTGTTTAATTTCCAGGTTTTTCTTCTGTGTCCCTTTGTTGTTTTGTTTTGTTTTTTGGGCCACACCCATTGACGCTTGGGGGTTACTCTTGGCTATGCACTCAGAAATCGCTCCTGGCTTGGGGGGACCATATAGGACACCAGGGGATGGAACCATGGTGCTTGCGCCATCACTCTGGCCCCTTCTGTGTCCCTTTGTAGTTCACTTTTGTGTGTGTGTGTGGTTTTTGGGTCTCACCCCGCAGTGCTCAGGGATTAATTACTCCTGGCTCCATGCTCAGAAATTGCTCCTGGCAGGCACGGGGGACCATATGAGACGCCGGGATTTGAACTGATGACCTTCTGCATGAAAGGCAAATGCCTTACCTCCATGCTATCTCTCCAGCCCCTGTAGTTCACTTCTAATTTCAGTGCATTGTGATCTGAGAAGGTAATCTGTACGATTTCTATCCCCTTGATTTTATTGAGGTATATTTTATGAGCATGTGGTCTATCCTGGAGAATGATCCATGTGCATTGGAGAAGAATCTGTATCAGTTTTCTGGGGATGGAGTGCCCTATATATATATATATATATATATATATATATATATATATATATATATATATATATATATATATATATATCCACTAGGCCACTTTCTTCCATTTCTCCTTTCAGTGCTAGTATATTCTTGTTGGGTTTTAGCCTGGTTGAACTATCAAGATGTGATAGGGCAGTGTTGAGGTTCCCACTATTATTGTGTTGCTATTAATGTCTTCTTTCAGGTTTGTCAAAAATTTTATTAAGTATTTTGCTGGTCCTTAATTGGGTGTGAATATGTTTAGGACTGAGATATCCCTTGATTATCATGAAATGTCCATCTTTGTCCCTTATAACTTTTCTAAGTCTAAAGTTTGTGTCACCTGATATTAATATGGCCACTCCATTTTTTTTTTGTCTTTTGGGCCACACCCAGTGATACTCAGGGGTTACTCCTGGCTATGCACTCAGAATTCGCTCCTGGCTTGGGGGACCATATGGGATGCCAGGGGATTGAACCACAGTTCGTCCTAAGCTAGCGCTGGCAAGGCAGACACCTTATCTCTAGCGCCACCACACAGGCCCCTGTCTTCTGACTTTGAGGGTTTATTGTGACAGGCCTGCTGTAAATATTAAGGATGCTCCATTGGATGTAATCTCCCTTTTTTATTTTGCTGTATTCAGTATTCTATCCCTATCTATGGGATTCGTCATTGTAACTAGGATATGTCTTGGGGTGCTTTTCTTCGAATTTCTTTTAGCTGGTATTCTTTGGGCATGCAGTCTTTAGCTCTGGGGATTTCTCTGCAATGATGTCCTTTACTGTTCATTCTTCTTGGGGATTTTCTTCCTGGGACTCTGGGACTCCAATGATTCTTATGTTTTTTGTTTTTTGCTTTTATCAAAGGCTTCTATTTTCATCTGTTCACATTCTTTGAGGATTTTTTTCCATTGTCTGATCATTTGCTTTAAGGTTCTTTTCCCATCTCTTCTGTTATATAGAGTTGTTATGCATCTCATCTTCCAGCTCACTGATTCTGTCCTCAGCTGCTGTTACTCCATTGGAGAGGCTTTCCATTGAGGTTTTCATTTCATCTACAGTATTTTTCAGACCTGTTATTTCAGTTTGGAGTTTTCTGATTTCTATCTTTATATCCTCTTGGTTCTTATTTGTGGTCTATTCAGCTTGATCTATGCTTTCTTTGAGTTCTATGAACATCCTCCATATTTTTTCTCTAAACTTATCTGAGAGGCTAACTAGGTGATTGGTACTTTCGGGTATTCAGAGCTGCCATCTTCATTATCTATGCAAGATGTGCTCCTCTGGCTCCACCCTTTGATGGCAAGAATAGCTCACCTCTGAAGAAGTGCCCTTAGGGAATGATCTGGGAAGGGAGGTTCAAAGTCCAGGACACAGCACAACAGAGAAGACCTCAATAATTTCATTTAAATTCAATACCCTGAGATGGGAACACACAAATCTTGGAATACAGTAGGACCTTACACCCTGAACATTGTCATAAAGACCTGGCTCATGTCTTGAAAGAATGGGCATTGTCCATTTACCCCTGAACCAGGGATGCCATCTACAAAACAACCATGGTTATGTACTACATCACCTGAATGCAATCCTCTACCAGGGAAGATCCTACCACTGCTCTGGCATATTCAACAGAGACTTCCCTTTAATACCCAGAGAACTTAACAACAATAACAACCTGCTTTAAAGTCTGAGCTCTCTGCATCACCCTCTAATTGTGAGTGAACCTAAAGGGTGCTCTGCATCATCCTGACTCTTATATAGGAGAGATCCTTATATATATATATATATATTCCGAGATCCTTGGCTACAGAAACCTGACACCAACAACAGTGACTGTGTGAAAAATAAAAGTGTATTGGCATGCAGACAATGACTTGGGTTGGACGACATAATATGCCTGAAGCCTAGAGTTGGTCTTATGCCAGAAAACTTCAGGGGTAAGGTCTTCTTGTATTTAGGCCAAGGCTTTTTCTTTCCATGTCCCCTATATTTTGCTGGGCCTATGCAAACAATTTCCACACTAACACGGTCTTTGCTGTGCTCCTTTGACTCATTCTTAATGAATTATTGTATTATGATCAATTGTGTCAACAATACTACAGCTTTTAATGTTAAGAGAGTTGCATAAATTTTTTGGCTTTGGATTGCTTTGTTTAAGAAATATAATGTATTACAATCTGAGGGTCGAGGGACAAACGAAATGTACATGTTTAAATAAATAAAGAAATGTTATGTTAATAAAAAAAATCAACCCTTCAAAAAAATTTAATACCCGGAACTCAATGATCTATAACTGGAACACATGGAAGAACTAGTGATGCAAACTCGTGACTAAGATCTCAAATATGAGAGCTAGATTCTAATTATCTTCATGTTTCATGTTATATCCACTTAATCCTACTAAGAGGACAAAATACTGATGCTTTAAAAAAAAGGGGGAGGGCATGCTAATTTGATTCTGATACTTAATAAACCTCAAAGATACAAACCTAAATTTAGGTAGAGCTTAAATATTAACTGTCCAAATGAACAAGTAAAAATATTGGAGTAAACATTATAAAATTTAAATCACGGGCCCGGAGAGATAGCACAGCAGTGTTTGCCTTGCAAGCAGCCGATCCAGGATCTAAGGTGGTTGGTTTGAATCCTGGTGTCCCATACGGTCCCCTGTGCCTGCCAGGAGCTATTTCTGAGCAGACAGCCAGGAGTAACCCCTGAGCACCGCAGGTTGTGGCCCAAAAACCAAAAAAATTCTTGGACACTTACAACCTTCCACATTTAAGTAAGGAGGATGTAGCATATCTAAACACCCCCATCACTACTGAGGAAATTGAAACTGTAATCAAACATTTGCCCAAAAAGAAAAGCCCAGGCCCAGATGGATTTCCTAATGAATTTTTTCAAATCTTTCAAGAGGAGCTACTACCAATCCTAGCCAAGCTCTTCCATGAAATTGAAAAAACAGGAACACTCCCAAACAGCTTTTATGAAGCCAACCAACATCACCTTGATACCAAAACCAGACAGAGATGCTGCCAAAAAAGAAAATTACAGATCAATATCCCTGATGAATGCTGATGCAAAGATCTTCAACAAAATCCTGGCAAATAGGATCCAATGCATCATCAAGAAGATCATACACTACAACCAAGTAGGTTTCATCCCAGGAATGCAAGGATGGTTTAACATCCGTAAATCTATCAACATCATAAACAACATCAACAACAAGAAAAATAAAAATCACATGATCATATCAAAAGACGCAGAGAAAGCATTTGATAAGGTCTGTAAGTTATCTTCGCTGTTAAATCCTTTGTTGGGTATTTGTGCATCCAAGAACAGTCCCCAGAATGAGAAATTACTTCCCGTCCCCTTTTCCCCTTTCGGGGGGAGACCTTGGTAATATTTATCACAGCAAATAATAATCCACACAGACAAGAAGGATAGGGTGTAAAAGATTGGGCAAAGAGAGCGAGAGAATCCTCCTGCAGCCTGCAGCTTTCGCAAAAGGCCCCCTCTCCCCTGTCCATCAAGCTATTTATTGCCAACTCCACAGCGCCCCACCTGGAAAGGCTAGGTGGGGCAATAGTCACAGAACAATCCTAAGGAAATACTTTTATATACAACAATTCCAAGAATAATCTTATGGAAACTTTTTCATATACTACAAAGGTCCAACACCCATTCTTGATCAAAACTCTCAGCAAGATGGGAATGGAAGGAACCTTTCTCAATCTAGTTGAAGCCATCTGCCACAAGCCAATGGCAAATATTATCCTCAATGGAGAAAAACCAAAAGCCTTTCCTCTAAATTCTGGTACAAGACAAGGCTGTCCGCTCTCACCACTCCTCTTCAACATAGTACTGGAAGTTCTTGCTATACGATCAGGCAAGAAAAAGATATCAAGGGAATCCAGATAGGAAAGGAAGAAGTCAAGCTCTCATTGTTTGCAGATGACATGATACTCTACTTAGAAAACCCTAAAGACTCTACCAAAAAGCTCCTAGAAGTAATAGATTCATATAGCAAGGTGGCAGGCTACAAAATCAACCTACAGAAATCAATGACCTTTTTATACACCAATAATGATAGGGAAGAGATGGAAGTCAGGAAGGCAGTCCCATTCACAATAGTGCCACACAAACTCAAATATCTTGGAGTCAACTTGACCAAAGATGTGAAGGACCTATACAAAGAAAACTATAAAGCCCTGCTCCAAGAAATAAGAGAGGACACACGGAAATGGAAACACATACCGTGCTCATGGATTGGCAGGATTAACATCATTAAAATGGCAATACTCCCCAAAGCATTATACAGATTTAATGCAATCCCCTTAAAAATACCCGTGACATTCTTCAAAGAAGTGGATCAAACACTTATGAAGTTCAT
Source organism: Suncus etruscus (assembly GCF_024139225.1). Classification (NCBI taxonomy): domain Eukaryota; kingdom Metazoa; phylum Chordata; class Mammalia; order Eulipotyphla; family Soricidae; genus Suncus; species Suncus etruscus. Next base: position 52,333,811 of record NC_064862.1, on the reverse strand, counting down.
CTGGAACAATAAACACCCTCGAATAGCTAAAGCACTCCTAGGGAAAAGGAAAATGGGAGGTATTACTTTCCCCAACTTTAAACTGTACTACAAAGCAATAGTTATCAAAACAGAATGGTACTGGAATAAAGACAGACGCTCAGATCAGTGGAATAGGTTTGAGTTCTCAGAGAACGTTCCCCAGACATACAATTACCTAATTTTTGACAAAGGAGCAAGAAATCCTAAGTGGAGCAGGGAAAATCTCTTCAACAAGTGGTGCTGGCAGAACTGGTTAGCCACTTGCAAAAAAAACGAACATGACCCCCAGTTAACATCATGTATGAAGGTAAAATCCAAATGGATTAAAGACCTTGATATCAGACCTGATACCATAAGGTATATAGAACAACACATAGGTAAAACACTCCATGACATTGAGACTAAAGGCATCTTCAAGGAAGAAACTGACCTTTCCAAACAAGTAGAAGCAGAGATCAACAGATGGGAATACATTAAACTGAGAAGCTTCTGCACCTCAAAAGAAATAGTGCCCAGGATACAAGAGTCACCCACCGAGTGGGAGAAACTATTCACCCAACACCCTTCAGATAAGGGGCTAATATCCAAAATATATAGGGCACTGACAGAACTTTACAAGAAAAAAACATCTAATCCCATAAAAAAAAATGGGGAGAAGAAATGAACAGACACTTTGATAAAAAAGAAATACAAATGGCCAAAAAGCACATGAAAAAATACTCATCACTAATCATCAGGGAGATGCAAATCAAAACAACGATGAGATACCACCTCACACCGCAGAGATTGGCGCACATCACAAAGAATGAGAACAATTAGTGCTGGCGGGAATGTGGAGAGAAAGGAACTCTTATCCACTGCTGGTGGGAATGCTGTCTAGTCCAACCTCTATGGAAATCTCTATGGAGATTCCTCCAAAGTCTGGAAATTGAGCTCCCATTCGTCCCAGCTATTCCACTCCTAAGGATATACCCTAAGAACACAAGAATACAATACAAAAACTCCTTCCTCACACCTATATTTATTGCAGCACTATTCACAATAGCCAGGCTCTGGAAACAACCAAGATGCCCTTCAACAGATGAATGGCTAAAGAAACTGTGGTACATATACACAATGAAATATTATGCAGCCGTCAGGAGAGATGAAGTCATGAAATTTTCCTATACATGGATGTACATGGAATCTATCATGCTGAGTGAAATAAGTCAGGGGAGAGAGAGACACACACACAGAATAGTCTCACTCATCTATGGGTTTTAAGAAAAATAAAAGTCATTTTTGTAACAATCCTCAGAGACAATGAGAGGAGGGCTGGAACACCAGCTCACTTCGTGAAGCTCACCACAAAGAGTGGTGAATACGCTATAGAAATAACTACACAGAGAACTACCATAATCATGTGAATGAATGAGGGAACAGGAAAGCCTGTCTGGAGTGCAGGTGGGGTGGGATGGAGGGAGATTTGGGACATTGGTGGTGGGAATGTTGCACTGGTGGGGGGGGTTGTTCTTTACATGACTGAAACCTAATCACAATCATTTATGTAATCAAGATGTTTAAATAAAGGAAAACCTGAAGAAAAAGAAAGAAAAGATAAGGCCTTCCAATGCTTACCACAGGCTGTGTTCTTTACACTGACTGTATAGAAAGAGGAGGTATAGTAAATGCTTCCCATATGTACCTCAAACCAGATCCTTTGCCTGGTCTGTATTGTGAATGGGGGGACAAAAAAAAAAAAAAGGCTGAGTATAGGGGCCGCCGAGGTGGCGCTAGAGGTAAGGTGTCTGCCTTGCAAGCGATAGCCAAGGAAAGGACCACGGTTCGATCCCCCAGCATCCCATATGGTCCTCCAAGCCAGGGGCAATTTCTGAGTGCGTAGCCAGGAGTAACCCCTGAGCATCAAACGGGTGTGGCCCGAAAAACCAAAAAAAAAATTTTTTTTTAAATCACTTTGAAGAGGACTGCAAAAATGACTTGTATATTGATAGGAATGATGAGGACATGTTTTTGTTTTTGGTTTTTGGGTCACACCCAGCAGCACTCAGGGGTTACTCCTGGCTCTGTGCTCAGAAATCGCTCCTCGCAGGCTCTGGGGAACATATGGGATGCTGGGATTCAAACCACCGACCTTCTGCATGCAAGGCAAAGGCCCAACCTCCACCTTATCTCTTCGGCCCAAGGATATATTTCTTAAAGACTAAAATTTCAATCTTGTCACTGTAAAACTCACTTTGAAGTTTAATTCAGTCTAAGAAATATATATAACTTGATTTAAAAAAAAAACGACTATTGTCTGGAGACAAAAAACAGGTTAATCTATTAATGGCTCTTTCTTTTCTAAAAATAAAAGAGCTAGGAACCGGAGCGGTAGCACAGTGGTAGGGTGTTTGCCTTACACTCGGTTGACCTAAGACAGACCTGGGTTCGATCCTCAGTGCCCCCCATATGGTCCCCTGAGCTAGGAGTGATTTCTGAACACATAGCCAGTTGTAACCCCTGAGCGTCATGGACCAAAAACCAAAACCAAAACAAACAAAACCCAAGAAGAGCTAAAACATCTCTCCTCCCAACTCAGATATATAACTTCCTAATACCAGCTTATTAAATATGAATAACACTGCTCACAGTTGTTAGAATCCATATTTACTTTTTGGCATCTGGTGGGGGGTTGTTCAGAATATTACTCCTGGCTCTGCACTCAAGGATCACTCCTGGCCAGTTCTGGGAATCACATGAGGTACCAGAGATTGAACCTGGTTCAGCTATAATATTAAGGTAAGTGCCCTACCTGCTGTTCTACTCTTTGGTTTTGCGTTTCCATTAACAATCTATACTGTTATTTCTGACATGAGATGGTCTATAACAGTGTGGTGCGCAACCTTTTTTTTCAACTGAGCCAAATCTCGCCAAAACCATGATTGAAATTTATTTTGAGAGTCACACAGGACATGCACTGACAGAGGCTAGGAGCACATTCCTGACTCCTGGAGCGGCCACCCAGCACACAGAAGAGCTGCATTAAATTGTGTAAAGAGCTGCATGTGGCTCACGAGCCACAGCTTGCCAACCACTGGTCTATAGTATAACAGGTACTCAAAGAATTGTCTTCCTAGATGTGAACTTAAACTTATCGTTCATGAATTTATGCTTAAAAACAAATCCATGGGCCAGATATATAGTAAAGGGGTTAAGACACACACTTTGCCTATGGCTGACCTGATCAGTATCACATAGTCGTCCAAACATCACCCTGCACAGCCCTGGAAGCCCCTAAGCACCACTCCTAGGGTGGACCTGTAATCTCTGGCAGCACAGGACCTGTACAGACAGTGCTACTTCTTCTCACACCGAATCACTGGCCTGGTTAGCTGGTGCGTCTTTGCCTCCTAAGCACCACTGGGAAGGCTGCCTCCACCAAAAATACCAAATCAGATCAGACCTGTTTTCATTACTTCTTTTACCCAAAAGTCCTCATAAATTCTCAATTCTTGGTGCCTTACCTCCCCTTATACAATGAAGCAAGAAGCTGTCTTCCATTTATTATAAAACTTCACTGAACTCTGAGCTTATTTAAAACTAAATGCATTCTCCAACTTGACAGTTATTTATCTTACTTAATTTAAGTGATGTTTAAATACTTGAAACCCCACTTGAAATTATGTAGTTTAAATGGTTTTTCAGTTAATTGCTATACATGCTATCTAAACTTTAAGAACTAGCTACATTCAAGACAAATTGAGTGAAGAACAATCTAGCTAATTCCCTAGAATGTATTTAAAACACCCAGAAGCCAAACATTGTGAAATTAAGAAAATAAAATCTTCTAGACAGTATTCCTTTACTGGTATACTATTAACAATTACATTTAGTGAGATTCTACATACCTTCCAGATACTTGGCATACTTTTTATCAATTTATTCATTCCTAAGACCTCTATGAGAATTGTTTCTACATTGCAAATGGAATCAACTCAGTTCAGAGAGATTAAACTACGCTCAACATCAAGAAATGACAGAGTTGGGCTTTAGATTAAAGATGTTTGTCTAAACTAGAACTATGCCAACAAAGTTAAGCAACTGAAGTTCAAATGTTCATTGAGACATCAATATTCCTTTTCATTAAAAAAAAAAAAAAACAGAAAGGCAAAGTAAACCAGAATTTCTCAACCTTTTTCTGTGGTTCTTTCCCACCTTGTTTCCTTACTGTGGCTCCTTGTCCCACTCGCTAGTCCCTGGACTTGTGCCATGATTCTCTCCTTCATCCTGTGGTCCCCTTGGCCTATCTTGGACACTCAAGGAGGCCATGTCCTGGTTGAGAATTGCCAGATGAAAAAAATGTGTCAAGAATATGTTTTCTTAAAATATAAGGAACCGGGCCGGAGAGATAGCATGGAGGTAAGGCATTTGCCTTTCATGCAAAAGGTCATCAGTTCGAATCCCGGCGTCCCATATGGTCCCCCGTGCTTGCCAGGAGCAATTTCTGAGCATGGAGCCAGGAGTAACCCCTGAGCACTGCCGGGTGAGACCCAAAAAAAACAAAACAAAAAAAAATATATATATATATAAGGAACCATCAGAATAGTTCATTAAAACACACAACCAAACGTTAACAACATATTTTTAAATATCCAGTGATGGGGCTGGAGTAGTGGAGCAATGGAGCAGTGGTAGGGTGTTTGCAATGGAGTAGTGGTAGGGTGTTTGCCTTGCACATGCCTGACCTAGGATGGACCACAGTTCGATCCCCTGGCGTCCCATATGGTCCCCCAAACCAGGAGTGATTTGTGAGCACAGAGCCAGGAGTAACCCCTGAGCATCACCAGGTATGGCCAAAAAAAAAAAAAAAAATTCAGTGATGACACAGTGATTTTTTTTATACAATGCCCAAAGTGAACTGATTTCTACACAAAAATTGTTTAATGAAGACACAAACAATTCAAAAAAAAAAGACACAAACAATTCATTACTTTTGTCTACATTTATTTAAATATTTAAAGACATTTTAATTTACTATTTCATTTATTATTTACAACTGTGGGTTGTTCACCAAGTTTGCTTGCTCACACAAATAACAATAATTATCAATAATCAATATTAACAAAATGGGTCAATCATATAATCTATTTGTAGTTAGGAGATCTAAACAGTACAAAGGCAGGGTACATATATGAAGAGTATGAATATGGTCTTGAAGAGTTTAATTTCAAAGTACTATAAATAATAAAACAGACGAAAGAAAAGCAACAGAAATTATAAAATACAATTTAGATCGACAAAGAAAAGTAGGCTCTCTTAATTAAAAAATAATAAGAATAATTTTAATAGTAAGTTTTTTTTTTTCCTATTCAGCAATCGTTCTCCCTTCTCTGGGAAATGACATCCTATTTGCCTGTCTTGAATTGCATGGTCTGAAACCCTATTCCTCTAAGCCCACTCCAGAGTGAGAACAAGATACAATCCTGGATAGAACCAAGCATTACACCACTGTGCCCAAACATTGCCCTAGAATAGGGCCATGACCCAAGTCACACCAAGGAGATTCCTAGACACTGGTTTTCTGGAACAGTAGAAAGAGAAATTCTCTCTTCTGGGATTTCTAAGGTTGTAGGGATAAGTCTAGTAATTTTATGTTTTCATTAAAAATAAATAAAACCACTTTTATTTAAGAAATACATACCACATGTGGGCTGGAGAAAATGTTCAATGGGCTGAGGGTATGTTCTACATGGGGGAGGCCTGGATTCAATATCCAGGACTGCAAGGTCCTCTGAGTAACATTAAAAGCAACCCTAGAGCACGAAGCTAGGAACAGTCTGAGCACTAGCAGATTTGGTTCAAAACTAAAAAAATAAGTTTCTGAATACAGTATGATTAATGAGCCATATGATTATATGAACTGTATCACTGCCAGAGTAAATGTATCATGTAATTGCATGAATAAATGCAAAATTACACTATTAAATATAAAAAATACTATGTCCATGTTCTTCTTAGATATGCTCAGATATCAATATTCAATTCTTTTAAACCGACAATTTACGAACATTCTGAAAAGGATCTATTCTTAGTCTGGAGTGTGATTAATGAGGTAGTGTGTTAAAGCCTTTCATAGTATATCCAGCATAGTAGAGCCCCTATAGTGACAGATGTAGAACCCATAGGGTTCTAAACTTTTTCCCTTTAGCACAATATCAACCTCATCTTAAAGGGGGGCACAAAGAGAGTATCCACACACATACGATGTGGGCTGGTTAGAACTAGGGCCTCATGCATACCAGGCATAATTTTTTCTCCAGCACTTAAGCTGTCTCCCCCACCCCTAGATTGCTTCTCTTGTAAAAAAGGATATATTAAATAACTCTACGTGGGGAGGGAGAGGGTGAACCAATATTCAGCAAGTGTTGCATCCACTGTAAAAACTGCCAAATCGACAAAATATTTTAAAGTGGTCAAATTAGGATTAATAACTTTATCGATTACTTTGGTCCTATGGTTCTGAATAAAACATTTATTTTCCTCTTCCTCCCTTTGCTATGAAGATTTTCTTGTTGGTTTTTTTTTTTAACAACATAGAATATTAAGGAGCTGATTTAAAACTTTCATTTATAATTATCTTCACAAGACTGTACAGGAAGAAATTTTATGAAATATTAAGAAATATTTTGTTGTAGAAATTACCTCTCCACAGTGGTTGGCTTGGTTGCATGACTGACAACCTTGTCAATGGATACCATTGGGGCTATACCTTAGTTTGCTGTAGGGTTAAGGGTTAGTGGCAGGGAATCTAACTTGAGCCCGCCTCCATATATGATCCAGTCCAAACACTTAATTATTACATAAGTACAGGAAATTTAGCCAGAAAGTACCCTTTAGGAATGTCAAGAGGTCTACTAAATACTGCAAATGGTTTTTATAGACAACAGATATACCAGTCAACACATTTCTGCTTTCTTATTACTAGCTCTTACAAGTTGCTCCTAGTCTTTCCTCCAAGATAAAGAATATACTTCTGAATCGTGATTTTTGTTAGCATTATTTACTGTTTCATAACTCTTAGTAATACTTAGAAAAATTCAATTACTCTAAAACATATTCAGGTGTATGGAGTAAGGTCCTTGAGTGAAGGAGACAATCAGAGGTCTATCAGGTGTAGACAATCAGAGAAGTACCAGAGTTGATGATGAACACCTGAAACTTAAATAATGTTATAATGTAAGGATACATTAAATTAAAGAAAACAACTGAAGAGAAAAAAACCTGAAGAATAGCTGTAGGCCAGAACCACCATCTCCTGACAGACAACAAATTATGTTCTAAAAGTTTTCAGAGGGCTCAGGACATAGAAAGTTTAGGAAGCGATGCTCTAGACTTGGTTTGATCCCCAGCATCAAGTGTTCCAGCATTGGAAGTTCCCCAAACTGCTCCAGTGGCCCAAACACCCTGGCACTACAGAGTTAGAGCAGCAACGCATCCTTGCCAGCCCCCCAAAAAGCTTTGAGGAGAAGGCTGGCGCAATAGGGCGTGTCATGCACGTGGTCCATCCAGTTCGATCCCCGACATCCTATAATTGGTCCCCCTAGCCCGGCCCATCAGAAGTGATTCCTGAGTGCAGAGTCAGGAAAAAACCTCTGAGCGCTGCCCGGTGTGCATACAGATAAGCAAATAAAAAGCCTTGAGAAGAAAGCAATATTCAACAAATTGGGGTCAGAGAGTAGAACAGCGGAGAAGATGCTTGCCCTGTACCAGGTCAATCCAGGTTCCATCCCTGCACCCCATAAGGTTCCTGGAGTCCAACTAGGAGACATCCCTGAGCACTGTCGGGCGTAGCCTAATGCTCCTCCAAAACACAAACAAAACTCCTACACATCCATATTAGAAATAGAAAGCTGGCCACCCTGAAAAGCACCTCTCTCTATTGCTGACATCTCATTCATTTGGCAAATAGTTCAGCCCCAACCATCGCATCTTATCTCCTGTTTGTTTATTTATTTTTATTTTGCTAGTATCACTTGAAAAGGAAATCGAGAGGGATGCAAGATGCAGGGCACAAAACCTGTTTTCCCAAGCAGCAACCCTGCTTGCAACCAGCCCAGCAGCCACCGCCTATATACCAAAGGACAAAACTGGTTCATCCTTCCAACAACCTAACGCAGATAAAAGCTACTTTGCTCGGGTCCTTTGACTATACATTACTTTTAGGAGCTAAACACCCTGTCTTGCATTTTCGGCATCTTCAAGCTTGGAAATCGGAAGCTGTACGGGGACAAACAACTGCAAAGAAAAGTTGGGGTCCTGGGGCTAGAGAGATAGCAAGGAGGTGGGGCGTTTGACTTGCATGCGGAAGGACGGTGGTTCGAATCCCGGCATCCCATATAGCCCCCCGAATGAGCCTGCCAGGAGTGATTTATGAGCGTAGAGCCAAGAGGAACCCTTAACTGAGCTCTGCCGGGTGTGACCCCCCGAAAAAAAAGTTGAGGTCTCATCAACCAACTCTCCCCGTCCCGGGTCGGTTCTGCAGGGGCCGTCGGGGCTGAAAAGGCGCAGGACAGAGGCAACCCTCAAGCGTGTCCACACGGTGCGACCTGGCATCGCTCCTGCGGGGTCCTGGGGGGCCCCCACTTCCCTGCGAGCGTTTGACAGGTGGCCGGGCCGCGAGTACCATCACCCAGCCCAGCGCTCCGGAACGTTCAGTGCGCCCGCGATGGGCGGGGTCCCCGGGCCCCAAAGTTTGCCCGGGACAGGAAGATGCGTCCGAGAAAGATGCTCGCTAAGCAAGCGAGCCCGACGGTCCTGCCTGGCCTGATCGGCCCGAATTGGCCTCAGCCCTTCCGCTCTCGCCACTCGACTCACCCGTCCGTCCGCGCAGCCCGCGCCAGCGCCCGCGGGTCCCCGGAGTCCCAGCGGTCTGCCCGGCCCCGACAACCATCGAGACGCAGAAACCATAGAGATGAGCTCCCGTCTCGGGTCACGTGACGCTCCTGGCCGCGGGGTATGCCGGGATGACAGCAGGCGGTGTCGGAGGACTCCCGGGGCCAGCGCGTTTAGGCGGGAAAGCGCAGCAGCTTCCAGCACCTTTTTCTTAGGCGTTTTCCGCCCTTGTGCTCAAGCAAATCGAGGTGCCAAGAGAATATTTTCTTAAGGGAAATGCATTGAGGTTCAGGGTTCTAGTGGAAATATCCTCATTTGCTGACTTCAAATCTGACTTTAGAAATTTTACTTATTATCTCCATTTTGTGTTTTTGGTTTTTTTTGGGTTGTTGTTGTTGTTGTTTTGTTTTTTGGAGTCACATTGTTTTTGCAGATTCTTAGTATTATAGCATCGAAGCCACTGCTTATACGGTCACTGAAGATGTTGCTCTCAGGAAAGGGGATAAAGAAGGACCTGCTTCAAGAATATTCCGTCCAAGAAGGACCTTAGCAGAATTATAGAACCAAAGGAAAATATTTAAAAGACTATATCACTGATGCAAGCAAAACAATTTTTTTTTGCATTTCTTCCCTGTCCACCAAACTAAACACAAGTCATTGTGTCCAGTGCACTATGCTACATTTGCCAGTATTTGTGAAGGAAGAAGGTGGGCTTTAAATCCAAGTGGGAAGGTTAGATTTTAGGGTGTTGTTTTGCATGAATGGTCTCAGAAGGTGATGATCATGATCTGACGTTTTGAATTATTTTTGTTTGGTTGGTTTTGGTTTTTGGGTCACACCTGGCAGCCTCAGGGGTTACTCCTGGCTCTACGCTCAGAAATCACTCTTGGCAGGCTTGGTGGAGCATATGGGATGCCGGGATTCGAACCATCAGCAGTCCTGGGTAGGCAGTGTGCAAGGCAAATAAATACCCTACCACTGTGCTATCTCTCTGGCCCCACATTCTGGATTCTTGAGAGATGTTCTTTTATATCCTGTCCTCTGAAACTAGAAGCCATAAGTTAGTATCTTTGCTGAAATGCTTCTCAGTCTTCAAATAGGCCTTTTCTATGATCTATTAAATGAATTTTTTTATAAAGTATTGTTCCAAGTCTGAATATCAATTGATCACTATAAAGAATTGATAGTTTAAATCAATTGGGAAGCAGACATCAGGATGAATCCAGATAAACAAGAATGTATTGGGGAGAATGCTTCTAAACAATAAGGGAGAGGAAAACAGGAGTAAACGGGTGAGAGAAGTGCAGGATAACTCTTTACAGGAGAGAGGGAAAAATGACCATAGAGCAATTCTGGGAAAATCTCACTAAGGTCCATGGGAAATCCTAGAGCTAAAGTTGCCAATGAAGGAATTATGCTTTGTTCAGGAACAGACTGGCTTTTTAATTTATTACTTTATTTAAACTTTAAAAGTTTATTACTTTATTTAAACACCATGGTTTATAAAATTGCTTAGAATACAGTTGGCATTTAATGTTTTAACATGGGTGTGGCAGTCAGGGCTTCTGGAAGTATGGAGATGCAGAATGAGGCTGTCCCCATCCCAAAAAGACTCCAGAGTTTTCTGGACTGGCTTTCTAAAAAAATAAAATAGCAGGGCCAGAGAGATAGCGCAGCAGTGTGCGTTTGCTTTGCAACCGGCCACCCAGGACGGAAGGCAGTTCCATTCCCAACATCCCATATGATCCCCCTAGCCTGCCAGAAGAGATTTCTGAGGGTGGAGCCAGGAGTAACCCCTGAGTGCCGCCGGGTGTGGCACAAAATAAAATAAAATAAAATAAAATAGCAGATGCATGGGAAATCTAGAACTGAAATTGATACATTTTTTCAAATTTAAATATATTTCAAGTTGCTATATATTTCAAGTTTAAAATGGTCACAAAAGACAAAACACCATCATATAATGACCAAGGATTCCATTCATCCAAAATACACAGCAAATGGGAATATTCATGAACCCAATACAGGAAGTGCTGAAAGTATAAAACAAATCTTAACTTAAAAGAGAAATAAACAACTATATTTTGAAAGGTGAAGATTTTCATACCTTACTCTCAACAGTGGATAAAGCACCAGAGAGTTGATAAGAAATCTGCTGATTTGGACAACACTGATTTAATAGACACAAGAGATACTATCAGATAACAATAGAGATAATGCACATTTCTCATGGGAACTTGAAATATTTTCTAGGATAAATCATAACATGTGTCACAGCAAAAGAATCAACACATTTAAGATATAAATTATATAAAGTAACTCCTTTGACAAAAATGGAGGGAAAAAACAGGCCTGCAAAATAGTACATACCTTGCATACAGCTGACCAGGTGCAAGTCCCAATGGCCTCCAGAGTCCGCCAGGTGTGATTCCTGAGTGCAGAGCCAGGAGTAACAACTGAGCACCACTGAATGTGGCCCAGAAACAAAATTAAAAAACTGGAAAAAGGGAACAAAACTAGAAATCAATAATAAGAAACAAGCCAAAATATTCATAAATAGACAGAAATAAAACAACACATTCTTTTTTTTGGAGGGGGGGGTCCACACCCGGCAGTGCTCTGGGGTTACTCCTGGCTCTACGCTCAGAAATCACTCCTGGCAGGCTCAGGGGACCATATGGGATGCCAGGATTCGAACCATCGTCCTTCTACATGCAAGGCAAATGCCCTACCTCCATGCTATCTCTTCAACCCCAAAACAACACATTCTTGAGCCATCAATTCAAAAATAAATCTAAAAATAAATAAATAAAAAAGTAAATCTAAAGAGAAGTTTAAAAAAATACCTTTAGACAAATTAAATGGGAACACAAAAATCATAGATTTCTTTTCCTAAAAGCTACTTAAGAGTAGTTTATTGCTGTATATGAATATCTCAAGTAAAAAAAATATTTAAAATGTAACATTACACTTAAAAGAAATACAAATTAGGGGCCGAAGAGGTAGCATGGAGGTAAGGCATTTGCCTTCCATGTTAAGATCAGTGGTTCAAATCCTGGCACCCCATATGGTCCTCTGAGCCTGCCAGGAGCAATTTCTGAGCATAGAGCCAGGAGTAATCCCTGAGCACTGCCAGGTGTGACCCAACAAACAAACAAACAAACAAAAAGAAAGAAATACAAATTGAAGGGGGAAAGTTCCATATATGATACAATGGGACTGGAGAGATAGTGCAGTGGATAAGAAAAAGTCTTTTGGGGCCGGAGAGATAGCATGGAGGTAAGGCGTTTGCCTTGCATGCAGAAGGATGGTGGTTTGAATCCCAGTATCCCATATGGTACCCCAAGCCTGCCAGAAGTGATTTCTGAGCATAGAGCTAGGAGTAACCCCTGAGTGCTTCCAGGTGTGACCCAAAAACAAAACAAAACAAAACAAAAAAAAAAACCATAAAAACAAAAAAAAGAAGAAAAGAAAGAAAGAAAAGAAAAGAGAGAGAAAAAAGAAAAAGCCTTTCAAAAAAGAAAAAGAAAAGAAAAAGCCTGACTTTGATCCCAGGAACCCCATATGATCCCCTGTGAGCTTGCCAGGAATAATCCCTTAGCACAGATCGAGGATTAAGCACAGAGCACTGCTGGATGTGGTTCCCTCAACAAGAATATATATGGCACCACAAGCATAAACAGCGACAGTAAAAAAAAAAAAAAAAAAAGAATAATAAGTGTGACTACATGAAATTAAAAATCTGTACAGCAAAGTAAATGACTGACAAAATAAAAAGTTAATATATGGAATGGAAGAAATATTTGCAGATAGCATATCTCTTTAATAGGTTATGTATTTTAAATTGCTAAATTTCTTTAGGTCACTTCCTTTAATCCTCTGTTCTCAGTTTCTCAATTGTAAAGTATTAAAGTGTTTACTGCTATAATTTCAAGGCTAAATAATTAAATTTTTAAGAATTCTATAAGTCCTAATGACTGAACCCAACAATAATTATGTTTTAACCATGGTGCGTAAATAAATATTTTTTTAAAAAAAGAATTCTATAAGTTCTTTTTTTTTTTTTTTTTTTTTTTTTGTGGTTTTTGGGTCACACCCGGCAGTGCTCAGGGGTTACTCCTGGCTCCGGGCTCAGAAATTGCTCCTGGCAGGCACGGGAGGACCATATGGGACGCCGGGATTCGAACCGATGACCTCCTGCATGAGAGGCAAACGCCTTACCTCCATGCTATCTCTCCGGCCCTCTATAAGTTCTAATCTTTAATGCCATTTAAATAAATGGATGTTTTAAAATTCAAAACAAACTATACTATAATAATCATTTTTAAACAACCCAACAAACTAGCCTTTCAACATACTTTTAGGCAGGCTTATGTATAGAATTTAATTAGAAAAAAAAAAGAATTTAATTAGTAGGAAATGAGAGCCATAGCTTTTGACTGGTAATATAAAACCTCTCTTCTTATTTTTGTACAAATAAAAATATATATTGTATATGTACATGTATAAACTAACATGTATGTTAGAATCTTTAACATTTAGAACTATGCAATCTGAGTTGTACACTATGTCAAAGCAACTAAATAGCTGAAGAGAGAAAGTTCTATTTTATATAGAAATTTTAGTTAATCATTGTAAAAATAAAACAACAAACACATCACAATTTGGGAAGCCAGGGAGATAGCTCAGGGGGCAAGAGTGCATGATCGTTATGCAGAAGGCACTGACTTCAGTCCTGTACCACATGAACTTTACTAGCCCTGCTAGTTGTGGCCCTGGTGGCCTCCAATGCTGATTGATGCCTCCATCCTGAGTGATGCCATAGACACAGGTAGGGTTACATGTCACAAGGACTTCTTCAGAGGTCCCTTAAAAAAAACAGAAATCACCATTTTGCAATTTCTACTTTTATTTCAGTAATAAAATGAGTGAATAAAATGGAAATAGCTTATATAACTTAAAATAAATATGGACATATATATTTTATCATGCAACATATAATATGAAAGTGTAAATTGAATAAAATGTTTATATTTTAAGTATATAATGTTACTACACCATATCCACCACAGAAGTGGTGCCCCACGCCAACCTTTTATAATATTACCATTATTTGGTTTTGCAGCCATAGTCAGTGGTGCTCAGGGCTTACTCCTAACTCCGCTCAGGAATCATTCCTGACTGTGCTCAGAGATCACAGCTGGCTAGGCTCACAGGACCATAAAGGATACCAGAATAAAATTTGGGTCAAATATGTGCAAAACCAACACCTTATCTTCTGTATTATCTCTCCAGTTTATATATCAACTTTAAGAAGAAAACACAGTCCAGTTTATCCCATATCAGTATACTTTTCAAGACTTTATCATGTGTTAGCCATAAAAATACATTTAGATATTATCTAATTTAAGCAATAGAAATATATTATTATTTAAGAAGTCTCTCAAATGCTTCTTTGCTCTCTTTGCTAGGGGTGAAGAAAGTCTCTTCCAAGAAAAAAGTAAGAAAAGGGAAGATTTGCCTCTATAGGAAATGAAAATCCTAAATTTTTACAACAATAAACTGTACTATGTTTTATCTATAATTATACATTTGCAATCGTTTTTTTATGTTTTTGTTTTTTGCTTTTTTTGTTTGTTTGTTTTTTGTCACAGCCGGCAGCTCTCATGGGTTACCCCTGGCTCTAAGCTCAGAAATCGCTCTTGGCAGGCTTGGGTAACATCTGGGATGCCGAGATTTGAACCACCGTCCTTCTACATGCAAGGCAAACACCTTACCTCCATGCTATCTCTCCGGCCCCTTTATAGGTTTTTTTCTTAATAAACTCTTGCAAGTAAGATTAGATAGAAAGAGAAAAGATACACACACATAGAAGAGACTGGAGGAGGTAGAAGAGGGGGAGAAAGGATGGGATGGAGGGGAAAAAGAGAGAAGGAATGGAAGGAGTGAGAGAAAACAAAGAAGGGAGACAGAAAGAAAGACGGGAAGGAAGGGAAAGGAGAGAAGAGAGTTTAAAAGAGAGAAACTAAAAGAAATCAAATAGTGAAAACAAAGAAAAAAGAAAAGTGAAAAATTGGGACCGGAATGATACCACAGTGGGTAGGGTATTTTCCTTGCACCCAGCCAACCTGGATTCAATCCCGAGCATCTCATATGGTCTCCAAGCCTGCCAGGAGTGATTTCTGAATTCAGAGCCAGGAGTAACCCTTGAATACCACTGGGTGTGGTTAAAAACCAATAAACAAACAAACAAATAAAAGGGCAATGTTTAGTTTCTTTATTAAATCAAACTATATTATAGGACAAAGTTGCTTTTAATTCACTGAGATTACTTATACTAATTTTAAACTTTTGTTTTAAGAGAACTATATATAATATAGTTATATTTATATGTATGTATAAAACTCCTTTTATAGAATTCTAATACTATATCCTAAAATTTTCAAAGCTCCTATGGTTTTCTGTAAACTCATGTGTTGAAGTGTAGGCATCAAATGCCACCAACTGTTAATTTTCTAAAAATAAAGTTTGTTCTTTTATTCTGCAAAGATCGGCTATATTAGCATTAACAGGAGTTGAGTGCACCCCCTTGAATCCTGTCTGAGTTGGTGATTGGCAGTGTGTCCAGGTGGAAAGCACATTGAGATGGCGTTTGAAGAGGTAGGTACTACCCAGTTTTATTTTGTTTTGTTTTGTGGTTTTTGGGTCACACCCGGCAGTGCTCAGGGGTTATTTCTGGCTCCAGGCTCAGAAATTGCTCCTGGCAGGCACGGGGGACCATATGGGACGCCGTGATTCAAACTGATGACCTCCTGCATGAAAGGCAAACGCCTTACCTCCAGCCCCACTACCCAGTTTTTAACCTCTTGCACTTTAATTCCCTCATCTGATATTGGAGATAATATCTCTACTCCTATTTCCCAGGAGAATTTGAGGATCAGCATGATATAATGTATCTGAAAATCTATAAAACAGTATACAAATATTCATTGGCCTCAATAATTATTAATGGAGAGCCTGATATAAGAATAATATATTAAGTAATATGCAAGCAGTGGAAAATAAATTGATCTTAACCTCAAGCAGAAAGAGTAAACTTATATAATAATAATAATAAAGAGAGGAAGACGAGGAGAAGATGAACAACAAAGAACAAGAAATATTTATTAACCAGAGAATCTTATTTTTGGATCAGAGCCATAATATTTGAGAATGTCTTTTGAGCCTTAAATCAAGGATTTATAGGGAAGCTTAGAAAATTAGAAAGGCTTTATCCTAACTTCTCACTGTTTTTCCCTCTAGTTTTCTTTTTTTTTTTTTAATTTTTTATATTTTTTAACTGAAACCCAACTACAGACATGTTTATAATTATGGTGCCTAAACAAAGACACTATTATAAGAAAAGAAATTTAAAATAAAATTTTAGTTCATTTTCCTTTTTTTCTTTTCTTTTTCTTCTTTCTCTTATTCTTTTTCCTCTTCCTCCTCTTCTACTTCTTCCTCTTTTTATTTTTCCTCCTTTTTTCATTTCCTTCTTCCTCTTGCCCTTCTTTCTTTTATTGTCTTCTTTTCTCTTCTTTTCCTTCTTCCTTTCTCCTCTTCTTTTTCCTTCTTTCTCTTCTTCTTCCTCCTTTTCTTCTTCCTCCTCCACTTCTTTCATCTTCCTCTTCTTCTTTATTTCTTTTTTATTCTTCTTCCCCTTCTACTTCCTCCCTTTCCTCTTCTCACACTTCCTCCAACTCTTTTAATATTCTCTTCCTGAGTCTCTGGGACTCCAATGATTCCTATGTTCTTTCTGTTGAGTTTATCATTTTCTATTTTCATCGGTTCACATTTTTTGAGTAGTTTATTCATTGTCTGATCATTTGCTTTAAAGTTCTTTTCCAATCTCTTCTGCTATATGAAGTTGTTCTGCATCTCATCCTCTGGCTCACTGACCTGGTCCTCATCTGCTGTTACTCAGTAGGAGAGGATTTTGGTTGAGATTTTCATTTCATCTACCTGGTTTTTCAGACCTCTAATTTTAGTTTCGAGTTCTATCATTATGGTCTTTTCAGCCCTATATATGCTTGCTTTGAGTTCTTTGAGCATCCTCCATTTTAATACTCTAAACTCCTTTTCTGAGAGACTTTTCAGGTCATCTTCATTCTCTATGTGTGGTGTTGTCATGCATGGTTTTCCCCATTGCAACACTTTATAGTGGTTTTTACTATGTGCTGTGCTGGGGTTCATGGGAAGGTGCACGCTGCCCGGGAGCAAAGTGGCTCCACCTTATTGGGTGAGGTCCTTACCGGGTTTGGGCTCTGGAGATTATGTTCGATGGCGTCTTCTTGACTGTCTTGTGCAGAAAAGCATTTTCCCTCTAGCTTTCATAGTATAAAATTTAGGATTGGAATGAGTATATATAATATATAAATTGTCTCACAAAACATGGGGAGGCAAATTTAATCTTTTATTTATTATTACATATGAGAGAATCTTCGCACGTTTAGAGTAATTGGTTCCAAGTCTCACAGTCATGAACTGGCTGACCCAGATCACATAACATTCTTTTTTTTTTTTGGTTTTTGAGATCACAAACTTTCAAACTAGCCTTTCTACTTACTGAAGCCATTGCTTTGTTTTGGATTTTGTTTTGGGGCTTTGTTTTGGGTTTTTGTTTTGGGGGACCCACTCTACTGTTGCTCAGGCCCCTTGAGCTGATGCTTCTAGCATTATTTTCCTGGAAGATCAAATTAAAATTTCTACCTTTCAACCAGAAACAACTTAAGTGTCCATCAGTAAATACATAAACAACTCAAGGTATATTCAGGCAAGAGAAATTTCAGGAGAGAGGGGACTACTAATATGAAGAACACATTAATGAACTTTAGAATACTTACAGAGTGAAACAAAAAGGCAATATATGTATCGCTTGATTTATTTATATATAATACTAGGCGATGCAAGCTGATTTATAGAGGGAAGATATATTAGGGATTGCCTAGAGACATGAGTTAAGGGGTGAAGGGAAAAATAAGGAAAGAAACTTTTTCAGAAAATGGAAATATTGTTTAAACTGCTGATGGATAAAAATGTCAATAAAGATCAAATTATGCACTTGCAAATGGCATGCGGTTTAGTATATGAATAAGTCAGTAAGGTGAGGAAGACAAAGGAAAATTTCGTTTTAATTTCCTGTCAAATGACCCATGCTTCTTAAAAAAAAAGCATCCTATGCTTTTCATAATTTAAGAGGTTAATTAAGTCAGTCTTATGTTTTCTCAATTTTGACAGTAAGTGGTTTCTATGACACTGATATCATCTTTTTTTAATCAGGACACATTTCAAAAAGCTGGAGTGTTAGGCATCTTAGTAAGTGGCCTACCTGACTCAAATATCTATTGGTAGGAATTTTCAGAGAAATAGAGCATTTTTGTTATTCCCAGCACCTTTCTTTTTAATATAATATCTTTATTTAAGCACCCTGATTAAAAACATGTTTGTAGTTGGGTTTTAGTCCAAAAAAAAGGACACGCCCCTTCACCAGTGCAACATTCCTACCACCAATGTCCCTATCTCTCTCCTCCCCCATCCCCTGCCTGTATTTGAGATAGACATTTTATTTCTCTCACTCACTACCATTGTGATGATAGTTGTTGGTATAGTTATTTCTCTAACTGCACCCACCACTCTTTGTGGTTTGCTTCATATCAAATGCTTCATATTGTATCATATCCTTTCAACCCTCATCTCTTTAGTCTCTGGTTATTATTACAATACTGTCTTTTAGGGGACTGAATAGATAGCACAGTGGTAGGGCATTTGCCTTGCACACAGCCAATCTAGAACGGATGGTGGTTCAAATTCCGGCATCCCATATGGTCCTCTAAGCCTGCCAGGAGCGATTTCTGAGCTCAGAGCCAGGAGTAACCCCTGAGCCATGCCAGGTGTGACCCTCCACCCCCCAAAAAAAATCCCACCAATACTGTCTTTTATTTTTCTTAAATCCCTCAGATGAGTGTGATTATTCTGTGTTTATCTCTCTTCCTCTGACTTATTTAACTGACCATAATAGTTTCTATGTCCTTCCATGTATAGGAAAATTTCATGACTTCATTTTTCCAGACAGCTGCATAGTATTTCATTGTGTATATGTACCACAGTTTCTTTAGCAACTCATTTGTTGTTGGGATCTGGGTTGTTTTCAGGTTCTGGCTATTGTAAATAGCACTGCAATAAATATAGGCATGCAGAATGGTTATAGGCATTTTTGTGTTGTGTTTTTATTTTCCTAGGGTATATCCCTAGGAGTGGTATAGCTGGATCATATGGGAGCTCAATTTCCAGGGTTTTATTTGTTGGGGGGGGGTCACACCTGGCAGCGTTCAGGGATTACTCCTGGCTTTATGCTCAGAAAACACTCCTGACAGGCTCGGGGGACCATATGGGATGCCGGGATTCAAACCACCATCTTTCTGCATGCTAGACAAATGCCCTACCTCCATGTTATCTCTCCAGCCCCAATTACCAGTTTTTTGAAGAATCTTCATATTGTTTTCCATAATGGCTGAAATAGATGGCTTTCCTACCAGCAGTGAATGAAAGTTTCTTTCTCCCCACATCCCTGCCAGCACTGATTGTTCTTTTCTTTGTGATTGTGCCAGTTTCTGCGGCATGAGATGGTACCTCATTGTTGTTTAGATTTGCATCTCCCTGATGATTAGTGATGTGGAGCACTTTTTCACGTGCCTTTTGGCCATTTGTGGTTTTTCTTTGAAAAAAAAAAAATGTCTGTTCATTTCTTCTCCCCAATTTTTTGATGGGGTTAAATGTATTTTTCTTGTAAAGTTCAACTAGAGCCTTGTATATCTTAGATATTAAAGCCTTATCTGATGAATATTGGGTAAATAGTTTCTCCCATTCTGTGGATGGTCTTTGTATTCTTGACATTATTTCCTTTGAGGCACAGAAGCTTCTCAGCTTAATATAGTCCCATTTGTTTATCTCTGCTTCCACTTGTTTGGAGAGCGATGTTTCCTCCTTAAAGATGCCTTTAGTCTCAGTGTCATGAAGTGTTTTACCTAAGTGGTGTTCTATATACCTTATGGTTCTGGGCCTGATATCAAGGTCTTTAATCCATTTGGTTTTGACCTTTGTGCATGGTGTTAGATGGAGGTCTGAGTTCACTTTTTTTTGCATGTGGCTGATCAGTTGTCCCAATACCACTTGAAGAGGCTTTCCTTGCTTCATTTTGCATTTCTTGCCCCTTTATCAAAGGTTAATTAATTGTATGTCTGGGGGAACATTCTTTAAATACTCAAGTCTATTTCACAGATCAGATGGTCTGTCTTTATCAAATACCACGCTATTTTAATGACTATTGCTTTGTTGAACAATTTAAAGTTGGGGAAAGTGATGCCTCCCATATTTCTTTTCCTAAGAGTTGCTCTAGCTATACGTGAGTGTTTGTTATTCCAAATTAATTTTGAGAGTGTTTGATCCACTTCTTTGAAGAATATTATGGGCATCCTTAGAGGAATTGCATAAAATCTGTACAAACCTGTACAGTTAAATCTGTACAAGTATGTATAAACAGTTTTCATTGTTCCCAGCACCTTTTGGGTGCTCAGGACCTTTTGTGCTCAGGACTTGCTCCTGGCTCTACACTCAGCAATCACTCCTGTTAATGCTCAGGGGGACCATATGTTGTGCTGACTGACCATATGGATTGAACCCAGATTGGCCACATGAATGGCAAATACCCTTGCCATACTATTGCTCCAGCCCTGTTACTAGCATTTTAATTGGCTTTTAGAGTTTCAAGAAACAAAATTATTAACAGAAAGAAAGCTCCACTGAGACTAATGGGTAACTGAATTTCTGACTGGTCACTGAAGAAAGAGCTTCCCTTTTCATCTTGTGGGTTAACTGTTCCCCTTCTTCAGAGCCCCTTCTATCAACTTGTCCATTATTTTCTTCTCCCTTTCTAATCATTTCATTCTTCTTTTTGTCTTACAATATCTTCTCCTGTCTCCTTCAGATTTCACCCTTCCTGTTCCACAGGCTTCTTTCCTGTGAGTCTGTGAGTCTGTGAGAAAACCCAGAAACCCAGTGAGGCCTATAGATTTATCCTTCTGCCTCCCTCTCTCCAGACATTTTTGCTCAAGTAAAGTTACTGCTCCTCCATGCTATACAACTTGGCCCTTCCAACCTTTTCTTGTTTTCCATCCAAGTCTAGAAAGTTCCCTTGCTACCTTTATTATTTTTCTTTATTTAAGCACATGGTTACAAACTTGTTCATAATTGGCTTTCAGCCATAAAATACACACACCCCTTCAACAGTGCAACTTTCCCACCACCAATGTCCCTCATTTCCCCCATCCCTTGCCTGTCTACGAGACAGACATTGTATTTTTATCTTTATCATTGTCATGGTAGCTGTTAGTGTAGTTATTACTTGAACTGCACTCACCACTTTTTGTAATAAGCTTCATATCATGAACTGGTTCTTCAGGCCCTCATCTCTATTGTCTCTGGGTATTATTACTATGCTGTCGTTTATTTTTCTTTTCTTTTTTTCTTTTTTTGTTTTTTTTGGGTCACACCTTGCAGTGCTCAGGAGTCACTCCTGGTTCTATGCTCAGAAATAGCTCCTGGCAGGCTCAGGGGACCATATGGGATGCTGGAATTTGAACCACCATCATTTTGCATGCAAGGCAAATGCCCTACCTCCAGGCTATCTCTCTGGCCCTGTCTTATTTTTCTTAAATCTCAAAGATGAGTGAGACTTATGTGTTTATCTCTCTCCCTCTGGCTTATTTCACTCAACATAATAGTCTCCAGGTTCATCGATGTATAGGCAAATTTTATGACTACTTCTTTTTAATAGCTGCATAGTATTTCATTGTGTAGCTATATCACGGTTTGTTTTTTTTTAACCACTCATCTTTTGTCAGGCATCTGGGTTGTTTCCAGGTTTTGGCTATTCTAAAAAGCACTGCTATAATCATAGAAGTTCAAAGGGCATTATTGTATTGCATTTTTGTGGTCCTAGGGTATATCCCTAGCTGTGATATTGCTGGATCATATGGGAGCTCAATGTCCAGTTTTTTTTAAAGAAATATCCATATTGTCCTTGTAACCTTAGCTTGGTTTCTTTCATTTCCCCTTCCTATACCATGTCCATATATTTGTAATTAGTCTCTTTGAAGAGAAACTTTTCTCATTTTATCCTAATTGGCACATGCCATCTGTTTCTTGTTAGCCCTGAGTTATATTTTCATCTGTTCTTTCCTTATCACAAAACTTTTACTTCAAGTCATCATTCAAATCTGATCTGATATTTTTTTTCATGGAAAAATTTTCTTACAATTTTCAGTATCAAAGTAAAAAAAATCTCAGGTAATTGGCTTACTTTTTTCCCTCATTAAAAAAATCTGTTGGGGGATAAGACAAAATCAGAAAACATGTCACCCTTCGATCTGTGCAAATTCCAAGATCGCTATATACAGATGACTGGTTGTTACAACCAGGACTGGACAGTATGCATCCATGCTATTGCTTTTCTTTTCTTCAAACAAATCCACATAAGTTGAATTATCGAGCTCCACCTCTCAAATTGAGGGGGAAACAAGGGAGGGTACCAGGACCAAACAGATATATGATCACTAATAGTAAGCTAGACAAAGAGGGGACCACCTACTCTAGCAGCCCGGGGGGTAATGGTGGGGTATATGGCTGAGGGAAAGGGGATGGGGTGAGGACAAATTTGGTGATGGTATTCCCATGATTCAGTGTTAATATGTACCTAAAATACTACTGTGAAAGATATGTAACCCATTATGATCAAAATAAAAAAATCTGTTGGAGAAACAGGTTTCCACAAACTAACAGAATCAGGCAATTTTTGAAATAAGTGCTTCTTCATGGGCAATGAGTGGAGGGGACCTTGACAAAGAGAAATCATAGTACATAGATCATCCTGTCTCCAGCATAACCATTTCTCTTAGAAAAGAATTTGGTATGGCAGTCACAGTAGTTCATATGAAAAAACCTAATAGGAAGGGCTGGAGAGATAATACAGTAAGTAAGGTACTTGCCTTGCATGAAGCCAACCCAGGTTCATCCCCTAGCACCTAAAACCTCTCAAGGACTGATCTCTAAATGCAGTCAGCAGTAATCCCTGTACAACTCAGGCTGTGTCCCCCAAACTAAAACTCCTATAAGATAAAGAAAATTACTTTAGTTATTTCAACCATGCAAATATAAATATTTTCATAACTATTCTAGTATAACAACACTTATTTGCCTTCATCTCTTATAATGGCCAGTTAGATCTCTTCTGTGACTGAACCACCTGGCAGTAGTGACCCCATTGAGCTAATTAATGTTCTAGGGGACCCATGTAAAGCAACTGTTCCAGGGATTCTCTTGAGATAAAACCTTCAGAGATGGGCAAGGACAGTACAAAGAGGGGCACCATCCCCATGACCAGTGGTTACTACCAGGCTGACTCTGGGCCATCCCTCCTCCTCATAGAGAGTTCTGTTTAAAGGAACATTACTGATCTACACTGTGTTACTCCTGAGGCATTTCTAAACTTCAGTGTTCATACTTATTTTCTCTCTGGAGCCTCACTATGCCCTGGCAATGCTTCTTCTATTTCCTATACCCTGCACGTAACCCATTTCCTCTTGTCCTATATAAACATTACCTCTTGTCCTATATAAACTATGTTTATATAAATAAAGGGAATAAAGGGACTCTCTCTGGTCATTAGCCCTGGGACACATTCTTTCCCGATCACCATCTGGGGGGAATGTCCTCAGTCTCTAAATGCACTGGAAGGATGAAGGATGAAGTTTGCCTGCCAACAGGATCAGCACATCGCCCTCAGGAATCTGAGGCTTGAAAATTGGTTTTAACAGGATAGCACAGTCAGATGAAGTATAAAAGAGAATAGAGATTTTAGGGCCAGATAAGCTTGATCAAAACCTTGAAACAGCAGTTAGAGCACTTGCCTTGCAGACAGCTGACCTGAGTTGATCCCTGGCACCTCATACAGACCCAAATCCTGCCAGGAGTGATCCCTGAGGACAGTGCCAAAAGTAAGCCCTGGGCATTGCTGGATGTGCCCCCCCCCAGGAAAGAAAAACTTAAAACGGGAAGTTATTTGCTTTATTACGCAAAACTTTAATTTTTATCATGCATAGAATATAATTTATTTATCTTTTTAGAGTTGTTATGCAGATTAAATGAGAATATTAACTGGGATATAAAACGTAGTAAATATGGCTAGTTAAAATGCACTCATCATCTTGTATTAATTATGCACTCACACAACACATGCTTTAGCTTAATTTAGAAAGTGAAATGTGAAGGGTAAAAAAGGAAAGTAACATCTACTCGAACCTCTATTTTGCCTTGCTTCGCTGCATCGACCTAAGGTCCTCTAACTGATGACTTAGGTCATACCAAATTTTGGAGTCAGTCCACACACATGCTCTATGGTAATGTATTTAAAAATATTATTTCCTCCAGTGGATGAATCTAAAATCAGTTCATCTCAAATAAACCTATGTAATTCCCATTATTTTTTACCAGTCTATAGAATTTTTATTTTGATTGTTGATAAGCATTATTTTCTCTCTTAGGTGAAGAATCCTAACATGAACACTACTTGGCTGTCTGGATTCCAAAAGATTTTGTTTAATCTAGAACTTGGCATGCTCTTTTCCTTGGATCTGAATCAAACTCTGTATCCTCAGCTGAGGAGGTAAACCAGAAAACTTCATTAACCCTACCTGTGTCCTTATTTGACTAGACCATGCTTGGTAAAAAGGTTTTATTCCAGGTAAGAGTAACTTACAGGTGCTTTTAATTTCCTAGAGCACCATGTTGAAGGTCTTTTTTTTTTGTTTGTTTGTTTGTTTGTTTTTGGGCCACACCCGGCAGTGGTCAGGGGTCACTCCTGGCTGTCTGCTCAGAAATAGCTCCTGGCAGGCACGGGGGACCATATGGGACAGCGGGATTTGAACCAACCACCTTTGGTCCTGGATCAGCTGCTTGCAAGGCAAACGCCGCTGTGCTATCTCTCCGGGCCCAATGTTGAAGGTCTTTTTTTTTTTTTTTTTAATTTTTTTATTTTGAATTATCAGTACAAAAGATGGAAAGAAAGAGGACAAGGTAAAGTTACAGTGGAAGGACAATCAGCCATAACATAATTCTCAGAAGAAGTCCCCTTGCTGACATCTTAACTTTGAAATTTCAGCCAAAGAACGTTAAGATAAATAAAACAGAATCCATGTACAATTACTTTGTCCCTCAAGTCCCCAGATTGTAGCACATTATAATATTTCTTAACAGCACACAAGGCAATCTAAAGCCATAAAACGTACGTAACTCCTTAAACATTAGAGGCATAGTATTTTTTACATTTCCATGTACATGCATATTAGCTTAAGTTAACCTCAAATTTTAAGTGGGTGCATTTAAGCTCAAATTTTAAGTGAGTGCATTTTAAGGATTAGAGTCAAAGGAGCACAGTAAAAACGGTGTTAGAGTGGCAATTGTTGTTTGCATAGGCCCACCAAAATATGAGAGGCATGGAAAGGAATAACCTTGGCCTAAATACAAAGAGATCCTACCCCTGAAGTTTCCTGGCATAAGACCAACTCTAGGCTTCAGGCAAGTTATCGTCTGATCCAAGACATTGTCCGTAGTGCCAACACACTTTTCACACAGTCTCTATTGTTGGTATCATGTTTCTGTATTAAAGATTCTGGAATCTGCATATCCTAAATTGAAGTCATGATGTGGAGTGTCTTCTCGTTTCACCTCACCATGAAAGGGCAATGCAGGAAGCCCTGTCCTGTAAGCAGGTCGTTGTTAAGTCTTCTCATTGTTAAGGGAAGTCTCTTTTCAGCAGGACGATGTCTGAGCAGTGGTAGGGTCTTCCGTGGTAGAGGATTGCTTCCAGGTGATGTTATAGACAAACCTCACAATTAAGGGGCAATACAGCAAGCCCTGTCCAGTAAGCAGGTCATTGTTTTTGTTAAGTCTTCTTAGTGTTAAGGGAAGTCTTTTTTGAGTAGATTGATGTCAGAGCAGCTGTAGGGTCTTCCCTGGTAGAGGAATGCCTCCAGGTGATGTTATATACAACCTTGGATGTTTTGTAGATGTCTTTTCTAGATCAGGGGTGAATGGAGAATGCCCATTCTTCTGAGGCCTGTGCCAGGTCTTTATGTCAATGTTCAGGGTGTAAGGTCTCATTGCACTACAAAATTTGTGTGTTCCCATCTCTATTAGATAAGAACTTATTGGTATGTATAGTATTTTCCCATTTTAGTGTGCCTAAGCAAACAAGAAATAAAGCCACGTGGTGCTATCAGATATACGGGGGCGTAAGAACATTTCCAACAATACCCATGACTTGGTTCAAACATAAGCATTAAGCTGAGGGATTCTTTCACACCAAATTTTATATTGAGCAGTTCACAAAGAGAAGATAAAAAACATGGGGGGGGGGAATCATCACTGTATAAGAAAATATTCAACAAAAGTTATAGCCGTCAAAGAAAACACCCATAAAATGTTGAAGAGACATAAGTGTCGTTTTTATGACTTTTAAAATATTTGGGTGGGTGTTAACTCCAGGGCACCACTTTGATCTGTGACTTAGGACTCTACAGTACTTAAGTTAGAAAGGGTAAATGGGAGTAATGATGATAGGAGTTAAGGAAGTTAATGAGAAATATGATCTTATGAAGGGGTATACAAAAGGGCAGAGTACAAAATGGACATTCTGCATACATAAAAAACATAATTCAATGATAGTGAGTACTATTAATGTTTCTTGTGCGCGTGGGGGCAATAGCCCCCACGCGATTTTGAAAATATAGACTAGACAGAGATTACCAGTGACTTCAAGAAGCTGGGAGGCCAGAAGTTCAGGGCCCCACCCAGACCCTCCCTAAGGAGCTGAATGGATAATGGGGGAAAGCCTAGGGTACCTTCAAGCTCCACCAAGGGGCCCAACTCACCGGCTTGCCCAGGCATGTGGCCCGGGGAAGCCCTGGAGATCTGGAGCAAGGTGGTAGAGGGGTGCTGGTGTTACCCAAGTCCCGCACCCCCACTAGGCCTGGTTACGGAGGCCTCTGGCATGGCAGTGGCCTGCCGAACCCCCACCTGCTAGACTCCCGGCTCCCAGGAAATGTTGAAGGTCTTTTAACATTTTTTTTTATTAAGACCATTGTACAAGGTTATTTATTGTTGGGTTTTAGACATACAATGTTTCAGAACCAATCCCACCACCAGTGTCCCAATGTCAACCTCCCTTCACCAATATTTTCTTAGTTCATCCCATGCCATTACCACCCACCCCAGCCTGCCATCATAACAGGTACCTTGTTTGTTTGTTTGATCTTGGGGCCACACCTGGTGACGCTCAGGGGTTGCTCCTGGCTATACACTCAGAAATCACTCCTGGCTAGGGGGACCATATGGGATGGCGGGGAAATCAAACCACGGTCCATCCTGGGTCAGCCACCTACAAGGCAAATGCCCTACCACTGCGCCATCGCTCTGATCCCAACAGGCACCTTTTAAATATCAGTTGCTAAAATTTGGGTCTTATGATTTTATTGGAAAAGTCTTGCTTTTATGGATTAATTTTGAAAGAGATCCATGACTTAATTTTAAAAAGTTGCACTTGCCTTGCACACAGCTGAACCAGGAGTGACCAGATATAAAATTTATCTCGTTATTGCAAGGAATCTTACCATGTACAGTATTGTAAACCATGGTGCCTAAAAGAAAAAAAAATTCTTTTTAAAAGAAAGTCTATCTTGAATATGGATACATATTTGTATAGCCTACATTTGCCAGTGTTTTTGTTTTGTTTTGTTTTGTTTTGTTTTTGTTAGTTTTGGTTTTGCTTTTGGGGTTGCACATAGTGATGCTCAGTGGTTATTGTTGGCTCTGCACTCAGGAATATTCCTGGTAGTGCTCTGAAGATTATATAGGGTGTCAGGGGTCAAACCAAGATTGACCGCATGCAAGACAAACGCACTCCCTGCTATACTATTGCTCTGGCCCACATCTGCCCGACTTGGCTTAGTGATTCTTACTATTTGATTCCCTATAGTAAAGTAGATTCCTTATCTACTGCCTGATATTTTAACCTGAGTTTTTCCACATACTTTCAAATATTAAATTTTGTTTGTTTGGTTGGTTGGTTTTGGTTCAGACTCAGTGGTATACTCAAGGGTTATTCCTGTCTCTGTACTCAGAAATTACTCCTGGCAGTTTCGGGGGACTGTATGGGATGCCAGGGATTGAACTCAGGTTGGCCACATGCAAAAAAAAATGTCCTACCCACTGTGCTATCACTCTGGCCCCTCAAATGTATTTTGAAATGAGGTTGGTCATTCTAGTGCTCATGTGACTCTGACTCATGATGATGGTTCTTCTCAAGGCAGGCCTTAACTCAACCAGCCTACTAAATTCAACCTTTCCTGTAAGACCTGGGTTGGTGGCAAGAACTTCTTGCTGGTATAAGCTCCTGATTTGTTCATGATCATTTGTGGTTTCCCTACTGCCCAACTATAGCTTTATAAATGGCCTCTCCTCAGATTATTGTATTATGAGTGGACCGCATGTTTCCTTTTGTAACTCTAATAAAATACTATATATGAAGTACTAGGATATAATGGTGAGCTAGATCAAAATGCTGCTTCCTGGAGGTGACAGACTATCACATTTTAAATCGCCCACATAGTCAGATTTTCATAAATTATACCCTTGTATAATAACTTAGATGCCTAGCTTGTCATTAGTAACAAAGGAATGACATGTGCTTGAAAGTATATTTTTGTGTTACTCCCAATAATTAGGCCTTCAGGAAATCCTCAGGGCAGCAAGTAACTCTCCAATTTCATACAATGGATCACATGCTGCTTCATATATTCAAACATATTTATTAAATGCTTAAGGGCTCAGTATCTTGGTATCTATTAGAACGTAGTATATAGCCTGTTACTCTTGTCTAGCAACTTGGCTTTAAGCAGAATGGTGGGGATGAAGGTATGAAGATGAATTTGACAAGTTGAATGAAAAATAGACCTATAAAAATCAACACACGATATAAAAATGACACAGTAGAGGTTTGTGGAAAGAGTTATGAGTGTATAGAGGAGAAAGCGACTAATTCACTGTGGCGATTGAGGAAGGATTCTTGGGGCTTATGTTGACCTGAACTTGGATGGATGAGTAATACTTTGCCAGAAAGTTTGAAAGAAATGTTTAGAAAGAGAAAGTTAGGAAAAGTAAAGAAGATGTGTTAGAGTGAGTTTGCTTTCCAATGCAGAACACCATACTGAGGTCTGGAATGTGGTAGAAATATGCAGTTAGATGAGGGTGGAGCATACTCTATGTAAAGAGTCTAGAATTTAATCTGGTAAATTCAAAGAATTTCAAGGAAGGGAATTCAAAGAATTCAAGGAAGGGAATTTAACAGAGAAGTGGTAGGAAAATGAGACTTATAATTTTAGAACAGGACTTAAATTATTTCTACTAGCAACTTCTTTTTGCCCAATAATTTTTACATGGTCTGAAGTATACAGGTATATAAAATAAGTATACAAATCAAGTATTTACTTTAAAATGAATCATAAAGAAATTTATTTAAATTTAAATTTTTGGTATATATGTACTTTTAATATTTACTAAAGACAAGAGAAAATGTGCATACTTTTGGGGGGCTTTGGACCACACCCAGTGATGCTCAGGGGTCACTCCTGGCTATGGTCTTAGAAATTGCTTCTGGCTTGGGGAAACCATATGAGAGGCCGAGGATCGAACGGAGGTCCATCCTGACTCAGCTGCATGCAAGGCAAATGCCCTACCTTTGCACCATTGCTCTGGCCCCAAATTTGCATACTTTGAGGTTTATGTACTTATTTTTTTAACACAATCAGATATTGGCTGAATATTTTATACTGTCAGGCACAAAGCATCTTTAGTCATTTTCGGAGTTGATCGATGTTCAGTTTTAAAATCATCAATGCTGAGAATGCAGTTACACATAAATAAGTTGTACAGAATATCACAAGTCTGGGTCATTTCCAAAATTTTGGAAAATTCTGTCCAAAATTTAGTTAGACACTTTTAGGAGACTTCAGTTTTACACCCATGTCACCTGATAACTTAGCAAATTTTTTCAATAAACTTAAATGGAATTTGATTGATGTTTTTCATATGACATTAGTATGATTTAAGAATTCAATTTGTCTTTTTAGAATCAAATCTGAGGGGCTGGCGAGGTGGCACTAGAGGTAAGGTGTCTTCCTTGCAAGCACTAGCCAAGGAAAGACCGCGGTTCGATCCCCCGGCGTCCTATATGGTCCCCCCAAGCCAGGGACAATTTCTGAGTGCTTAGCCAGGAGTAACCCCTGAGCATCAAATGGGTGTGGCCCGAAGGAAAAAAAAAAGAATCAAATCTGAAGGGCAATATTTCTGAAGCTGTATCTCCAGCCTCTTCAGTGATCAATTATAACTCTTAGAATTTATTCTTTTTTCATGAAGGTTATTTTCAATTATGAAATAATCCACAACTATAGATATATACAAAGAACAATTCTCTCAGCCTGTTCTTCCATGTGTTAACTTTCTTATTAAAACTTTCAATTTTAGGGGCCAGAAAACTAGTACAATAGGTAGGACATTTGCTTTGCATATGGCGGACCTGGGTTTGATTTCTAACATCCCATATAAGCCCCCAAGCCTGCTAGGTGTGATCTCTGAGTACAGAACCAGGAGTAAGTTCTGCCAGGTTTGACCCAGAAACAAAATAGAACCAAACAACCCAAAATATTTTCATTTTATCTTTTAGCATAAATGTTCAATTTTTCCCTTAAAGTGACATGCTTAAATCATTTTTTGATTTATATGACAAATAACACAGTTGTGAAAGTCATAAGTCATTATGAAAAATAATTAGGTGATTGAATTTCTGTTTGGTCAAAAATATAACTATTTTTATACGTTTCTTTTAACACTGACTGATGTAATGAGACTAAGGCATGTATATTGATAGCTGGCCAATTTAGGTTCAATTCCTGACCCTGCAAGCATTGTCAGGAGTGGTTCCAGAGCACAGAGTACTAGCCCTGAACAGCTCTGAGAGTGGCCCAAAAAATAACAAAACAAACCACATAAATTTTATTTTTATTTAATTTTTAAAATTTTATTTTTAACTTTTAATAATCAGTCCAAATTTTACTTTCTTGAGAGCCACCTTATCTCTGCATATAGGAATGAACTTTTACTGCTTGCAGAGGGAAGATGGTTAGCGTTCAGGATTTTGCAAAGATCTGGGACAAAAGTCTGTTATGGGCATAGGTGTTAGTGACATTTGACAATGTTGATAGTCTCAAAGCACAGTTAACTTTGGTGGTACTTGGTTGGCCACGAGTTCCTCTTGGTGAATCACATAGGAATGAAAACAATATTGCCTTCATTGCCAACAGCTTTAGCTTTTGTTGCAAACCCAGTGTTCTCATGGCTTCATCATGGCCTGTACAAATATAAACTCAAATTTTCCACTGTAAACACTCATTTGTGGAAAATAATCAACTTGAAGATATATAGTCTCCCCTGTGTGCTCTTCCAAACAACAAGAAGAATGCCTCCTTCTGGGGCCGGAGAGATAGCATGGAGGTAAAGTGTTTGCCTTGCATGCAAAAAGTTGGTTGTTCGAATCCCAGCATCCCATATGGTCCCCTGAGCATAGAACCAGGAGTAACCCTGAGCGTTGTCGGGTGTGACCCAAAACCCAAAACCAAAAAAAAAAAAAAAAGAATGCCTCCTTCATAAACATTTCCACATGAAGTCACAACTGTGCCATGTTGGAAATATCAATGCTTTCATATAATTGAACTGCAATCAATGGCCTCTCTTTAGTCTGATAATAAGCTATGTAAGTTGGTCATTATTAATTTCCAAAAATTTCTTTGGACATAGTGTCATCTGATGAAGAAATTTTATGAATCTCAGCTTCATACTTCTTTCCTCTCTGAACAGTTTCTGACATTTTTAATAGAAATAACATGATTCATACTTTTCTGACATTGAAACATAAACTGCTTCTGACATTTTAATTATAAGTAACACAAGCTCTTCTATGGCATCGGAATTTTTTAGTTTGTACAATGAAATAAGGAGGTCTCTAAGATGCAAGTAAATACCGTTCACTGGCAGTAATATATTCCTCCAAACATTGCTTATTTGAAGATTTTTTTCCTTTGTTTTTTGAGTCACACCCAGCAGCGCTCAGGGGTTACTCCTAACTCTACACTCAGAAATTGCTCCTGGCAGGCTCGGGGGCCATATAGGATGCTGAGATTCGAACCACTGTCCTTCTGCATGCAAGGCAAATGCCTTATCTCCATGCTATCTCTCTGACCCCTATTTAAAGATTTTTAAAAAATCATTCAAGGTATTCCTTTCCTTTATTGTGGTAAGATGAACATTTGGAATTAAGATATCATTTTAGCTTGGTTTGTTTCCATGCTCTCCTTAGCCAAAACTTCATTACAAATTAAGCAAAGAGCTTTTTTGTCACACCATCATGATTATTAGAAGCAAATGCATATTGCAAAAATTATTTGGTATATTTTCTTTCCTTTCTGTCATTTTTGGTGTACTGGTAGTGAAGAGTAGACTGCACTAATACCAGAATT
Organism: Suncus etruscus; assembly: GCF_024139225.1. Lineage (NCBI taxonomy): Eukaryota > Metazoa > Chordata > Mammalia > Eulipotyphla > Soricidae > Suncus > Suncus etruscus. The sequence goes on along the minus strand of NC_064862.1, from coordinate 52,301,199 downwards.
TCAGAATTGAGAAGGGGAGTTGGGCTTAGGGTTGTGCTTGGGCTATGGTGGTACTGGAAATTCAACTGGGCCAGCTATGTGTATGACAAGTGCCTTAACCTCTGTACTATCTTTCTGGTCTCACCATTGGTATTTTTACCTCTTCTCTATAAATGTAGCCACATTTCCCATACCTGAAAAGTATCACATGTGCAATTTTGGAGGCATCTCATTTGCTACCTTTTATTCACTGCCATAGGTCTGAGTATTAGACTTATTAACATCAAGGAAATAACATTCTCTCCCTCATTTTAGTCTAAATATCCTCCAAGACAGGGATGTAACTTAGTATTAGAGCATTTGGGTTTAACTTGTGCATGGAAGGCCCTGGGTTCTATTCCTAGCACTACAAAGATTTTATATATATATATATATATATATATATATATATATATATTCTGTTCTTTAAAATGTTTATCAAATTAGGGGTTGGAGTGATAACATAGCAGGGAGGGCATTTGCCTTGTGCACAGCTGATCTGGATTCAACCCCTGGCATCCCATATGGTTCTCTAAACCTACCAGGAGTAATTTCTGCAAGCAGAACCAGTAGTAATCCCTGAGTGCTGCTAGGTGTGTGGCTCATAAGTCAAAGAAAAAATTCAATTAATAGACCTTGGAATTTGAAATGAAGGCTGTGGACCAGTCGCATTAGCAACTCTTGAAAACTGGTAGACTTTCAGAAGCCCCCAGGCCCACCCCAGTGTTTCTGAGTTAAACTTTGTTGTGACTACCTGGCCTGACCTCTCCAGGTGATTCAATTGTCCGGGGAAGGCTGAGAGGCACCAAACAAAAGCAGATTTTTTTTTTAAACTGCAGTTGCTGTTTATTAGTGAGTCACAAAATCAATTTACTGCTTCTGCTACCTGCAATTTTTAAACAGTAGAATAGAAAATATATGGGTGTCTTATTGTTTAAGGGTAGGTATTGTTGGGGCCGGAGTGATAGCACAGTGGTAGGGCATTTGCTTTGCACATGGCTGATCTAGGACGATTTTGGTTTGATCCCCCAGCGTCCAATATGGTTCCCCAAGTCAGGAGTGATTTCTGAGAGCATAACCAGTAGTAACCCCCGAGTGTCACCCGGTGTGATCCATAGAGCAAAATTAAAAAAAAAAAGTTTCAATTTATAGAATCCTGATGTAAAATGTGGGTCTTGATCCAGAGAGTTTGACAGCTTCTGCTTTGGGGCACTGTCTCTATCTCTGAGTGTCATCTATATTGGAATTTCCCCAAAAGTGCTAAAAAAAAAAATCTCAATAACAACAAAAAAGTGTGTGTGGTGGTGGGGGAGGATCGGGAGAAGGGGAGGCCCCAGAGAGATAGTTGGTCAGGGTTCATCCCTGCATCACATAGAATCCCCTGAGCTCTGCCAGGAGTGTTCCCTCAGTGTAGACCCCAGAGTAAAACCTGGACACTGCCAGATATAACCCCTCAAACAAATAAATTATGAAATAATAAAAAAATTAAGAAAACTGTTCATACCATGTTCACAAAGGAATTGGAATTTTTATTTTAAACAAGTACTCCCAGATAAATACGATTTTCATGCATTTTACAGTTGAGAGCCATTCTGCCCGTGAATCATAGACTTGAGCTAGCTTTCAAATCACATGAAGTGTTGTTGCTGGAGTGTTCGTTAAACGACAGATTGACTTTACCTCTCTAAGCTTTCTTTTCTTTCTTTTCTTTTTTTTTTTGGGGGGGGGGGAGAGGAGGGAATCATGCCCAGAGACACTCAGGGCTCTTGACTCTGCACTCAAAAATCACTGACAGGCTGGGGAGCAATATGAGATGCCTGGGTTCGAACCCAGGTTGGCTGTGTGCAAGGCAAACTCTCTACCTGCCATGCTATCACTCCAGCCGTTTCCTCTCTAAGTTTCTAATTCCCTAAGCCTGAGGTGTGATCCAAGAAATTTCTGACCCCCCCAAAAAAGGGAAGTTCTGATATATTCCAGATGATGCTGATGCTGCTCCCCTGGTGACCAACAGTCTAGGCATTTAATATTCCAAATGTGAAGGGCTTGCTTTCAAGGTATTTATGACTAAACTTATCAACTCAACCAACACTCTCATTGATTTTGGTATCTATCTTCCCAGTATCATTCTGTTGCAGAAAGCCTTAACTGTGATAGCACCAGTCTCTGGGTAAGGTGGGGCAGCCCTAATGGAGATGATCATGTACCTACTCATCAAGAAGTTATCAAGTAAGCGAAGCGTTGTCTGCTTATATTTCTCTCAGTTTATTATCAGAAATTCTCTTCCTCTTCAGGTCAAATGATTTTGTGGGTATTTTGGGCCACACCCAGCAGCATTCAGGGGTCACTCTGAATACATATGGCTCTGTGTTCAGAAATCACTGCTGGCAGGCTTGGGGACCACATGGGATGTCAGGGATTGAACCTGGTTTAGCTGTGTGTAAGACAAACACCCTACCTGCTATATAACCCTCAAATAATTATTTATTTTTAATCAAATGAAATTTTCTTTTTTTTTTTGGGGGGGTCACACAGAGCAGCGCTCAGGCATCACTCCTGGCTCTATGCTCAGAAATAGCTCCTGGCAGGCTCGGGGGACCATATTGGATGCCAGGATTCGAACCACCATCCTTCTGCATGCAAGGCAAACACCCTACCTCTGTGCTATCTCTCCAGCCCCCAAATGAAATTTTCTGGTCAAAGTTTTTAACCATCCAGTATACTTCAGTTAGTATTATGGAAATATGTTCAACCAAAGATTAATTTTAGAATACAAGGCCATTTTAAAAGAACATATTTTGAACTTTGGAAGTGTCTAAGCTATTCCAAGTGTAGGAAAATGTTATTGGGCCAAAACCTGTCATTAGCAATTCACAAACAACTTCTAATATGGCAGCTCATTCCATTTGGTCTGACATGAAAAGGAGTTAGAGTTGCTGATGCAGCTTTTTTGAAAAATCAATTGTTTCCCCATTCTAGTAGCAATTTCATTTCCCCAGAAAAGACTGCGGGGAGGACTTTGGCTCAGCATAGCTAACAGTGTCTACAGTGATCTAAACACGGTGTGTGTGCTTTTATAATTAGTTCCCACAATATTTTCTTTCTGCTTTATAGTTGTCTTCATCCTTTTTGTTTAGTGCATACTCAGCATTTCCAAATTGTTTCCAAGTTGCAACTACCAGTATATTTGATTTCTATTAGAGATTTGTCTATTTTGTCTATTACTAGTGACAATACATTTTCAAAGGCCCAAAGTAATTGCAAAAAGTACCCCCAAAAGAGGATAGCTATATAATGTCAAAATAGAATAGCTATATAATATAAATTAAAAGCATGAATTGGATAATGTAGAGGAGTGAATTCTGGAGTAAGATGAGACTGGGTTTCAGATCAATGCCTAAGAATTTCTAAGTTGTATTACTTTGAGCAAGTTCCATAAGTTATTCACACCCTGCTCTTCCTATCTGGAAGATGAGAATAATGGGGTTCTGACAAGGTTACCAAAAATAAGGTGTAGAAAGCATTATTTGTGCTTAACATGAAATATTGCTCATGGATTGGTATTTGTTCTTACTATTATTAGCAATAACAGTTCTTATGACACTATGATTTAATCATGAAGAAGACTAAATGTTTATCTCAAAAGGAAAACTAGACACTTCCAGATAAAGAATTACTTTATTCATCTAAGTTCTCCTTTGGTTATATTTTTCATCTTGCCAGCAACAGATGCTTCATAATTATTAATTATTACAATTCTGTGGTCATATCAAAAGAAAATTTCTAATGTTAAAAAACCATATAATGTAGATATAACTTGCTCTCCTGGAAACTGTCAGCTCTGAATCTGGTTTTTGCAGGAATGTACTAAATCTATACTCCTTTATACCCTACTACTGTTTTCCTATTGATACTTACTTCAATTCAAAATATTTCTTTTTGGTTGAGGAGAGATATCAAAGAAGGTATCTTACAGCTCATACTTTATATACAGGGCCATCAGATATACACCCATCCAACTTTTTTCAGTGTAGGGTTGTTACACCATGGTATCATTGATAATTGTGCTGCTCTATGGGTAAGATGACTGTGTCTGCCTTCTTTCTACACTATAAATCTGTGAAACTACTTTAATAGTATGAGACTGTCAAAATTTTCAGGAGGAATGCAACAGCCCCATTTCAGATGTGGTTGACACCTAGTCTTTTTCTTTTTTAAGCAGCTTCTGAATAGTAATATGGAGCTTAAAAGCAGAAAAAATTGGTCCTAATTTCCTCCATCAAGCATGAACAGGGCTTTCTTTCCAGCCTTCCCTCAGCCTCCTTCTGGGTTTCAGTGCCATCACTGATTGTCTGCCCCTTGGGGCCAGACAACCAGCTGCCTCCCCAACTAGCTGCCAATCAACTCCCAAAGCATAAAAGACAGATTCCCAGCAGGCCTTGCCTCAGCCGAAGAATAAGCTGCCATCGATGCTGCTGCTGATTTGCTCTCAGTGGCCCCTTTCCCCCCATGAGCCTTCACTGTAGACTGTTGCTCTCTAACAGATTCTGATTTTGAGAAGCCCCCAACACGAGGACTTTTCATAATATGTGACTGCAGGGAGCCATTTTTCAGCCTCCACAAGACCATATCACAGGCTGAAGCTGTGCTCTGGATTTTATCTCCCTTCACCCCCATCAGACCATTTCAAAAGACTTAAAGGGGACATGTATATCTCCTTCGAATTTTTCTTAAGTTGTATTTTCTTAATAGGTATAAATTTTATTATATATTTTCTTATGTACTGGCAGTTTTCCCCATTCCTTTTTTGGGATATATTTAGTAGGAAATTCTTTTTTTTTTTTTTTTTTAGTAGGAAATTCTAGTAGATAAGTTTCTCTTGAGTTCTGAATTCATGTTATAACCAACTTATAGGGATTATTTACCTTGTTATTTGTACCCCCATATGCACCAATAGTACTATGTTTCATTGTTCCTTTTTTGCATAGGCACATTAAAATGGGGGAAATCTTACATGTGGAAACAAGTTCTTATCTAATAGTAATAGGAACACATACATTTTATATTGCAGTAGGGCCTTACAATCTAAACACTAGTCCTAGTCACTTGGCTTAGGCTTCAGAATAATTGGACATTGGCCATTCACCCCTGAACCTTGGATCTCATCTATGGAAACAGCATGGTTTTCTACACCAGCACCAGGAATTGGTATTCTACCAGGGCAGGCCCTAATGCTGCCCTGGCATCAACTTGCTCCAGAGTGGGTTCATATGATACCCTGATGATTTAATAATAGCAACAACATGCTTTCAGGATAGGATTCTCTTCTTTGCCATTTAATGGTGAACTCTATACCATGCTGTATACCAGCCTGACTTCAACATAGAATCTGTACAAAAACCAGGATCTCTAACTACAGAAACCTCACCATGACAACCATGATTGTGAAGAACTTCTACTGGGACCACAAAGAAATACTTTGGGGTTAGACAATTTAGTACGCCCTGAGCCTGTAGTTGGTCTTATAGCAGATGTTTCATAGGTAAGATCTCCCTGTGTTTAGGCCAAAGTCTTTCCCTTTCTATTTTCCCCATATTTTGCTGTGCCTATGCAAAGGAAAACAAAAAACTCTGCCACACATGCCTTTTTATTCTATTCTATTTTTTAATTTATTATCCTTTAAATCAGTGCTCCCACCTTTTTCATAGAACCTTGGGACATGGACTACTTTGTTTTACCACATATTTCCACATTTTTCTATAAAACTAAGAAGAAAGGAATAAGGAAAGGCTGGGGGTCAGGGGCCAAGTGGTCTTGGATGCATTGGTGGGGAAATAAATAAGGACAGAACTAAATATCCAAGACAAAGTCAATGATAATAGAATAAAGGGACCTAAACTTTAACAATCTAAACTTAAAGGGGTATATTATACTGGCAGGCCAGGGGCAAAGAGTGATGGTACAAGATGTACTCTGGGTTCATTGGTGGAGGGAGGTTAACACAGAGAATGGCCCTGATATTATATATCTGAAATTCAACTATGAAGGACTCTGTAGATCGCAATTGTTTCAATAAAATAAAAGTTTAAAAAAAAGTTGAGAAAATCTCAGAATAGTCCCCAGGAAAGACTTCTTACCTTTAAGTAATGTTATAGTCTGCATCATCTTTAGGGTATCTTGATTTAGAAAATGTTTAAGAGGGACTGGAGAGGTAGTGCAGGAGTTGAGTTGCTTGTCCTACCTGACCCTAGTTTGATTCCAGGTACAGATGGTTCCTCCAATCCAATCAGAAGAACAGAACATGGATGATCACTGAGCCCTAAATTAGGGGTGAGTCTGAGCACCACTAGGTATGGCCCAACCCAACCTACCACAAAGAAACTACTTAAGACCAGGCTACAATGCTGAACTCTGGGTGGGGTTTGAGGTATGTTAGAAAATAGAATGTCATTCTCAAGAATTCAAAAGACAGCTGGAATAAGTCATCATTAAAGTTGATATTATTGATGCCTCTTTTCTTATCTAGGGCCTAATAAATAATTGGCATTTCATCCTTTCATTGAGCACAGTAAGATCGAAAAATCACAAGGTGGCAGATGGATAGCTTACTTTGATTCATTGAAAGCACAATAGGTCAGGAATGTTGATTTTGTCTCATACAATTCAAGCTTCAATGCAATATTTTACAACATAAATCAAGTGAGGGAAATGATTGGTATATTTATATAGCTGGGTTTTTTTTAATTGAACTTTACTTAAGACTCTCAGAATGACTAATTTATAAGTGCTATCTCAATCCTGATAATCCTTGAGTGAAAAATACGATTTTTGTATTCTTAATAGTGCTTAACAAAATACCTACCTGCATCAAGAAAGGAATAAGGAAAGGCTGGGGCTAGGGGCCAAGTGATCTTGGATGCATTGGTGGGGAAATAAATAAGGACAGAACTAAATATCCAAGACAAAGTCAATGATAATAGAATAAAGGGACCTAAACTTTAACAATCTAAACTTAAAGGGGTATGTTATACTGGCAGGCCAGGGGGCAAAGAGTTATGGTATAAGATGCACTCTGGGTCCATTGGTGGAGGGAGATTGACACAGAGAATGGCCCTGATGTTACATATCTGAAATTCAACTATGAAGGACTCTGTTTAATCTGTGAAGTAATAAAGCAATGAATGAAAAAAAGTGGGCTGGAGAGATAGCACAGCGGTAGGGCATTTGCCTTGCAAGCCGCTGATCCAGGATGGACAGTGGTTCGAATCCCAGCATCCCATATGCTTGCCAGGAGCGATTTCTGAGCACAGAGCCAGGAGTAACCCTGAGCACTGCTGGGTGTGGACCCCCTCAAAAAAAAAAAGAAAGAAAGAAAAGGAAAAAATGAATGAATAAGAAAAAAATTAGAGAAATTAAAGAAAGGAGGACAGATGGATGAATGACAGAGAATACCTTTTCTCTATAGTGAATGGATTCTGCCACACCTGGCAGTGCTCTGGGGCTATTCCTAGTTCTATTCTGGGGTCACTTCTGATAGTGATCAAGGGACCATAAGTGATGCTAGGGAATCAAACTTGGGTGGCCCACAGTTTGATTCCCCATAACTTAGCCCATTACTATATATTCGGCCCCTTGATCCCTTTTTTAAAAGGTGGTTATGAGCTCAATGATAAGAATATGTATGAAGAGAATAGTGTGGGAAGTGGTTCCATGGATGCCTTATATGTATGAGGTCTCATGTTCAGTTTCTAGTTCTACCCTTCACCACAATATGCAATTCCTCTCACCTCAATAAGTGTCACTTCAGACACTGAAACAACAAAAATAAAATTGATTCAGTGGTGATTGACTACCAGTAAAATGAATATACATACCTCAATAGTTTAAAAATAAGTATAACTTTCCTTCTCTAGTAGATGGCTTATTATCAATATGGTGACATACAAAATCATCTACAGTTCTTTTTACAGAATGTCAAGACCCAGTCCTATCATTTGTCTTTCCCCCCTTTCTTCTTTGTCTTTTCTTTCTTTCCTTCTACTTCTCCTTCTCTTTTATTCTCCTTTCTCCCCCTCCTTCTCTCTTCTTCTTCTTCCTCCTCCTCCTCTTCTTTTTCCATTTTTGTCTTCTTCATTTTCTTATTTCTTCTTCTCTTTCCCCTCTAACTTCTCCTCATTTTCCTCCTCCTCCTCATTCTTTTTTGTTTGTTTGGGAATATACTTGGTGGTGCTCAGGGCCTATATTCTTGGCTTCATCCTCAGGGGTCACTCCTGGAGGTGATTAAGGGACCATGAAATACAGGGGATTGAATCTGGGCCTCTTATATGCAAAACTTACACTCAGTCCATTGATCTATCTCTCCAACCCTTATCCCGATATTTTATGAACAGGTATTTATTTATTAAGTAGGGAATTACTGTAGTGGGTTCTGTAAGGTTGGAAAATAAACTTTCTAATATACCAAAACTTGCTTTTGTTTGTCTTTCAAAATTTCTTAAATGTAATACTAGTTTTGTACTATACTAAGGAGAAAATCTTCTTGTTGGGTAGCTTAGGCACTTGACCCAGGTTCAATTGAAGCATCATTGGTGGTGGCCTCAAGGATTCCAGCACCATAGGGCCTGATCAATTCTCAGTCTATGAAGCCCTACCACCAAGGTTGACCAAAATTTTCTGGGAGTGTCCCTAGTTCTTGCCCCAACTCCCAAAAGGATAGTGTCTTAATTCTTTTGGTCTGTTGTAGCAGAATATTATGGACAGCATGTTTTAAGCCATAGACATGTATTTCGCACCATTGTGGAAGAGAAAATTCAAGGTGAAGGCACTCATAAGCTCATTGTCTACAGAGAATCACTTTCTAGTTCATTGTCAGCCATATTTTTGCTGTGTTCCTACATGGCAGTGGAACAAGAAAGCTCTATGGGGTCTCCTTTATGATATGCTAATCTATTTGTGGGCAGCCTCCACTTCACCTCTCAAAGGCCCACATTGAAATACCATCACCTTGGGAATTAGGTTTCAATATGTCAATTAGCAGAGATGGGGGAGAAACATAAACATTTAAGCTACAGCAGATAAATATTAACAAGACCCAACTTGTTATAATACATGTCCTTTAAATTATTACCTGTAAATGGGAATTTGCTCATTGTTTTCTGAGTCAATTATAAAAACATTTTTTCTTGGAGCTGGAGAGATAGTTTTGTGCTTACTTTTCACACCCAGATTTGATCCCTAGATCCCTAGTACCCAATACTCCCTGAACCCTGTCAGGAGTATTTCCTGAGTGCAAAGCCAGAAATCAGCCCTGAGCACTGACTAACAATTTTTTCTTTAAATAAAATATACATAAATTTGTTTTTTTTTCAGTAAGGCAATTAGATAACACAGAAATTAAGTTCAAGCATGCTGCAGAACATATTTGGGTGTGTCTAGATAATTTCAGTTTCTATTAAAACTGAAGTGCAGAAGCCAGTAGCTGTCTTACTTGCTGGCCAATTTCATGACTCAGCTCCATTTTCTCCAAGAATGAGATCTCACTCTGGTGTTATGATAAGGAGAAAAGAGTATTCTAACAGCCAAATTGCATTTTACATTACCTCAACTGCTGCAAGAACGTTTGCAGCTGAAAGCCAATTTCAGGCTTAATTTTTTAAGTTATTGATAGAAATGTAATATTCATATTTTAATAAGAATCAGATATATTTATGTTGGGGTGTTCTGGGGCTGTACTAGTTGTACTGACTTTATTAGTTGGGGTCCATGCATTGCTGGTGATTAAACTAAGGGCTTTCTCCCACTAAAACTATTTCTCCATACCCTAATTTTTTTTGTTTGTTTGTTTTTGGGCCACACCCAGTGACGCTCAGGGGTTACTCCTGGCTATATGCTCAGAAATCACTCCTGGCTTGGGGGACCATATGGAATGCTGGGGGATCGAGTTGCGGTCTGTCCTAGATTATTGCATGCAAAGCAAATGCCCTACCGTTTGTGCCACTGCTCTGGCCCCTCTATGCTCCACTTTTATTTTGCTTTTTAGTGTTGGATATCAATCTGGACTTTGGATGTGCAAAGCAAGCACTCTACCACTAAGCTATATTCCAGTCCCTCTTTGTTTTGTGTGATTTTTAATTGCTGAGTCCAAAGGATATAGTCTACAGTGTCCATATGAGATATTTGATGATTATTGAATGGATTGTGGTTAAAATATTGAATGGTGGTTTCCACTTCTCATACTCTAGGAACTCCTTTAAGATTCCATTATTAAATAATTTTAAAAAAAGAATTTCATTATTATGATGAGATACTAAAATGAATATTGTAATGGATACCTGATCTTCTAATCTCTTCAGCAACAGTTCTCTAATTATTCTAATGATAAGCCCCTCTTTCCATGCTAGAGCAATAGAGTTGCTGGTAGGATCCTTACTTTGCACACAGTTAATCTGGATTTAGCTGTGGTATCTCTTATGGTCCCCCAAGCACAGCCAGATGTGATACTTCAATACAGAGCCAGGAGTAAGCCCTGCGCATCACTGAGTGTTCCCCTAACCCCCCAAAATCTTCTTTTCATTTAGGGACCAACTCAATGTAGAATCTCCTTTCTCTTTGGATGAAGCAGGTGCTATGTGAACAAAACCTGTTCTATGAGAAAAATTATATCATCTAGCCCCTGCCATATAGTCCCATATACAATTTGGACAATAATTCAAAGAAATCAATCAAGTCTATGAATTTTATGCTGGAGGAAATATTCTCTTTATCTGCTGAAGTTAGTAAGAATGACTTTGATATGACCTCTGCCATTTTTCTATTCCTTATTGTAAACCAATCAGAGGCAAGACAACATAGAAATGAGAGATATGTTGTCTTATCATTAGCTTGTTACTGATGGCATGTCCAGTGAGTGAAAAGGCTAACCAGGTAGCATTTCTCAAGGTAGCTACAATTCAATCCAGTACCTCACTCCTGGCTGGCTCACCGCAAACATATTGATGGGGTATATGCCGAGGGAGGTCAAGACTTGCCAAAGTTTTCTTGAGCCCCTCAGGTCCTAACAGCCTCCCTAAAGCTGCAGACAATCTGAAAACAAGAGCATACTTGTCCTTTACAACCTGGATTTAATCTCAGTGACCCAGATTTTCAGTATCTGTTGTCCCAGGAGAGCATAAGTACCTGATCAACTGATTTGTACAACTGCCACTAACAGTAATGTAAGGGTCAGAGCAATAGCACAGCAGGTAAGGAACATTTCCTTGTATGTGGCTGACTCAGGTTTAATCCCTAGCATCCGTAGGATCCCTGAGCCCCACCAGGAGTAACTTCCGAGTGCAAAACCAGGAGTGATTTCTTGGTGCAGAGTCATAAATAACCCCTGAGCATTGTTGGATGTGGCCCCAACAGAAAGCAGTAACTCTATAATGCAAAAAAAAAAATTATAAACTAAAGTTATTGAGAGAAAAGCAGCAGGCATTTTTGAGCCTTGGAAACATAGGAAGTTGGTACTTTGGAAACCATGTTGTCTTTGTAAACCAAATTTTGGGTTTATTGAATTCATTGAGCTAAAGAAAAAGCAGGATCCATCTAGCATTTATTATTCTTTTCACTAGTTGCCACACTCATTCAAAATAGGGCTGTAAACGCCTCTGGCATAATATTTCCACGATGACTATACCTCTCTCTGATGACAACCAAATCTCTAATTACAGGGTGTAGCTACTGGAAGGCATGAGTCAACCCAATTCCACAATGAACACCATCTATGCTAGATTAACAAATCAGTGTTGAGCAACAGGTGATCAAGGAATCATTGAGATTTGAAAAACGACATATATTCAATGTTAAGCAGCACAGCCAGTTAAAAGTAGAATATGGGGCTAGAGAGATAGTACAAATGTTAAAGTGTTTGTATTACATATGACTGGTCCTTGTTCAATCCCGTAACTGCATATGGTCCCCTGAGCACAAAGCCAGAAATAAGCCCTGAGTGTTGCTGGGTGTGGTTCAAAACCAAACCAAACCAACAAACAACAAACTATGTTTAAAAAAAAATTTTTTTTTTTTTTGGTTTTTGGGTCACACCTGGCAGTGCTCAGGGGTTACTCCTGGCTCTATGCTCAGAAATCGCTCCTGGCAGGCTCGGGGGTCCATATGGGATGCCAGGATTCAACCACCGTCCTTCTGCATGCAAAGCAAATGCCTTACCTCCATGCTATCTTTCCAGCCTCCCAATAAACTATGTTTTGTTTTGTTTTGGTTTGGTTTTTGGTTTTTGGGCCACACCCGGCATTGCTCAGGGGTTACTCCTGGCTGTCTGCTTAGAAATAGCTCCTGGCAGGCCTTGGGGACCATATGGGACACCAGGATTCGAATCAACCACCTTTGGTCCTGGATCGGCTGCTTGCAAGGCAAATGCTGCTATGCTATCTCTCCAGGCCCAATAAATTATGTTTTAAAAGCAAAACTAGGAAAAAAAAATCCTGAATACTCTTGACATTCATGTCCAACAAGGGTGACTTTTTTTTTCTTAAAGGAGCCAATTGTAATATAGAAAACCAATATGCTGGTGACATATCTTAGACACAATGATTTTAAAAAATGAGATTAGGGCATTTGCCTTGCATGTGGCTGATAATGGGTTTGATCCCTGGCATCCCATATAATCCCCAAGCCTGCTAGGAGTGATTTCTGAATGCAGAACCAGAAGTAACCCCTGAGTGCCACTGGGTGTGGCCCCCCAAAAAAGCACCAAAAAATGAGATAAAGAGCACACGAATTTGATTTTTATAAGGCTTCCCTAAACTTTATGCTTCCTGCTTACAGAAAATGGCTATTGGACAAGCACAGTTTCCTGAGAGTTTCTTTAGAGCTGCTAACTGTTTCACATACGAAGGAATTGAAGCAATTTTAGGAATAACCATGGAGTACACTCTATAGCATTGCTGTGGACTCTTAGGCACATTTAATGCTTTTATAGCTGCTTTGTCTTCTGATTATATTCCAGTTGTAGTAAAGAGATGACACAGTGGAGCTCTGTAAAGATTCATCTGAAAGTATAGGGGGGAGTTTACTAGTCTGGGGGGGGCTGGGCTGGAGAGATAGCATGGAGGTAGGCGCCATTTGCCTTACATGCAGAAGGACGGTGGTTCGAATCCCGACATCCCACATGGTCCCACTGAGCCTGCCGAAGCGATTTCTGAGAATAGGAGCCCAGGAGTAGCCCCTGAGGTGGTGCTGGGTGTGACCCCGCAAAAAACAAACAAACAAACAATAAAAATAATTACTAGTCTGGGCCTTGGCACTGGCCTGACATGCCGTGTCTTGGGGGTCTAATCCTGAACACCTGGAAGCCCTGCTAAGTTTGATTTCAGAGCACAAAGAAAGTAATAAGCCCTGAGTACTGCTGGGTGCGGCCCAAACAAAACATAGCAAGAAATTACCTATTTCAAGTTAGGACAAAGGAATTGAATTTTCACACACATCCCTGCTTTATTTATAGTTGACAGTGTGAGGGGGGAAGTGGGGAGAGATTTGGAGGAAATTCACACCTAACAGCGTGCAGGGCTTATTCCTGGCTCTGTTTTTGGGATCTTTCCTAAAGTGTTTGGAATACCCTTTGTGGTGCCAGGGACTGAACTAAGGTTGTCTGCATTCAAGGCAAGCACCTTAAGTCTTCTCCAGCCCCATTTTTGATGATTTAAATATATTTAAATTAGACCATTTGATAAATTTGGCATTAATTTGATCATGACATACATAGTCATGATCAAATCACCAACATGATCAGAGTGATTAGATTATTAAAGACCTACCTAATTACCTTTGTGTATATGCTGACAAGACTTCAGAGCTAGTCTTAGCAAATTCAAAATATGTATGTAATACAATATTATTAACTGTAGTTCCAAATTGTACATCAGCTCTCCCTAACTTACTCATCTTGCTGAGGGGAAGTGAATCATTGTCTGATATCTTTCTTTCTTTTCCTGCCCTGCTTTTAGCAACAACTATAGGGGCCCTCATCTTACAGAATTTCTAAAGAAAAACTAAATTTGAGAAAGAAAAAATTTTCCTTAACTCACAGGCAGGTCTAAGCAATATATAGACCAATGTATTTGGGGGGGGGGGCAGGAAACGTGAATTTAAAGAGTAGGGTATGTTTTGTTTTGTTTTTTGGTTTTTGGGCCACACCCGTTTGACGCTCAGGGGTTACTCCTGGCTATGTGCTCAGAAATCGCCCCTGGCTTGGGGGGACCATATGGGACGCGGGGGGATCGAACCGCGGTCCTTCCTTGGCTAGCGCTTGCAAGGCAGACACCTTACCTCAGCACCTACCCGGCCCCTTGTTTTGTTTTTTATTTTTGTTTTTGGGTTACACCTGGCAGTGCTTAGGAGTTACTCCTGGCTCTGCACTCAGAAGTCGCTCCTGGCAGGCTTGGTGGACCATGTGGGATGTCGGAATTCGAACCGGGGTCTGTCCTGTGTTGGTTGAGTACAATGCAAACACCTTATTGCTGTGCTATCATTACGGCCCCAGTTGTTTTATTTTTAATTGTTCAGAGATTTTTGATTTGTTTGAAGGGCATTGTGAAACATTTATTGCAGGATATAAAATATATGCAAAGGGATGTAAATTTTTATTTATAATCACTTGAATTTTATATTCTTTATATTTATTTGCTTCAAAAAGGATTTCTTCTTCCAAATCATAATATTGCTTGCCACGAAGAACTCTGTATTGATGTTTTTTGTCACACTAAGGTCACACAAAATATATTTTTTTCATCAGGCATCTAAGATACTTCTCTAGAACAATGATCTTCAATGACTGATGCTGGTCAGCAGGTGTAGAAAGGTTGAAAAACACTGGTCTGGGCTTTGGCTATAATGACCAGACTGAACCAGTGTGCAGACAGATTGCTGGTCCTTCGGTGTAAAAAAGGCACAATGATGCTAAAACTGATTTGGGAGAATAAAAATGCCAATAATTAAAGAAAAAATATTCATTGTGATTATGAATACTGTAAATCACAGTGCCTAAAATAAAAATGTTCAAGTATTTTAAAAATAAGTAAATAGGGGGCGCGGAGAGATAGCACAGCGGCGGTTGGTTGGTTCGAATCCCGGTGTCCCATATGGTCCCCCATGCCTGCCAGGAGCTATTTCTGAGCAGACAGCCAGGAGTAACCCCTGAGCACCGCTGGGTGTGGCCCAAAAACCAAAAAAAAAAAAAAAAAAAAAAAGTAAATAGGGCCTGGAGAGATAGCACAGCAGCGTTTGCCTTGCAAGCAGCCGATCCAGGACCAAAGGTGGTTGGTTCGAATCCCGGTGTCCCATATGATCCCCCGTGCCTGCCAGGAGCTATTTCTGAGCAGACAGCCAGGAGTAACCCCTGAGCAACGCTGGGTGTGGCCAAAAAAAAAAAAAAAAGAAAAAGAAAAAGAAAAATAAGTAAATAGTGAGTAGCCACATCCACATCCCTACCATGTAAGCAACAGCCCAGCTTCACAGCTTCACTGCTAATCTCCAGTAATATGAAAGCTATATGGTTAAGACTTAAGGATTGAGAGGTCTTTAAATGAAAAATTCTGGGGCACTCTCAAGAGAGGGGAAGACAGAGTTCCTGCCCTGCCATTCCTTCCCCTACTGCTGGGAAGCCCCAGTAGCCATACCCACATGCCATAGCCATCACCAGGTAAGCAATGGCCCAGCCTCACCACTAATCTAGGAAGAGATACAAGCCAAGCCACTGGAACTCATTAGTTCAGTTTTACAGATCCTGGAATTCCTGGTGCACATGGCAGCCATGTGACACCCCAAATTCCACTAGGAGCACAGAAAATTAGATGGGAAAGTAGAATAAAAGACAACTTAGAACACTAAATATAAACAGGAACATAAAAGGCTCAACTAGCTAACAAATAGTTCTATAAACCCTCAGACAATGGCTTTAACTACCTTATTGTGAGATAGTACAATTTCCACAAATTTTCTTTTACTGAGTAATTTTTTGGATAATGCCCTTAGCCATTCTGTTTTAATAAGCAAAATAAAATAAATTATTGTGTGCCTGCTAATGGGGCAGGCATAGAGGTGGGGTGGAAAACTGCAGACATTGATGGATGGAAGGTCACACTGGTGGTAGGATTGGGCGAAACATTGGATAAAACAGCTGCATTATGAACAACTTTGTACATCGCAGTGTTTAAATAAAGTTTAAAAAAGTAAGAAAAGGGCAGGACAATTCTCATAAAAATAAATAAATAGCAAGACATTTATGCAGGAAAGTGGACACATGGGTGGAGGTATGGTTTTTGTAAACCGTAAAGTCCAAAAATTTTAAAAAGAAAGAAAGAAAGAAAGAAAGAAAGAAAGAAAGAAAGAAAGAAAGAAAGAAAGAAAGAAAGAAAGAAAGAAAGAAAGAAAGAAAGAAAAAGAAAAAGAAAAAGAAAGAAGAAAGAAAGAGAGAGGAAAGAAAAGAAAGAAAGAAAGAAAGAAAGAAAAGAAGAAGAGAAGAAGGAAGGAAGGAAGGAAGGAAGGAAGGAAGGAAGGAAGGAAGGAAGGAAGGAAGGAAGGAAGGGAGGAAGGGAGGAAGGGAGGGAGGGAGGGAGGAAGAAGGAAGGAAGGAGGAAGGAAGGAAGGAAGGAAATAAGGAGAATGAAAGAATCTATTAAATACTTTTTTAAAATTCACTATTTTTAAATTGGGAAGTTACAGAAGTTTATCCTGGCTCTAAAGGTCCTCAAACTACGGCCCACTGAGGACATTTATCCAGCCACCAGCCCACTGAGCTGGCTGCTGCCTGTCATTTTATTTTATTTTTTACAGAAGGACAATCATCCTTAGAATTTTTTAGTTGAGTCTGCTTGAAATCATTGATTCTAATCTTTTATTTGGGGGGGCTCTTTTAGTTATTAAATTTTTATTGCTTTCTTTAAACACCATGGTTACAAGGCTGCTTATAATATAGTTGGCTTTTTTAAATTTATAAAGTTGTTTATGATTGAATTTCAGTCAACACCTTTCACCAGTGCACAATTCCCACCACCAGTGTCACATTTCCCTCCTGCCTCCCCCTTCTGGCAGACATTACTATTCTATTTCTTCTCTTCTGACAAAACCCTGGAAAATAGAATCCAATGCTTCATCAGGAAGGTCATACACCATGATCAAGTAGGTTTCATTCCAGGAATGCAAGGATGGTTTAACATACATAAAAATCAACATAATACACCATATCAACAAAAAGAAAAAGAGCCATATAGTCATATTAATAGATGCAGAGAAAGCATGTGATAAGGTCCAACACTCATTCTTTTTTTTAATGATTTTTATTGTGACCCAAGTGAATTACAAATCTTTTGTAGTAATATTTAAGGTACATAGTGACAATGAGTCAGGGACATTCCCACCACCAGTGTTGTCCTCCACCTATCATGCATCCCATATCTCTCTCCTTTGCCTCCCAGACTACTAGAATCACTGGTCCCCTCTGTGTATAGCTTGTTGTAAATTGGGTATCGATTCTGTTGTCATTGACTTTGGGTTTGGTGTTTAAGTCTGATCATTTTTTATTTCTACTCAATGTTCATACAACTGTCCTGGTACCATCCTTTTTTTCTTCTCCCTCAATTTATGAGGCAGAACATGATGATTCAAGTTATGTGCTTCTGTTTGAAGAAAAAGAAAGAAAAGAAAAAAAGTAAAAAAAAAAAAAAAACAAACAGGGAGGAGGGCTGGAGAATAGCATGGAGGTAGGGCATTTGCCTTACATGCAAAAGGACGGCGGTTCGGATTCCAGCATCCCATATGGTCCCCTGAGCCTGCCAGGAGCGATTTCTGAGTGTAGAGCCAGGATTAATCCCTGAGCACTGCCGGGTGTGATCCAAAAACAAACAAACAAACAAAAATTACCTCCCCCCCAAAAAACAGGGAGGAGTCCATCTAGAGATTATAAATATCAATTTAAAAGAAGGAAGGAAAAGAAGAAGAAAAACATAACAAAACAACAACAAAATCAAAAACCAGCAACTACAAAAAAGCACCATAGCAACAAAGATAACAACCAAATAATAACCATGAGAACAAAAAAAAAAAAAAAAAAAAAAAAAAAGAAGGAGAGCTGATGTGGCAAGATTTTGTGCCTTTTTTTTTTTTTTTTTGCATAGGCACAGTAAGTATTGGGAAAATTAGAAAGGGAATTTCCTTGGCCTAAGGGATACATGGTTTCAACACCCTTGAAGCATACTGTCATGGAAATAACTACAGGCTCCGTACATGCTCATTTTCACAACCAAGGTCTTTAATGATGCCAGGAAACTTTCTGCTCAGTTGTGGATAAAATCAGGCCTCTGTAACTAGAAATCTTGGTGTTTACACAGGTCATAGGATGAACCCTAGGATAGAGTGTTTCTTTATGGTTCTAGAAGTTCTGTTCCATCATTGTTGTTGTAATCAGTCTTC
The DNA here is from genome assembly GCF_024139225.1 of Suncus etruscus. NCBI lineage: Eukaryota > Metazoa > Chordata > Mammalia > Eulipotyphla > Soricidae > Suncus > Suncus etruscus. The sequence goes on along the minus strand of NC_064862.1, from coordinate 52,282,722 downwards.
TGTAATTGGTGATCATGTTTTTTGCACAGATCCTAGGACAAAGCCTAGGATAGAGTCTTTCATTATGTTTCTAGAAGTTCTGCTCAGTCGCAGTTGTCAAAGTCAGACCTCTGGAATTAGAGGTCTTGTTTATTGTACAGATCCTAGACAGAACCCTAGGCTAGGATCTTTCTTATTAGTCCTAGGATAAATTCTGCCCAGTCATGGTTGTCAAAGTCAGTCTTCTGTAGTTAGTGATCTTGGGTTTTATACAGATCAAAGAATGATGCCAACACCCATTCTTGATTAAAACGCATCAAGATGGGAATGGAAGGAACTTTTCTCAATATTGTCAAGGCATTGACCACAAGTCAATAGCAAATATTATTCTCAATGGAGATAAACTAAATGCTTTTCCTCTAAAATCTGGTACAAGACAAGGCTGCCCTCTCTCACCACTCTTATTCAACATAGTACTAGAAGTTCTTGCCATAGTGCAGGGGTCCTTAAACTATGGTCCGTGGAAGACATTTATCTGGCCCGCTGGCCCACCAGGCCTGCTGCCGCCTGTCATTTTTTAACAAGGACAACCATCAGTGGGAGAGGGGACTGGAAATTTTGGGAATCAATGGCTGCTCAACAGGTGGTGAGAGGATTCGAAAATCACAGCCGGACTACAACTACCCAGAATTCAGAGGAATCATTTGGGAGGGCTGCCAGTGCAGTGGCTTGTGGGCAGCAAGGTTGGAGAGCAGGAGAGTGAGTACGGGAGACAGAGATGCAGAGCAGAGGCAGCTTGGAGGAAGTAGGCAGCATTATTAAAGAGGTGAGTCCCATGGTCACTACCAGAAGGAATAGAAGGAATTGTAGATGAAGAAGAAGAAGAAGAAGAAGAAGAAGAAGAAGAAGAAGAAGAAGAAGAAGAAGAAGAAGAAGAAGAAGAAGAAGAAGAAGAAAAGAAGAAGAAGAAGAAGAAGAAGAAGAAGAAGAAAAGAAGAAGAAGAAGAAGAAGAAGAAGAAAAGAAGAAGAAGAAGAAGAAGAAGAAGAAGAAGAAGAAGAAGAAGAAGAAGAAGAAGAAGAAGAAATGTAGTTAAGGGTGAAAAGAAGGAAACATTGAAAGATGGACAGAAGGAAAAGTAGAAAGGAGGAAAGAAGTTATGGTGTGAATAAAGAAAGAAGTAAGGTGGAACAGGAGGAAAGGGGGAAAAGCAGTAAAGGAGGAAAGGTAGAAAGGAGGAGAGAAGAAAAGATGTTAAGCTGGATGGGTGATTACAGAGTGATCTCTGATCTCTGGATGGGCTGCCTGCTGTTTTCCCTTGCTGGTCAGTGACAAACAGCCTAATTTTATTTCAAATGCTTTGATATGTGATTGCATTTCACAGATGAGCTTCCCCTTCAAAGCGTTTGAAGTAAAATTAGGCCTCCTCATCAAACAAGTGGAGGAAAACTTCTGCCATCTCCCCACAACTCAAAATCTGTTAGCAGAAAAACCATTGGTTGCATTCCCAAACAAGACACGTGTGGATTCACTGGAAATATTGCAAAAAGAGTTCCAAATTAGATTTAAAGAGCTTCATCTCCACGAACAGGTTATACAGCTTTTCCATACCCATTTTCTTTTTTTCTTTTTTTGTGGTTTTTGGGTCACACCTGGCAGTGCTCAGGGGTTACTCCTGGCTCCATGCTCAGAAATTGCTCCTGGCAGGCACGGGAGACCATATGGGATGCCGGGGTTCGAACCGATGTCCTTCTGCATGAAAGGCAAATGCCTTACCTCCATGCTATCTCTCCAGTCCCCCACCCCCCATTTTCTATTGACATTGAAAATGTGGATACAGGGCCAGAGAGATAGCACAGTGGTGGAGCGTTTGCTTTGCATGCAGTCCATCGAGGATGGACGGTGGTTTGAATCCTAGTATCCCAAATGGTCCCCTGTGCCTGCCAGGGGCAATTTCTGAGCTCAGAGCCAGGAGTGACCCCTGTGTGCCAAAGGCCAAAAAGAAAAACAACAAACAAACAACAAAAGAAAATATGAATACAATTTACCAAATAGAACTGGCTGAATTGCAGAATTGTAACTCTCTGAAAGACGCATTCAAGTCAAGCAGCCTTCTTAATTTTCTTGCATCTCTCCCCTCTGAGACATATCCTCATCTCAGGAACAATGCACTCAAAAGGACAACCATCTTTGACAGCATTTATGTCTGTGAACAGACTTTTTCTAGAATGAAGCATTTGAAATCTCCCACCAGATCAAAACTAACAGATGCACACTTGCATCATTTGTTATGACTAGCAGTGACACATACTGAACATTGACCATCTCATTAGCCAAAAGCAGGCCCATAGTTCCCAATGAAATACTGGTAAGTTTGTTGATTTAATTTTACTTCATTTTAAATATTTGTTCCCATTTTGTTTCTTCACTTCAAAATAAGATATATGCAGTATGCATAGGAATTTGTTCATAATTTTTGTTTTTACTATAGTTTGGCCCTCCAAAGGTCTGAGGAACAGGGAACTGGCCCCCTGTTTAAAAAGTTTGAGGACTTCTGCTTTACACTCAGAAATTACTTCTGGCAGTGCTTGGGGGCCATATGGAATGCCAAGAATGAAATCCGGGTTAACCATATGCAAGGCAAGCACTATACTCTCACTTCCTATATTTAATTCCTAACACTGGGGATTTCATAAATCAGTGGAGAAAAGAAAGATTGCCACAAATGGTTACCAACTTAGAAAAATAGTTTAAGCCAACTTCATAATACATTTTGTAATAAATTCCAGATGAATTAAAGAATAGGTATAAAATATTAGTGGAAAAATCAGAATAGAATGGGATATGTTAAAAGGTTGCAATGTTGGGGCCAGAGAGATAGCACGGCACTAGGGCATTTGCTTGCCCACAACATATCCAGGATAGACGGTGATTCAAATCCTGGCATCCCATATGGTCCCCACCACCACCACCCCCTGCCTGCCAGGAGCGATTTTTGAGCACAGAGCAGGAGTAATCCCTGAGCGCAGCCTGGTGTGACCCAAAAACCAAAACCAAACAAACAAACGAAAAAGACTGCAATGTGATTGTTTTTTATATGGTGAAGCACTTGAAAAAATAAAATAAAGGGCCTGGGAAGTGGCCAAAGAGGAATGTGTGCCTTAGACGAGTGAGGCCCCAGTTTCTATCCCTGCCACTGCACCCTCTCCCAGCACTGCTGAGTGTGACCCTAGGAACCTCAACCCCATTGTAGTGGCTCTGAGCTACTACGCAATGTTTTTTTTGGGTCACACTGGCAGCTTTCAGGGGTTACTCCTGGCTTTACGCTCAGAAATTGCCCCTGGCAGGCACAGGGGACCATATGGGATGTCAGGATTCAAACCACCATCCTTCTGCATGCGAGGCAAACATTCTACCTCCATGCTATCTCTCCGGTTCCTGTCTTTATTTTAGAAAGAGCTTAGACAAATGGATTAAAGTACACTAGGTCTCAAAGGAGAAATATACAAATGATTATTCATAGCAGAATATCATTTTTATATACAGAAAAAAATATTAGTAATCAAAGGAACAGGCTAAAATAGTATTCATTTTTATGAGAAAGAGTAACAGGTCAAAGACACTGGTAATTTCATACATCACATAAATCTTGGTAAATCCATTACTACTAAATGTTCCTCTCTGAAAATTGTGCATCCGTGGTCTATAAATATGTCTGAGGAAATAAGACACTGCGCAAATCAAGTTATTCTGCCTAGTAAGAAGGTCTTATGCAGCTTTGGAAACAACTTTGTAAAATATAAGGAATATAGGTTATAAAAATTTGAGGTTAAAGATCAATGGGAATATTAAGAGATGGGAAACCATAGTATTTAAGGAAAAGAAAAATATCATTTGGAAGCATTTAGAGCCAATGAATTTGGAAGATTTGGGGGAAATTGAAGGGTGAAAGATATGTTTGTTCCATCTTTTTTATTTTCAGGTTTTGTTGATTTCATTGCTATAAGTTTTTTTTGGGGAGGGTAAAGCAAAATGTTTTTATTTAAATTAAGAAAGAAGTGAGGAATGAGAAAGGGAGAAGTGTGTGTTCAGGAGAGTACATGGGCTTCTCCAGAATGAAAGCAGGCATAGAAAGAGTCAAAAAAGTGAGATAAATATTCAAGGAAAAACACTGGTTTGAAGAGTAAGTTGTTAGGCACATTAAAATGTGTTTTTAAATTTCTGCTTTCCTTGAACAATTTATCACTAAATGCTGTTTTCATTTTTCTTCATCATCTATATATTATATTTACTTTTTTTTTTTTTTTGGTTTTTGGGTCACACACAGTGGTGCTCAGGGGTTACTCCTGGTTCTGTGCTCAGAAAACGCTCCTGGCAGGCAAAGGGGACCATGTGGGATGCTGGGATCTGAACCACCATTTGTCCTGGATCAGCTGCTTGCAAGGCAAACACCTTACCACTGTGCTATCTCTCCGGCCCCCATATATTTACTTCTTATGCCTAATTGTTTAATTCATTTTTACTTCAGCTTTCTATTTTGGAAAATGAAAACAATCTTACTTAACTGTGCCATTTTCTAGCTGACTCAGAAATAATTTGACAGTCTTTAGTATCCTTTATTTCTTTCTTTTTTCTTTTTCTTCTTTTCCCTATACTCCTTCCTTCTTTCTTCCCTTTCTCCTTTCCTTTCTTTGTTTCTTCTTTACTTCATTCCTTTCTCCATATCCCTTTCCTTTTTTATTTCTTTCTAATACAGTATAAGATTCACAATACAGTTGTCTTATAAATTCTCAGCAATTCTTCATAGTGTTGACTAGCCTCCAATTTCTCCTCATTCCTACCATTAATTTCTCCTGCAAATAGGCAGCCCCAAATTGTTCATTTTTCTTTTTAACAGTGAGTGATTTGTTCCAGATTTAATTTCTATTAAGGAATTGATTGAATATAGGCATCAATCTCTTTTAGCAATTTCTGAATTGGTCAATAACTCTTTTCTTTCCCTGAATATAACCTCTGTGTACGTATCCTACTATAATTTTCTCGGTCCCCAAGCCTCCCTTACCCAAACAGAAAAGATCTCCCACAGAATTGCATTAGAATAATCTACTTATGGTTTGTGTACTTGTATATATTTACAAAATATAAAACATTATAATTGCTAAAAATGGTCCCACTCAATTTCCACTTAGCTACAAGTCTTAACTACTTGTAAGAATAGGGGCTAGAGCGATAGTACAGTGGGTAGAGAGTTTGTCTTATACTCAACCAACCCTGGTTTGATGCCCAGCATCCCACATAGTTTCTCAAGCCTAATGGGAATGATCTCTGATCACAGAGCCAGGAGTAATACCTGAGTGCTGCTGAATGTAGCCCTAAAACAGAAAAAAAGAAAGAATAGATGCTGTGATGAGGTTTTGGATTCAATACTGGCAACCAGTCCCTCTGCTGCTAAATAAAAATATAAGCAGGGTAGGAACAGAGGGATGGTAAGATGGAATGATGAAAGGGAGGAAGGGAAGCACTTAATAAAAGGCTTTTCAGTTTCTGTATTATAATCAGTCACATTTTGGCCAAATGAAAGCAGCAATAGAACATCAGTAAACACAATTGAACACAGAAGGGACAGAGAGCAGCCCTACCACATGATGTCCTTCTTCATACAGCTATAATGCAGTGAGAAAAAATGAAGTTAAGAGATTTATGTATTTTTATTCTTTACTAATATTTAGAAACTGTAAGTGTACATAGCTTGGTCTTACATGACATCAATGGTCTATTTAAAACCTGAATTGCTATATCTTGAAAAAAATGTTTTTCATGATTTTTTTTTTTTTGGTTTTTGGGCCACACCCGGTAATGCTCAGGGGTTACTCCTGGCTATGCACTCAGAAGTCGCTCCTGGCTTGGGGGACCATATGGGACGCTGGGGGATCGAACCACGGTCCGTCCTAGGCTAGCACTGGCAAGGCAGACACCTTACTTCTAGCGCCACTGCACCAGCCCAACATGATTATTTTTCATAGTCCACCTTTGACTTTACCCTTCCCTATAGAACTCTGAGCTGGTTTAGTAGCTCCAATAAATCAAACTAGTATCTAATACAACTCTGATTTTAAATACCCAGATTTAATAAAGGTTAGCACTCCTCATAGAGCTGTCCTTATATCAATAACTAACAATTCCATTTTCTAGGTTTATTTTTTCAGTCCCCCAAATTTGGGTGACATTTTTCTTCTCCTACTTCAGTTCAAGATCTAAAGCACATATTGATGACTCTTCCTGCAATATGTGTCCCATTTCACTGTAGGCTTTCCAAACTATCGTTCTTTTCTACCTGGATTGTTAGGCTAGTATCCTAAACTATCTTGCTTCTTTCCATCCTCGCTGTTTATGGTCCAGAGCTAGGATGGGGAAAGTCTGGTTTGAATAAGACCTACAAAATCATGTGGTCTGGCTCTACAACATGACAGGACAGACTTAAAAGCTTCTCAGTGGTTGCCTGAAGTGTGTCTGTCTGTATTGTAAGGCCCATGAATGATGTCATTAATATGTGACTGGCCCTGGGCTGAAAAAAGTGTTCCCAAATACCTAATCACTCTTATTTTTAATTGAATTACTGTGAGATACAGAGTTAAGAAGTTGTTGATACCAAGTCACTCTTCAACTGTATAATACAATCCCAAGTGAAGTCTCATAACTGAATGAGTCAGAACATTTTTATTTTAAAATAAATTTATGATTTAGTATCAGTGAATGCTTGATTTGTATGCCTATACTTTTTTTTGTTTGTTTGTTTTTGGGCCACACCCGTTTGATGATCAGGGGTTACTCCTGGCTAAGTGCCCAGAAATTACCCCTGGCTTGGGGGGACCATATGGGACGCCGGGGGTTCGAACCTTGGTCCTTCCTTGGCTAGCGCTTGCAAGGCAGACACCTTACCTCTAGCGCCACCTCGCCGGCCCCTGTATGCCTATACTTTTTATGTATATGGGGGTCTCATAAAAATTTCTTGGGTGAAAGGGATCCCAAGTAAAAAATATGTAAGAAGCCCTGATATTAAAAAGTAGCACACAAAAGTCCATGGTTTTTCTATATACAAATAATGAAAGAAAAAAGATATATTAGAAAATAATTCCATTCACGATAATGCTTCAGAAAATCAAATATCCTGGAAACAACTTAACTAAAGAGGCAAAAGACCTATACAAAGGAAACTGCAAAACACTTTTTCAAGTGGTCTCAGGTGCATTGTTGGTGTTAAAAAGGGGCAGAACTAAATATCCAAGGCAAAGGAACAACAATGTACTCAAGAGACTGAAACTTTAACAATCTAAACTTAAAAAGGGCCTGTTATGCTGGCCGACTGAGGAGGGGCAGGAGGCTGTGGTATGGGACATACTTGGGGAACATTGGCAGAGGGAAGTCAACACTGGTGGTGGGATTGGCCCTGATTCATTGAATGTTTAAAACCCAACTATGAAGAACTTTGTAAATCACAATGGTTTCCATAAAATAAAATGTATATTTAAAAAATGATCAGAGGGCCGGAGAGATAGCATGGAGGTAAGGTGTTTGCCTTGCATGCAGAAGGACAGTGGTTTGAATCCCAGCATCCCATATGGTCCTCCGAGCATGCCAGGAGTGATTTCTGAGCATAGAGCCAGGAGTTACCCCTGAGTGCAGCTGGGTGTGACCCCCCCCAAAAAAAAGACCATAAAGAGGGGGCCAGAGCGATAACACAGTGGCAGGATGTTTTCCTTGCATGTGATCGACCTGGGATAGACCTAGATTTGATCCCTGGCATCCCATATGGTCCTCTGAGCCTGCCAGGAGCAATTTCTGAGTGCAGAGCCCGAAGTAACCCCTGAACACTGCTGGGTGTGGCCCCAAAACAACCAAACAAAAAATGACCAGAAATAAAGAAATAAAAAATATGAGAAAATGGAAATGCATGCCCAGTTCATGTATTGCGAGGTTTAACATCATTAAAATGGCACTATTCTCCAAAGCATCGTACAGATTCAATACAGTTCTTATAAGGAGACCCATAACATTTTTCAAAGAATAGATAAAACTCTTCCTTGGGGGCCGGGCGGTGGCGCAAGAGGTAAGGTGCCTGCCTTGCCTGCGCTAGCCTTGGACGGACCGCGGTTCGATCCCCCGGTGTCCCATATGGTCCCCCAAGCCAGGAGCGACTTCTGAGCGCATAGCCAGGAGTAACCCCTGAGCGTTACCGGGTGTGGCCCAAAAAAACAAAAAAAAAAAAAAAAAAAAAAACTCTTCCAAAATTCATATGCAACAATAAACCTCCAGGATTAGCTAAAGCAATCCTTAGGGAAAAGATAACAGGCATCAGTTTCTCAAATTTTAAACTGTACTACAAAGTGGTAGTAATTAAAATGGCATGATGTTGGAATGAATAGATCAGTGGAATAGAACTGAATATGAATATATTGAGAAGATCCCAGGTATATGATCAGGTTTTGTGTTTGTTTGTTTGCTTTTTGTTCCTTGTTTATTTCATTTATTTGGTTTTTTGATATTTTTGGCTTGTGGTCACACCTGCCGGCACTCAGGAATTACTCTTGACTCTGTGTCAGAAATTAATCCTGGAAAACTTGGGAGACTATATGGCTGTTGGGGACTGAACCTGGGTCAGTGGTGTTCAAGGCCAATGCTCTACCTGCTGTGCTATCACTACAGCCCCATTAATTTTTTATAAAGGAACAAAAAATTATGAAGTGGAGCAAGGAAAGCCTCTTCAACAAGTGGTGATGAAGAAAATGGTCAGTTATGCACAAGAAACTGAATTCAGACCTCTTTCTAATATCACGCACAAAGATCAAATCAAGATGGATTAAAGTCCTTGATATCAGACTTAAAACCATATGAAGGAAATATTGGGAGAACTCTCCATGACATTGAAGCTAAAGACATCTTCAAAGATAAAACACCACTAACTAAGCAAGTGGAAGCAAAGATAAACAAAAGGGGCTACAGTTAATTAAGAAACCTCTGCACCTTAAAAGAAATGATGATCAGAATAAAGACTTCTATTGAATGGGAAAAAATTTTCAACCTATACCCATTATAAGTGATGTTTATATCTAAGATATATAAGGTACTGGTAGAGCTTAGTAAGAAATAAATTCAACCCATCCAAAAATGGGAAGAAGAAATGAACTGAAATTTTCTTGAAGGAGAAATACAAATGGCCAAAAGGCACATAAAAACACGCCACATCATTAATCATCATGGAGATGCAAATCAAAACAAGTGAGATATCATCTCACCCCATAAAGATTAGCACACATTAAGAACAACCAGTGCTGGCACAGATACAGAGACAAGAACTCTTAATTGGGAATGTTGACTGGGCCAGCCTTTTTTTGAAATATGGACTTTCCTAAAAAAAATATAATTGAACTTCCATTCAACCCAGCAATACTCCTCCTGGAAATATACCCTACGGACCCAAAAATACCACTCAGAAAAGGCATCCACATTACTTTATTTATCATAACATTATTCACAATAACCAGAATCTGGAAACAACCCTAGTTCCCAAGAATAGATGAATGTATAAAGAAACGGTGGTACATCTACACAATGGTATACTATGCAGCTATTAGGAAAAAAGAAGTCATGGCATTTATTTATATATAGATAGACATGGAGAATATCATGCTGAGTGAGATGAGTCCAAGGGAGGACAGACATAGAATGATCACTCTCATTGTGGGCAATTAAAAATACCCATAGTATGGGAATATCTCATATGTTTATCAGAGAGGGAGTGATTGAGGAGACCTACAAATTAACAGGCCATCTTCTAAATGGAGGAAAAGACCATGGAGCAAGAGAGAAGGTAGAATTAAAGCCACTATAAAAAATAAAGTGTCCACTGAAGAGAGAGAAACAGGTGCTTTGCCCTGAAGCCAGTAACTTTCTTTTTTTTTGAATTTTTTAATATAATTTTTATTTTGATCATAGTGGCTTACATATTGTTGACAATAATATTTTAGTTACATATTAACATATCAGGGGGATTCCCATCACCGAATTATCTTCCCTACACCTCCGTTCCCATCCTACCTCTCATATCCTCCTCCCTCACCCCCGGGGCTGCTAGAATACGTGGTCATACGTGGTCCCTTCTGAGCCTAGCTTACTCTTAGTGGTCCTACACCTGTTTTGGTCTTGGTACCTCCCTTGTTTCCTCCTCTAACTGGGAGGCGGTACTAGATAGTTCCAGTTATGTGGTTTTGTTTGAAGAAGAGAAAAGTGATAAACTGGGGTAAAAATCAAATACGTCGGAAATGGGCGGAGTCCTTCTAGAGGCTCTCATCATCGGTTTGAGAGACGAAGGGGAAAAAGAAGGTGAAACACCTCAACAGTACAAAAAGAAGTGTCAAATAAAATATCCAGTGAGCACTCCAACAAAAAAGGTAAGCACCACATAAAAGCCATGGTCTTGAGATAAAAAACATGGTATAGCACCTAAAGAAAAAGAAAAGAAGAAAATAAATAAATAAATAAATATAAATGGAGACAACTTGAGTAACCACACCAAAACGAAGAAATTAACAAAACCTAGATAGATATTAAAAAAAAATTGTTTTGTGCTTTTTTTTTTCTTTTCCCTCCTGCACAGGCACAGTAAATATCGGGGTCATTCGAAAAGGAATTCCCTTGGCCTAAGAGATACGGGGTTTCTCCACCTTGGAGTATATTGTCATGGGATTAACTATAGACTCCGTTCAGGTTCATTTACTCTCCCCTTGGTGCTTTCGTGGTGTTTGGAAGACTTCTGCTTCGTCCTGGGTTTGAGCTACGACCTGCACAACAACCATGATCTCCAGTTCCAAAGGTCTGTCTGAGACAATTGCAATGGAATGGGTCTTCTGGAAACACAACGAAAGACACTATCATAGGCTCCATCCTAAGATCAGCGCAAAGACCAAGAACACCAAACACAGAAGACGGATTAAAATGACACTGAGGGAACAGAACTTCTAGAACCATAAAGAAAAGTTTCATCATAAGTTCCACCCCTTGACCTGTGCAGGTACCGAGATCTCTAGATACAGAGATCTGATCTTATCACCCAGGATGAAGCCAGTAACTTTCTTTGAACTTGTTTTTCATTGAGGCATCACTGATTTACAAGAGTGTAAATGTTCACTTGATTTAGGGACACAGTTTATGATGCCACACCCACTGCCAAAGTGCCACTATCTCTCCAACACAGGCCACTGGGCCTTTTCAAACCACCACTCCCACCTGGATGATCCAGAGTTCTCTAGGTCAAAGTCTAAGGGTTTGTGCCCATTGGACATTGTGATACTTCTTGTCATTTTGATTTGCATTTTCCTGATAATCCGGAGAGCGACTTTTTTCGTTTGAGGGACCTCCTAAGCAGTGCTCAGGAGGCTAGGGGAGAAGGGCTCTGCCAGTATTTTCTCTGCCGACAGTATTTTTTTGCAAGGGCCAGAGCAAGCAGTGTTGCTTGAGCACTGGCAATGCTTGAGGGGTTCCAGGGTAACACCACATGGTTCTTGGGGGCACTGTGGGATACTTGAAATGGAACTGGGATTGAGCACATGCAAAGCATGTCAGAATAATAACAGCTTTTTGCGCAATTTGAATATTATTTACTCTCTATCAATTTCCCTATTACCTACAGGAAATAGATGATTAGCCTTACAAAATCCTTAGGTTTGACATTACAATAAAAGAAAACTAAAAAGATTAGATTCTATCTGTCAACTATTGTTAGATTTTTTTTTTAAGATCTCTCACTGCTTACACAGGCACTTTACCAAAAATATCTGGGATAATTAGGATCAACTGATGAAGTGCTACAGATTCATCTGTTAGCTGGTATTTGCTATGGAGATGGTTCTGAGTGATTAAATTCTCTTTCAAGAAACTTGGAAGCTTAGAGAAATTTGGGACTGCTACTCGATAGTAGAACACTTACATGGAATACAAGAGGCCCTAACTTTGATTCCTGACTCTGCCCCCTCAAAAAATAATAAATAAAGGGAGATTTTTTTGTGTGTGTGGTTTTTGGGTCACACCCGGCAGTGCTCAGGGGTTATTCCTGGCTCCAGGCTCAAAAATTGCTCCTGGCAGGCACGGGGGACCATATGGGACGCTGGGAATTGAACCGATGACCTCCTGCATGAAAGGAAAATGCCTTACCTCCATGCTATATCTCCGGCCCTAAAGGGAGATTTTTAAGGGTATTAGTATGAATTAGAAGAACATTTCACTGCTAATTATTAAAAATTGTGAAATCCTTTTGTTTTTTGAAAAGCCACTTCTCTGTAGCCTACTTGATTTCCTCCAAGGTTCTGCAAAGAATATAATGATAAATTGTAATCTCTTATGAATAGTCCAGATATCCCTCAAACTTGGGAAGCCCTGAGTACCTAAAAAGGCCATTAAATGACAGAAAGGACATTTATGTAGCCACAGTCTAAGAATCAAGTCCTTTATAGCATCAATACTGTCTCCATTACTGCAGTTCTGTGCAAGAACTGGTAAGGAAGAGACAATAATATGTGGTTTTGTGGATTTCACAAATAAAGGAAACTGAGGTATTATTGGCTAGTTTCCTGCTTCTAAACAAGTGGGTGCATCAGGGCCACTGCAGAAAGAAAGTGCCTGTCTGCATTTTATTAATCCCAGGCTAGTTTCGATCATTCTACACTGCCAACATAATTGAGCTCCTATACTCAATGATTGAGTAATAATAGAAGATGGTCAGGGCAAAATGATGATAATGAACCAAGGTTACTATTAAAAATTGAATATAAGTCTTCTAATTCCCTGTCCATTCATCCTGTCATTAAGTTATTGGACTAAATTGGTGAATTTTATCCCAAAAAGTGGCTGTCATTGCTTCTAAAAACTAGCTATCATTCTTTTCATTCATTTTTTGTTATATATGAGCAGACTAATTCATATCTTGGCTTACTGAAGGGAAACAGATCTCTGATAGAAATTCTCTATGGACATTGTCATTTCTTCTGTCATTTAAGTACTTATGAATGTAGAAAGGGAGAGGATTAGACACTTGCCTTCCATCCTGCTGACACTTGTCCCAACACCTGAGCAGAGCCAAGGGTCACTTCTGAGCCCAGTTCTGAGAATAGTCCCTGAACATTGTTAGGTATAGTCCAACACCTAAATAATCATGTTTTTGCTTAAATAAAGTGTGGAACCAGAAAGCTGGGTATCTTGTGCTTTTCAGTATCTCAATGGTTGGCTATTCCACTGTAGCCACCTGAGGAACAATGTGACCCATTCCAGACTCAAAGAATATAGGCCACAGAAGAAAGGAGAAAATCAAAGAAAGGGAGAGGAGTCTTTTATTTTTTTGCTAAACATGTAATACTTGTTTTGCTTAAACTTGTAACTTCAGGCTCAAGTGAGAAATTGAGAAGTATTTTACCTCGTGAAAGAATCTAAGGATTGAGCACATATAAGAATTGACACAGGATTCTATTTTGTTTATCACAAGGGCGTGAACATTGTACCCTGCTGGAGAGATATGAGGTTCGTCTTTCCTAACACTGATCTCTTCATGTCCATTCAAACTTTAGCCAGGTAGGGGGCAAATGAACAAAGATTTTACTTTTTCATAATTCTTTTCTTAGTTTTTTTATTTAAGCAACCAACTCTCAGATAGTCAGCTTTCACATAACATTTCTGTTTTAATCTGACTTTCTGTGGTATCACAGGCTTTACATGTAGTGACCTGTCTTCTTGCTTTTTTAATTTAGCCACTGTAAAATGGTAAAGTTATTTATGATTAGGTTTCAAACATACAGTGTTTCAACACTGGTTCCTATACCAATATCCACTTCCCTTCACCAGTGTCCCCTCAATCCCATTTGCCTCCCACTCATTAGTTTGCATTTACAAGGAGTGCTTTTTTTGGTTGTTGCATTTGCATTATGGTTTTCAGTATCATTGCTGGGAGGGTTTTATGCATCACACTTAATCATCTTTTAGCATCACCACCTCCTCCTCCCAGTTGAATGCTTCCCTCCACCATAGTCATTGCCCCTTCTTCCCTGCCCTATTTCCAGTCCCTCAAGTGTCATGCTTCCTATGGAAACCCAGTTCTCATGGTCTTTGTTTTCATTGTCTTTGGGTATTTGTTCCTCTACCACCATGTTTCTTTCTATCCTGTATTGAGATTGTTCATTCTGTATGGGTTTCTCTCCCTCTGATTAACTTCACCTAACATGATACTCTTCAGTTCGCTCCATGAAGCAGCAGATTTCATGAATTTATCTTTTCTTTTGGATGAGTAATATTTCATCAAGTATAGTAATCATAATTTCTCTATCCAGCCATCTCTTCTAGGACACTTGGGTTGTTTCCAGATTTTTGGCTGTTGTGGATATTGTCTTCTTTTACACCTTTACAATAAGCCAGAGAGAAGAGTATTATCTTGCAAACAAGAAGCTGAACTTCAATGTCTTTGCCAAGGTCACACAGATTGTGTAATATTTAGACCAGGGTTAAGTATCTAGTTCTCCAAAACCACTTCCAGTATTGCTCCCACTATATTACAGAAGCCTAAGGCAATTGTTAATTTTTATTTCTGGTAAAAAAAATATCTAGATAAACTAAATGATTTACTTGCTTTTTTTTTGAAAAAGAAGAGCAGGAATATTTCTTTAAGAACTATGCTTTTCCCAGTATATGTCTTATACTTTAGACATCAGAATGAATGTTTTTGTTGCAGCAAAGTAGAACTGTATTTCCTCAAAAGTGCACATACAAGGTTCTGTGAGTCAAACTGTGGTTTTAGGGAGAGTCCTGCAGTGAGAAGTATGGGCTGATTTACTATAAATAAACCTATCCTCGGGCCGGGAGAGATAGCACAGCAGCGGCGTTTGCCTTGCAAGCAGCCCATCCAGGATCAAAGGTGGTTGGTTTGAATCCCATATGGTCCCCCTGTGCCTGCCAGGAGCTATTTCTGAGCAGACAGCCAGGAGTAACCCCTGAGCACCGCCGGGTGTGGCCCAAACCCCCCCCCAAAAAAAAGAAAAAAAGAAACAAAACAAAAAAACCTATCCTTTGTAAGAACAAAGCATAGAACACAGGAGAATAATTTGAACTACAAACTTTTGTTAGTGTAGGCTTTGATAGGTGCTAAAGAGCCTATAAATTGTGGAAATAAAAAAATGTGGAAACACAGGCAGGTGGGGAAAGTGGGAGGGAGGGAAATTGGGGACTTTTGTGGCAGGAAATGTGTACTGGTGAAGGGTGGTGTACATCTTATGACTAAAACTCAGCCATGAACAACCGTGGTATTAAATAAAATAATTATATTAAAAATAAAATCCATTGAATTATATTTTGTATATTCCATTTGGAATAGAAGAGAAACATTTCATAACTGTTTCTACTAAAATATCTGCCATTAAAAATATAACAAAATGTGGAAACAAAAAAATATTAGTTTCAATTTACTTGCTGCTTAAATAAGGTGTAATTACTTTGCTCACTACTATGTCACAAGTTCTTAAACGGAATATAGATCCTAACTTAACCTTTCTCCAAAGGGTGATTTTATAAATTCATCAAAGTTGTTAAGGTTTAGTTCCTTTGGGATTATATCTATAGATTAAAGCACTCTTTTATTACCAATATTTTAGTAACTGGGTATTCCCCATTATGCTCCAGCCCTAAGCTAGGTGCACAGAAAAGATCAAAATTATTTAAAACAGAGAAGGAAAGAAATCAAGTCTGGATCTGGGAAACCCAGACTCAACAACACTGAAAACAGGAGATCAAAGTTGTAACCATGGAACTTTGTTATGTGTCTTATCAGTCTGAGTGTGGGGCGAGGATGATAGAGTCTTGAAGCATAGGTGATGGGAGTTGAAACTGGTGGTGGGATAGGTGCCGAACTATAATATGCCTAAATCTCAACTATCAATAATTTTTAAATCATGGTTCTTTAAATTAAAAACCTTAAAAATAATTAAGAATTCCATGAAGGCTTTAAAAAATTGTTCAATAAAAATTAAGGAGTGAAGGAAAAAACTAAAAGTCATAGACATGGCATTTATCTAAATCAGGGGTCCTCAAACTTTTTAAACAGGGGGCCAGTTCACTGTCCTTCAGACTGTTGGAGGGCCAGATTATAGTAAAAACAAAAATTATGAACAAATTTCTATGCACACTGCATATATCTTATTTAGAAGTGAAGAAACAAAATGGGAATAAATACAATATGTGGCCCGTGGGCCATAGTTTGAAGACCCCTGATCTAAATGGTACCTGCTCTTTAGTGTACTGAAACATACCAAGAAAATGAATGTATCAAAAATATTTAAATACACATGAAATTGGACCAGGAAATGGCTCAAAGACTAGGAACACATAATTTGCATGTAGAAGCCCAGGTTTGATCCCTAAAACAACCTGGAGTGACTCCAGATAACCTCGTGGGAGTAGCCCCAAGTACCCCCAGATTTGCCCCCCCAAGTTTCTCCAGAAACTTATTCCAAATTTCCATTTCATTATTATTTTTGTGGTGTCAGGGATCAAACCAGGACCTCAAATATGCAGAGTGTATGCTTTTACCACTGAACCTGGCCCCAAATTTCCTTCTCATGTTATCATGACCTTACCTGCTATGATTCAGAGATTGCTTTTTGTTTCTTTGCTTTCTTTTGGGGGTCACACCAGATGCTACTCATGAGCTTCTACTACTCAGGGTCACTCCTATCAGTGCCTGGGGACCATGTAGTATGGGGGATTGAACCCAGGCCTCCAGCATGCAAAGCATATACCCAGCCTCTTGAACTTTCTCCCTGGACCTTAAAGTGATTATTTTTGACTCAAAGCGTCTGTGGAATTTCCTTTAAGGTATCAGTTATGTTCTGGAATGTTCCACATAGGCAGGCAAATTGAGCATGTGAACTCAGAGATGATCTTCAATTCATAAACTGAGGCCATGATTTACCAGCCAGGAAACCTTTATTAACTTATTTCTCAATGTCATTTTTTTTTTCCTCACTTAAAAAATGAGACCAGTTTAGTATTTTCTTCATAGGGCTATGGTGAAGATTAAACAAGGTAACCTATCATGTTTCATATTGCACAACTCTTTGCTTTTTGCTAGTTCACAAAAGGATCACACTCACCATTTCTTTCAGAAAAATTTAGAAAAATCCTTTGAAACCTAGGCAAAATTAACCTTCCTGTGACCTTGTTGAAGGGTATGTTTCCATATGCTACTGCCATATGGTCCCTTTCCAAACAATTCCCAATTGCTTGCCCATGATAAATCAGGCCCCTGAAGGTCAATACAATGCAGTCATGCACAGATTGGGCTTAGCTGTGAATGCTGGACTATGGAACGTCTCTAAGAAGCAGCAATGGAAGGGTGTGGTAGAGTAAGCTAGATAAGCATGAGTCATATGGACCTCAATTTGACTCAGCTCCAAACATAGTACTTAGCCTCTTTCCAAGAGTTCTTGGTTATGTGCCTTGCAGAAATTATATAAACTCTAGGTCCATTATTTTTCTCAACTGAAAATTTAGGAAAATATTGTTCACTAAGTCGTGTTTTATTTTTCTATGAATACAGTAAAGGTTCAGAGAAGGGGTCCAGGAAACTCTTTGAGAGCTGTGGTCAGCACTAAGAGGTTATTTCTCTTTTTCTTTGCCAGAGTTTTCACAGCACTGTTAGTGAACAACACAGCCCCTCAGCAAAATGACATTATGTCCATGAGTCTATCACAAGAGTGCTCAGTGGGCGGAAAACTGGATGAAATTAGAGCTGATCCATGCTTTCTCCTCCAAGATATGCAGAAAGGGCCTTTCTTTGATCATTCTAAGGTGTTCCATTCTTCAATGCTATTTTCTACCTACCTACCTACCTACCTACCTACCTACCTACCTACCAACCTACCTGCCTGCCTGCCTGCCTGCCTACCTACCTACCACTTTCTGCTTTTCACCTTCCTTCCTCCTTCTAAGACCTCATGACTTCCCAGAGCCCTCACCTCTTGCTGCAGTTCAATTATAACCTGCCTCATACCTTTTGGTGAATGATGTCATTCAGTCCTGTGGTGACCATCTTATTCTTTGGAAGAAGGTGTAGCTCAGTGGTGAAAGGAATGCCTTGCATGCAGGAGAACCTGTGTTCTAGCCCCTGAAAAGGAAAAACAAATCCTCTTTTTTTGAAGGGGGGGTTGGAGCCACACCCAGCAGTGCTCAGGGGTTACTCCTGCCTCTGCACTCAGAAATCACTTCTGGGAGGTTCAGGGCACCATAAAGGATGCCAGGGGTTGAACCTGGATTGGCTATATGCAAGGCAAATGCCCTCCCCACTGTGTTATTATTCTAGTCCTGTCTTCATCTTTCTTGAGTCCCATTCTATCAAGAATTTCCTAAGAAATGAGTGCAGAATGGCATCAACCATTTCCAACTAAGGAACCAGACCTTCCTTGAATTTTAACTATCCTTTAACATTTTACCAGTGTTCCACTGTTTTCAACACAAAGGAGCAAACAATATGAGAGCCTGAGAGACCAAGGCAGAGCTGGTTAAGAGGAGCTGTTTGGGGAGGAGACTTTTTCACATGTTGCATAGTAACTGCTACTCAACACAAACAGAGAAGTGGATAGGATGTAGAATGCAGATCAGACGGTTGGCGCTGTGTGCACAGGGTGACTGATCTGCCCCGCCTTGTATCAACCAGTTAATTGAATGAGTCAACAAGAATTTTGGAGCCCATGCCCACGTATAAAGGGAAGAGGGTGTGGGAAGGGCAGGTTTTGTAGGAGAGAGCAGAGCTTTGCTTTGGGATTTGGGCAACTTGGATTATGGTCTTCTCTCCACCGTGAAGTAGCTTGTGGCTTTGTGTAAGGTCGTTTCCTGCCGGAACCTCATTGACTTCACTGTGTACTGACAGGCTGAATTGGATAGAGATCTTCTTGCCTTATTTATCATTTTTTACTTTCAGGTTTGGCCTGTTGCTTTTTCCCCCCATTTGAAAAATGAATAACTTGAAACTAAAGTCAGCTCAGCCTCCTTCAGACACTGTAAATGGGGTCTGGGGCGATACCTTAAATGGTAGAGCAGGTAGTTGGCATGTTTGAGGCCAGCTTCCAGAGCTGAGGACCACCAACATCCAACACTGCATGGCACAGCTCCAGTGGCACCACTGGGGAGATCTGAGCACTGAACTCTCAGGCCCACACTGGAAGTGGCCCCCGAGTTGTGTGGGTATGATCCTTATTTTTTTTAAGTTTTTTAAATTACAAGGTTATTCAGAATTGCAGTTGTTGTTTTGCTTTCCACAATTGCAATGTTATTCATGATTGAGTTTCAGTCCTACAGTGTCCAACTCCCTTCACCAGTGCACATTTCTCACCACCAATGTCCCCAGTTTTCCTCCCACCCTTCCCACTGCCCTTTCCCCTGCCAGCCTCTATGGCAGACATTCTCTCTCTCTCTCTCTCTCTCTCTCTCTCTCTCTCTCTCTCTCTCTCTCTCTCTCTCTCTCTCTCTCTCTCTCTCTCTCTCTCTCTGTGATTCACAATATTGTTCCTAAAAGGGAATCTTTTCTGTGGGGGAGGGTCACACCCAGCAGTGCTCTCAGGGGTTACTCCTGGCTCTGTGCTCAGAAATCGCTCCTGGCAGGCTCGGGGGACCATATGGAATGCCTGGATCCGAACCACCAGATTTGTCCTAGATCGGCTGCATGCAAGGCAAATGCCCTACTGCTGTGCTATCTCTTCAGCCCCCCCCCCCCAAGAGGTATCTTGCATATCACTTTTCCTCCTTTCCGCACTCAGTTCTTGTCCAGAGTGATCATTTCCAACTCTTGTTGTCATAGTGGTCCCTTTTCTGCCTTAACTGCATTCCCCCACTATTTGTAGCATGCTTCCTCCCATGGACTGGTCCTCCCGGCCCTTGTCTTTATTGCCTCTGTGATCCTTATTTTTTAAAGCTCAAAAAGGGGGCTGAAGAGAATATAGTGCATAGGATAATTGCATTGCACATGGCTAACCTGGGTTCAATCTCCAGTATTCTATATGATCCCTGAGTGCAGAGCCAAAGAGTAAGTCCTGATCATAGTCAGATGTGCCTTACCCCCATCCCCAGATAGAACAAAAAGTAAAAGAAAGACATAATGAAATGCAATGAATGTAAGTTTCTGGGGAGGCAAGTCGTGTTAACACGTGGAAGTGTAAGTATAGGAGTGCCCCCACTCCCAGCAATAGCACAGCGGGGAGAGCACTTGTCTTGCACTAGGCTAACCTAGGGTTGGATCCCAGCATCCCTAATGGTTGAGCTACAGCCAGGAGAGATCCCTGAGAGCAGAGCCAGGAGTAAACCATGAACACCACCAGTTGTGGCCCCAAAACAAACAAAAAGGGTGTAGGTACTAGATAGAGTTCTTGATTCCTGGGTTTGGGTACTGATTTTACCACAAATTAAACCTCAGTTTCCTCACCTGTGAAATACAACTGCTCATGCTAATGTATGTCAGGAAGGGCTTCCCTAAAACCCCCAATATGTCATATATAACCCCTCCCAGGCCAAAATGCTAATCTCACCTGGAGAGGCAGACCAGCCCACTTCTGGGAGGGGTCTATGGAAGGTAACAAAAGGGTTGCCTCAGGGGTGTAAAGAGGATTAAGGGGAGTAAGGAAGAAGGCTCAGCTGAAGTAGGCAACTTGGAGAGATGGCAGATTCAGAATTAAGTTCCGGGCGGTTTATAGAGCCTGCTTAAAAGCTTAGCATAGAAGCCACATATGTGGCCTATTATTAATAAAACGTCATGTCTCCTGAACCTGATTGCCTGTGGATCTTTTCCTCACCACTACTTTGAACCCCACGGCTGGAAGGGGTTGCAGGCGCCCTGGCCTGAGCTGGAGAAGAAAAGCCACTCCACTCCATCCACCAACATCCAACCATCCAGGACTCAATAATTAATATGTAACTCTACAGTCATAGATTAGAGACCAGATTCTTAATGAAAATGGTGGGTTGCACAGCTGCTTGTGGGGACCTTGAAAAATTCGGCAACAACAACAGATTTCTAAATGCTTCATGATGACCAAATTTTAATTCAAACCAAACTTTTTCAGCAGCAGTTGCCCACACTGCATTTCCACAGCAAAATAAGGTTTTAAGGGCTAAAATGTAAGAAATCCTGGTTAGAAGTCCCCACAACCTTCTCAGTTTTCAGGGGTCCATTAGAAGCCCAAATTTTTGTGGGGGGGGGCACACCTGGTAGTGCTCAGGGCTTATTCTTGGCTCTGTACTTAGGGGGTATTCCTGGCAGTGCTTGGAAACCATATGGGAGTCGGGGTTAAACCTGGGTAAGTCGTGTGAAAGGCCTAAAACCTACCTGCTATGCTATCTCTTTGGCTTGGAAACCTGGACTAGTATTTGTCCTCATGATGATCCTTGGGTACCCTCAGGGGGTGTAAAATCGACTCTAACAGCTCAGGAAACCCTTTTACTCACTTGGTTAAGGATTTATTACAAAGGA
The DNA here is from genome assembly GCF_024139225.1 of Suncus etruscus. Classification (NCBI taxonomy): domain Eukaryota; kingdom Metazoa; phylum Chordata; class Mammalia; order Eulipotyphla; family Soricidae; genus Suncus; species Suncus etruscus. The sequence continues at coordinate 52,261,197 of NC_064862.1, read as the reverse complement.
TATGAATCAACAGCCCAGTGAAAGAATTGGGTTGGGCAAGTCCAGGGGAAGGGCAGAGGAGCTCCCATATTTGCTCTAGGGCCTCCCATTTCCTTTATCTCTGTGTTCACCAACCAGAAAGTTCTGTGGGCCTGAATTCTTTGTGGCTTTTATGTAGACTTCGTGAGACATAGACATGAATCATTTATTCATATATCAGTCACTGGCAGTTAAATTGAACCTCCAACAATTTCCCATTCCTTGGAGATCAAAGGGGGTGAAACTAGAAGTCCCAGCTTTTTTTTTTTAATTAATATTTTTTGGGGGATGCCATACCTAGTGGTGCTCAGGATTTACTCCTGGCTCTATACTCAGGAATACTCCTAGCAGAGCTTGGGAAATCATACGGGATGCTGGGAATCAAGCGTGGCTTGGCCAGGTTCCTTGGCATGCTTCCTTGGCATGCAAGGGAAGTAGCCTATATACTGAACAATTGTTCGGACCCTAATTTTTATTTTCAGGACACTGTGATTTACGAAGTTTACAGAGTTGAGTTTTAGGCCTATGCTGTTTATTAATACCAATGGCACTACCAGTGTCAATTTTCCTTCACCAATTTCTCCAGGTTCCCTTAACAGGCACATTTTTAAGTTTGCTTGGATTTTGGGTTTCCTGCTTTTAGTGTTGTTGGTTCTAGTATTGCTGTATCTAATGGTTTAAATATACAGGTACAGGGCTGAAGAGACAGCACATTGGTAGGGCATTTGCCTTGCATGCAGCCAATCTGGGACAGACCCGGGTTCGATTCCCTGCATCCCATATGGTCCCCCAAGCCAGCCAGGAGTAATTTCTGAGTGCCTCTGGGTGTGGCCCAAAACTCAAAAACTTTAAAAATAAAAAAATAAAAATAAATATACAGACATGACATCTCTCATCTGCAGAGGAAGCCTGACCTCTAGCTCATTACCTCCCATTGCACTCTTACTTTTCCCCTCAATTTCTTGCATTTTCTGTCTTTTCTCTCCCTACCCTCAATTTTACTTAATCAATGTGGTTTACATAATTGTTCATAATACAATTGTTTCAAACATTTCATGTTCCAACACCAAACCTACCACCAATGTAACATTCCTTCCCTCAATGTTTCCAGTTTCCCACCCTCTCAACCTGCCCCCTTAGTAGTCATGACTAGTCTATTTTCTATTAATTTCTACATCAAAATGGCAAGTAGAATGATCAACAAATCATTCTGTAAAAGAAAAGCTGTGAACACTTCTATATCTCAAAAAAGGGTTATTGTTAAAAAATCATTGATGAAAGATTCACTGAGCTGTTTGTTGCTAGCTGAGCCTTCTATGAAGTTTCTGCTGACAAATTCTACCTGTTTTTCTACCCTTTGGCGTTTTTTTTTTTTTTTTTTGTATCAGTCTTTTTGTCTTCATGTTTTGGATATGAAATTTTTGTTGGCTATATCACCCAACTCTGTCAATATGCTCAGGTATCTTTACTAGTTAAGATGTGCTTTAAAAAAATTAGAATAGCCTCAGGGACTGAATTATTATATTTTCCTTATTGTAGTAGCTCCATATAGGAGTAGGCTGGCATATGACTATCACTGTGGAGGAAAGACTGAGAGAGTTATTTTATTTATGAGTTTTTTTCATTAAGACCACAAATCTCTTTGAATACATAATTAAACATGAATTATTTGCCAGAACAATGTCAAGTACGTAAGTTTGCTTCTTTATAAATATAATAACTCATCTGGAAACATTATAGGTATTGTCACTGTGAAAAAATAAAACTTTTGCAGTAAATTAAAACATTACTCATGAATTCAAAAGACTTAAAAATAAAAACAATTAATAGATCTCCACCTATCTGAGGCCAGCTAATTTCAGATACTTGAAAAAATACTAGACCTAAATTTTATTGAATAATATTTTGGGGGGGGTCACACCCAACAGTGCTCAGGGGTTAATCCTGGCTCTATGCTCAGAAGTTGCTTCTGGCAGGCACAGGGGACCATATGGGATACCGTGATCCAAACCACAGTCCTTCTGCATGCAAGGCAAACACCCTACCTCTATGCTATCTCTCCGGCCCCTTTACTGATGGTTTTTTTTTTAACATTTATTCATATAAAATATTTAAATATGTACTATGAAGTCAAACTCAGGGCCTCCTACAGCAAGACAAATGCTTTACTATTAAGCTTCTTAGCTTACTATCTTTTTATTGATATTTTCACATCACTTCTACAGCCCAGCTGACCTTCCCAAATCTCAGACTCAAGTAATTCAAGTTAAGTCAAGTCACGTCATCAGCTGTCTGATGAACACTGTTCTTGGATGTCTCAAAGAACCTGACATTCAACATTTTCAAAACTGAATTAATCATCTTCCCACAATAAATTTTCCTTCATTCATTTCCTCTTTCAGTGTATGACGCCAGCATCCACCCACTTGGCAAGCAAGGCTCCTCGAAGTCTCTCAATAACTTATTCCCATTCATTCTTACCCTCTCGTGTCCCATCAACCAATATATTTGGATCCAAGCTATATAGCATTTGTCTCCATTTACCCTTCATGACCAGTATTATAACCCAGCCCACTGATATGGTGTCTTGTTCTCCAATTTCAGTTCCCTGACTTTAATGAATAAATTTGTCTATTGATTCTCTTATCTTTCCAATTTCTAAATAATTTCAGTATTTCCTTTTGGGACTAATAGATAGCACATGGGTTAAGGCACTTGTCTTGCATGTAGTTGACCCTGGTTTCATCCCTTAATATTACCAGAAGTGATCCCTGAGCACAGAGCCAGAAGTAGCTCCTGAGCACCACCCCTGCACTGGAAAGACTTCCTGTTGCTCTTTGTTGTTGTTGTTGGTTTTTTTGGGTTTTTTTGAGGGGGTCATACCCGGCAGCACTCAGGGGTTACTCCTGGCTCTATGCTCAGAAATCGCTCCTGGCAGGCTCAGGGGACCATATCGGATGCTGGGATTGGAACCGCCGTCCTTCTGCATGCAAGGCAAACTCCCTCCCTCCATGCTATTTCTCCAGCCCCTCCTGTTGCTCTTTGGGTAAAATCTACATTTGTTTGTTTGCTGGGCCAGATCCAGCATGCTTATAGGCTTCTCTCAGCTCTGTGCTCACCACCAGGAATTGCACCCACATCCAAGTTGCTGTTTCTTGGGCGGAGATCTAAAGGTTCTTCAGTGATTCTTAGCCATTTGGGTCAAAAATTTGGGTCAACACTTCCATGGGTGTACCTGAGGATGTGGTGCTGGTTGGGTCCTAGGGTGCCAGGGGTTAGCTGGGACAACCTGCATCCTGGAAGCCTACAGAGCCATACCTAGCTACTCACTATGCAGTGTTAGGGATCAAATCGGTTGGCTACCTGAAATGCAAGCACACCTTAAGCCCTGTGCATTCTCTCCAGCCTCCAAGTCCAAATTTCTTCCTTCCTTCCTTCCTTCCTTCCTTCCTTCCTTCCTTCCTTCCTTCCTTCCTTCCTTCCTTCCTTCCTTCCTTCCTTCCTTCCTTCCTTCCTTCCTCCTTTCTTCCTTCCTTCCTTCCTTCCTTCCTCCCTCCCTCCCTCCCTCCCTCCCTCCCTCCTTTCTTTCTTTCTTTCTTTCTTTCTTTCTTTCTTTCTTTTTCTTCTTTCTTTCTTTCTTTTCTTTCTTTCTTTCTTTCTTTCTTTCTTTCTTTCTTTCTTTCTTTCTTTCTTTCTTTCTTTCTTTCTTTCTTTCTTTCTTTCTTTCTTTCTTTGCCAAAACCGTTGATACTCAGGGGTTACTTCTAGCTATGCACTCAGAAATTGCTCCTGGCTTGGTGGACCATATGGAACACCAAGGGATCAAACCTCGGTCCATCCTGAGTCAGCCACATGCAAGGCCCTACCGCTGGACCTTTGCTTCAGCCTAAGTCCAAATTTCTTGACCTGACTTAAAGATCCTGTGTCATTGACTCTACTTAATACTCTGGGTCACATCGTACTCTTCTCTCTCTGGCATTTATTTCTACAAATTGCATCAAATATGACTCCCTACCCTGAAACATCTTCCCAGATCCTTAAAATTGCACATGGAACTTCAGTGATATTCTCCTGATTCTAATATCTCAGACCATCATGTGACAACATTGCAGAGATTGTGGTGATTCAACCAACACAACATGTTATTAACATCAATGAATGGATTTCATAGGGTTCATGAATAGCCCTACTAAATAGCTAAGGAATCTATTAAATTTAAGCAATATCTAAGGTTGAGAATATGGCTCAGTAGGAGAACACTGGTATGTCTGAGGTATTGTGTTCTATTATCAGCATTGAATAAAAAGAAAGGGAAAAAGAAATATATCAGATTATTTAATATCAGAAGATATTTGGACACACACTATTTGAAAATGTCTATAAATCCAAGATTGCCTTATTTATTCAGATGCCTTTTGGGTGGGGTGCATACCCTGTGCTCAGGGCTTACTCCTGGCTCTGAATTCAGGGATCACTCTTGGGTAGGGCTCAAGGGATTTCAGGTATCACTCCTGGTGAAACTCAGGGGACCATGATGGGATGCCAGGAATGGAACTATGATCAGCCATGTGCAAGGCAAGCACCTTATCTGCTGTACTATTGGTCTGTCCACTCAGATGGTTTTTGTGAGCTGCTATTCTTTGTGAAGAACACATGAGAAACATATATTTGCCAAAATGGATCAAGGGCTTAACAAGAAAAAACATCCAACCTCATCCAAATAAAGGGGAAGAAGAGATGAACAGAAATTTCCTCAAATAAGAAATATAAATGTGGGGCCGGCAAGGTGGCGCTAGAGGTAAGGTGTCTGCCTTGCAAGCGCTAGCCAAGGAAGGATCGCGGTTCAATCCCTCAGCATCCCATATGGTCCCCTCAAGCCAGGGGCAATTTCTGAGTGCGTAGCCTGGAGTAACCCCTGAGTGTCAAACGGGTGTGGCCCAAAAACCAAAAAATATATATATATAAATGGCCAAAAATCACATGAAAAAAATGTTCTATATCATTAATCATCATGGAGATTCAAATTAAAACACTATTGAGTTATCATCTCACACTGTAAAGAATAGTATACATCAAGAAGAACAAGAGAAATTTTGTTGCAGATGTGGAGAAAGGGACTCTTATCCACTGCTGGTAGGAATGCAAAGTGGTCCAACCTATTTGGATAGCAATCTGAACATTCCTCAAAAAATTGAGGAATCAAAAAAAATTGAGGAATCAAAAAATTGATTTTCCTTTGACTCAACAATACTGCTCCTGGGAATATACCCTAAGTACCCCAAAACACAATGCAGAAAAAGCATCTGCATTTCTATATTTATTGCAGCTCTATTGTATTCTTCAAAACAATAGCCATAATCTGGAAAAAACCCCAAGTTCCATGAACAGATGAGTGAATTAAAAAAACTGTGGTATGTCTACACAATGGAATACTATGCAGCAGTTAAGAAATGAAACCATGGGGCCAGAGAGATAGCATGGAGATAAGGCGTTTGCCTTGCATGCAGAAGGATAGTAGTTCGAATCCTGGCATCCCATATGGTCCTCTGAGCCAGCCAGGAGCGATTTCTGAGCATAGAGCTAGGAGTAACCCCAGAGCAATGCCGGGTGTGATCCAAAAAACAAATAAAAAAAGAAGAAATGAAGCCATAAAGTTTGTTTCTACATGGATAGACATGGAAAGTATGCTGAGTGAAATGAGTCAGATAAAGAGGAGACATAGAATGATCACACTCATCTGCAGTATATAAAAAATAGTATAAAAATAATACCCAAAGGCAACAATGATTGGGAATCGTGCAGTTATGACAAATAAGGGACCACTGTTACAATAATAGTTGGAAATAATCACTCTAGATAAGAACTGGGAACTGAAAGAAAGTAATGTGACATGCATGATACCCCTTCAGTAATAATTTAGTAATAATTTAGAGGAGAAGGACTGGGGGAGAGGAAAAAAGTGCCAGAGGCAGATTCTTTGTGTGTGTGTGTGTGTGTGTGTGTGTGTGTGTGTGTGTGTGTGTGTGTGTGTGTGTGTGGAGAGAGAGCGAGAGAGAGAGAGAGAGAGAGAGAGGGAGGGAGAGAGAGAGGGAGAGAGAGGGAGAGAGAGAGAGAGAGAGAGAGAGAGAGAGAGAGAGAGAGAGAGAGAGAGAGGGACACTGGGAAATTGTAGTGATAAATAAACATTGGTGAAAGGATGAATATTGGAACAATGTATGATTGACACTCAACTATCAAAAACTTTTAACTCTATCTCAGTGATTTAATACACATTTTTTTTAAAAAACAAAGAACAAAGTTTGAGAATTACTATCCTAAAGGATGCATTTCAGAAATAGAGTAAGATTTTATTTTTACAAATTGCCCTGTGTTGTATTAGTCTATCTGTAAAAAAATTGACTTTACAAATTTATTCATGCCCCAGGACAACTTCTAGGAGAAATATCCATATTGGCAGACAGTTATATTATATTTCTGTTTTTCACCTTCCAAAAAAAAATAGAGAGAGGGAGATAGGACAGCAAATGGATGAAAAAGAAGAAAAGGCCAAATTTTAAATGGTTTTAAAAAGGACCATCTTTTAAAAAAAAAGAACTATCAAATATTTACAACTGTCCTCAAATCATATTACGTAAATTGTTATATCATGGGAGGTAATAATATAATTTCCAAACTAGGGATCTTGAGTTAGCAGCTTTATACATGCTGTATTGATCTTACACTCAACTGACACATGAAATTTCTTTTCCTTGATAATAAACATTAAGTTTTGATCGAATAGTTAATAGGCTTCCTTGCTCTGGGGCCTTCTATAACATCTGTAGAGGCTGTACACCTTGCTTAAATTTGAACAAGACTATTAAGTGAGTTATTTTCTTTGATGCCAGAGAAGCCAAGGGCCTTGTTTTAATGCAATCTATACATCTTTGTGAAGAAAAGTGTGGAAAAAAAGGAACACATCTTTGTCTATGACAGAAATTTTGTTTATATAAAACAGTAAAAAGGTACTTAAAATAAAGTTGTGCTCAAGAAACTACAATTTATTTATATATTATCTAATATGTTTGCTTGGTAAAGTATTAGCTTAGTAGTATGTTTTGGGGTTTTTGTTGTTGTTGTTGTTATCTTTTGTTTGTTTTTTGGGATCATACCCAGTGGCACTCGAGGGTTACTCCTGACTCTGTGCTCAGAAATTGTGCCTGGCAGGCTCAGGGACCATATGGGATGCCGGAAATCGAACCACCATCTATTCTGGGTTGGTCACATGCAAGGCAAATGCTCTACCGCTGTGCTATCTCTCTGGTCCTTGATAGTATGTTTTAAACATATATCTCTTTTTCTAAAATAATGAGATTTTTTTTTTTAGCAATTGTTTTTTGTTTTTATTTGGTGGGTTTACTTTTGGGGGGAGGGTTTGTTTAGTGGTCATATCTGGTGTTGTTTGGGGGACAATATATTGTCAGGGACTTATTTAGGCCTCTTGGATGCAAGACACATACACTAGCCCTCTGAGCTATTTCCCTGGCCTCTCAGCAATTCTCTTAAGTGACAAGAAGGTATAGGGCTTCAAAGTTATGGTAAGAAATAATCCTGTTTCAAGGTCATGGTTAGGATGAAAGTTTCAGCAATAAAAATGAATGAGAGAGAAAATAGAAAGTTTGGGGCCGGGCGGTGGCGCTGGAGGTAAGGTGCCTGCCTTGCCTGCGCTAGCCTAGGACGGACCGCGGTTCGATCCCCCGGTGTCCCATATGGTCCCCCAAGAAGCCAGGAGCAACTTCTGAGCGCATAGCCAGGAGTAACCCCTGAGCGGCACAGGGTGTGGCCCAAAAAAAGAAAGTTTGGAAACCTTCTAGCATAGATTTCCTTGCATATTATATGTAGGCATTACTTATATATTTCTTATCCAGCTGAATTTAAAAATAAGGGAAATGGAGAAGAGCCTGTTTTAGAGTGATTTGTTAATTATTATTATTATTATTTTGAATAAGCCAATTTTTTCTTTTACACTTTAAACATATTTATGCAACCTGCAAATTTTATGGTGCTATTTTTCCTGAAGCTACATTTATTTAATTATTATACAAAGAATACAACTATTTATAGTTCTGTTCATTCATAAAGGTTATTCTCTCTGTCATTCTTCTAAATCAGTTGGGATTACCATACGTGATGGTTGAAAGACAAGATGCCAAGTGTACTGGCTAAAATTAAAATAACATTCACACATGTTGTTAACTGATTGGTCCCACACCCACCCGTGGGCTCCACCCTCTGCTCCCTCTGAGATAGAAGAATGCAATCTATTGTATGGTTTAAAACTAACCTAGCTGGGGGGAAGAAATTAGAAACTTGGCCTCTCGTGAAAAATATTGCGAAGCTCAACTACAACATTCAACTGTCATAAGCAAACACTTCTGTGTTTATGGAAAGAATGGACCCCGTCTTGGAACACCTCCCTTTTCCATCTTTGAGCTGGTTTTTCTTGTAAGACTACACACAAGGCCTAGAAGTTCAAGATCTTTTGCCAAGAAAATGATTGTTTCACAGATACTGGATGCCTCAAAAAAGTAAATAGTTGGAGCCCAAGAACATCTGGAATCAAATTCATTCAAGATGGAGGCCCCGATGACCATTGGATGAGTTCTAGCTTTATTTTACACTTATTCTGATATTCAATTAATATAGAGTATACCCTCTCTTGCCATGCAATGTTACAAGTGCCATAACAGTGTCAAAAAGTGTGACCAAATCCAGTTTGAATCTGAGTGGTACCTAACTCAAGAAAAATCATCACACCCAAACACGCCTTCTTTGAATTTAGAGACCTTTTCAGCCCTTTCTCAATTTATTCAGTTTCAATACTTTATAACCTAAAACTTCATATAGAAATACTGCAGCTTTTCTCTCTGGAGTCTGCCCACACTCTGACTGAGCATGTGTGTCTGCTGTTAATAAACTATCTGACTTAGAAACATTGCTAATCTCTTCTGCCTGAATGCCGACTCAAAGATATAATTTGTTTTGATAACTCCCTGTTGTATTTTTATTTTATTTTATTTTGGTTTTTGGGTCACACCGGGCCACGCTCAGGGGTTCCTCCTGGCTCCACGCTCAGAAATCGCTCCTGGCAGGCTCAGGGAACCATATGGGATGCAGGGATTCGAACCACCAACCTTCTGCATGCAAGGCAAATGCCTTACCTCCATTCTATCTCTCTGGTCCCTCCCTGTTGTATTTTTTCACTTGGACTCCCTTGAGTTCTTTCCAGTTATAAAGTAGGGACCCCTGAGGAAGGGCCAACAGTGTTAGTCCTGATGGGGCCTTTCCACTGATCAAGCAGGAGTCTCTACTTTACCCTTGCCAACGATTGGGGCAGTTCACTGAGGCTAACCCCCTAAACTACTAGGACCAGTTTTGTTGACTGGGAATTCCAGTCACTCTAGTCCAACCCTCTCATTCCTGTGAATGACCAATGTGAGGCCAACACCACATTCATTCTCTTCTTGTCTGTCTCTCAGATCTCTGCTTTTGGAGATCTGGTGTGGGACAAAACTTTTTTCCTGTTTGTTGAGGGGTGGTGCTAACCCCCAGAAGGGAAGATTCAAGCAAAAGGAGATGCTGCCTAACAACACCCTCTGAAGGACTGACGGAAGGAAAATCCCACAACCTCCACTCCTGATTTTCTCCTGACAACACTGGTCACAGTGTTTCCCAGTATGTACTCACTGGACTTGCCAGAAGGAAACTGCAGCAAGCAGAAGGCTTGGGCTGGAGAAATTCTGTCAGGAATTTCCCCCTCCCTTGCTTTGCTATCCGGAGATCCATATCAGTGAACTCTGATCATAGAGACCTAGTCAGGGAACCGACTGCTGCAACCATCCCAGCTGGGGCCCTGTGGTGGATATTAGAAGCCTTCCTAACTGGGCCTTAAACCTAGCCCCCAATTTCTGGAGGAAACCAAGACTAGTCACATCAGTAGGTTCAATATGCAACATTCATTTCTCCTTCAGAATCATCAAAATTCCCCTTAATGTGAACAATCTGGTGTAAATGTTTCTGTCCTTTTCTGTCTTCTCATACAGTTCTTTAAACCACTTATCTTTCCTCTCATGCTGCTTTGGCTGAGAAAACTCCTGTGGCTTTCATGTTCTATTTCCAGGTCTGTTGGGCTCTTATTTTTTGCTTCTGTCCTCTGCACTTGGGGCTCAAGATCTCCCTTCCTTTTTTTCCTGTGTTCAAGGGACCATCAAGATCACCACTTGGATCCTTCTTTTCCAAACTTATTTTTTTAGCACCAACTGAATCCAAAAGTGAATGTTACTTATTCAGTCCCCTTTCCCTCTCTCTGTCTCTCTCTCTCATTGTAAAAAGAGGAAATAACATTTTTTAAATAATTTTTATTGTTGTAGTATTTTATCTGCTTCACTCTAATAATCACTTGGGTTTCTTGGTTACTAACTAAGGCTTTACAGCCTTTCAAATTTATAACAATCTATTTTCAGGGACTTGAGTAATAGTTCAGTGAGAAGGGCATTTGCCTTGCAATGGCTGACCCTGTTTGAATCTCCTGCAACCCATATGGTTCCCAGAGCACTTCCAGGAGTAATTCCTGAGTGCAGAGTCTGAAGTAATTCCTAAGCACTATCAGGTGTGGCCTACAACCCAAAAATTTAAAAAAAAAATCTATCTGCAAACATTCTGATCCAAAAATATGTAACTGTAAACTGTCTCTATAATTACTTACAATTTTGGAAGTAGAGTTTAAGGGTTTAAAGATATCTTTTGGGGCCAGAGAGATAGTGCAGTCTTGCAAGTGGCCAACACAGGACAGATCCCAGTTTGATTCCTGGCACCCCTTATGGTCCCTGAGCCGCCAGGAGTGATTTCTAAGCACAGAGCCAGGAGTAATCCCTGAGCGCTGCCAGATGTGACCCAAAAACAAAACAAAACAAAACAAAACAAATTAGGTTTAATCTAAGAGAGGAGGGATAAAAGATAATTTAACAGGCTGGACTGCCTGCTTTGCATGTACGAGACCGGGTTCAATTTCCAGTTCTGCTACTTTCCCAAGCACTGCCAGAAGTGACCCCTGGAACAGGAGGGTGTGGCAAACAACAGCAACAACAAAGAAAACCAACAAACTAATAAAAAAAAAAACTACCCCAAACAAGAAATAAAAGAAATAAAGAAAAACAAAAAGGCAAAACTGAAATAAAAGAATGTTAGGGAAGGCAAGCAAAGGAACATTTGACCCTCAAACTAAATTTAGATAATCTAAGGTTTTCTTTGTTTTCTCTAAGTTATATATTTCTACTTCAAAGATATAAACTCAAAAGACACATTATTTTTCTTTGCTTTGACTATTTGGAATACATACATCATTGAATATTTTTAAAAGTCTATAAAACTGGGCTGTCGTGGTAGTACAGAAGGTGCTTGCCTTGCATGTGGCTGACCTGGGTTTTATACCTGGCATCCCATATGATCCTTGAGGGATAAATTCTGAGTACAGAGCCAGGAGTAACCCCTGCATTGCTGAGTATGGTCCTCAAACAAACAAAAGTCTATCAAACTTTAAATGTTGGTAGAAAATAATGTAAAAACTGCTTACCTGGTGAAGTTGCAAGAAAACTCTTTTTTGTTTTTTTGTTTTGTTTCGTTTTTGTTTTGTTTTTGGGCCACACCCGGCGGTGCTCAGGGATTACTCCTGGCTGTCTGCTCAGAAGTAGCTCCTGGCAGGCACGGGGGACCATATGGGACACCGGGATTCGAACCAACCACCTTTGGTCCTGGATCGGCTGCTTGCAAGGCAAACGCCGCTGTGCTATCTCTCCGGGCCTGCAAGAAAACTCTTACGTTTTTCTAACTAACTGTCTCAGAGGAATGACCTTAATTTAAGTTGTTTGACAGACCATGAATTCCCAGGTAGAGCTGGAAGGAAAAAAAATTGATAAGGATAATTTTAAAAGATTGTTAGAAAATTTCCCTTAACTCATAATGTTTATTGAAAACTAAGGATTTGAAAAGAAAATACATAGATGGAAATATGTACGTATGAGGGAAGGGAGTAAGAATGAGGAAAGTAAAAGACAAAATTATTTTCTGGGGGGAAAAAAAGAATCTAAATGAACCTAGTTACCAGAAGATGGGGGACCATATGGGATACTGGGATCAAACCTGGGTCAGCAGCATGCGAGTGGCCTACCCGCTGTGCTATTGCTCTGGCCCAGTTGGTTGAATATTTTCAAGAGTGGTACTAGACTCCCCTGATCAGTATGTGAGAAGGTCCCAGGACACTACTGTTGATGTGGTGAAATAGAGGAGAAATTCAAAGTCTTTGTTAACCAGAATAATGAAGAGAAGAATGAGAAGAATCAAAGAACCAGAAAAGATGAATGGCATAGCATAGCAGGGAGGACTCTTGTCTTGCACATGACTGACCCAGGTTCTATCATTGCATCACTTATGGTCCCCTGAGCACCACCAGGAGTAATTTCTGAGAGCAGAGCCTGGAGTGACACCTTGAGCTGAATGTGGCCCCCAAACAAACAAAAGAATGAAAAAGAAAGTACTATCCAAATTAGGCCCCAACCTCAAGATAACTCATCACCAACTTGCTCTAGAGAATCTTTAATTCCAAACATGGAGCAGTGAAATCCCTCCAGGCCCAACATGCAAGAAGAGGGTACTTGGAAGGGACTGTGCCAGCCAGTCTGCCAGGGTGAGCAGCCCATTCACTCAGGCAGCTGTGCAGAGAACTCTTACTCCTACTGGCAGAGCTTGATTTTCTGCCAATGAGCCATCATCACTTGGATCAAGGCAATGCCTTGGGTGACCCCTTGTCTTGACAGGTAAGAAAACCAGGAGCCTCCTACCCTGTGCTGAACCACTCCCACGTGTGTGCACATACGGGGTTTTATGGCCTAACTCAGGTGCTTTAGCATCCCCTATCCAAGAGGAAAGCTGTTTTCATCCTACCTACTCCCTATAGAATGATCCAGAATTCTCGCGCTTCTCACCTGGGAAAAGACCTCCTAGCAACAAATAGGAACAACTATTTCCTTAGAAAAGGGTCAAGGGTTTGTGGAGATGGAATTAATACTGGGAACCCATGTGTTGTTTGAAACTATTACTTTGAATCTAATAACATTATTAGGATTGGGCCCAAACTACAGACAAGAAAAATACTTGGAGCTCAGCAGAGATTCCCTCGCCTCAGTTGCGATGGAGAACAGGACAGTACTGGGCTGTGTTCAGTGGTATATGTGCAGCTGACTTAGTAGGCCTCGGTACTC